>NC_045434.1:80532228-80660367 GCF_002776525.5 Piliocolobus tephrosceles
AAGGAAGGAAAGAAAGAAAGAAAGAAAGAAAGAAAGAAAGAAAGAAAGAAAGAAAGAAAGAAAGAAAGAAAGAAAGAAAGAAAGAGAAAGAAAGAAAGAAAAAGAAATTCAAGGCCAAAATGGCCTTCAGAGGCTAAAACTAGCCTCAGAAAACTATGGTCCATGCCCCCTTGGGGACCCTGTCTTCCTTCCCTCAACATCACTTTCCCCTTGATTCCACATCTGCCCACTATTAAGCTCATCCAGTGTTCACAGTTACATTTTCACCAGCCCACACAGTTGACCCTGTCTCACTTGGGTGGCCCCAAACACCCCTAAAACCAGAACCATAACTCCATTCAGTCAATACAGAATGGTCATTGCAAATCTTGGCTGTGTCACTGCCAAGCTTAAAACCCCCAATGGCTGCCCACTGCTCCTGGGAGAAGAGCAAGGGGGCTTTTGCACAGCCCACTAGACCTCGAGCAGCTGGCCCTGCCCAACTTTCCTCCCGCTCCATTCTCCCCTCCTGGCTTTCTTTCCATTCCTGGAATGTTGTATTCTGTACCGCTTCAGGGCTTGACATCTGCTGTGTCCTCCACCTGAAATGTTCTTCTTCCCACCCCAGCCCTGTTCATCCAGTAGACCTGGGTGCCCCAGGAGAGGTTTTCTGGACAACTCCACACTCATACTAACCATTTCCCCTCTTATACGCTCTCATAGCAACCTGCAAGATCCTGCCCCACACCAATTCCTGCAATCATTTAATGTCTCTCCATCCCATAAGGCTCTGATCTTCACGAGGGTAATTACCCCTGTTAGTTTTACTCATTGTTGTATTCCTGAACCCTAGAAAGCTCCTGGAACACAGTAGGAACTCAATAAATATTTGTTGCATGAATGAACACCTATAGTTATGAGATGTGCTATGGATAAATGTGCACCAGGTATAATGAACCTGACACCTTCCGGCAGAGTCATTAGTTCATTAACAAGTATCCTATGGGATTGTTTTTCTTGCCTCTTTCTCCCCTGCACCTCCCAGAAACATACCCCTTAGACTGACTAAAATGAGCAAGCCCTTCCTCCACCCAGTCTCAGAATAAGCACAGCTGGTAATTTTCCTTCTGCGCAAGGGAGCTCCTTTGGGGTTAGCAATCTCCTTCCCACCCCACCTGCCTGAATTACCTCACACCCACATCCAGATGCTGCACAAACAAACCCTTCCTCATTGAGGCTGGCAGGTCTGAGCCACTGCAAATAGAGCCCTCGTGTACCCAGGCACAAAAAAACAACAAGTGGAGTTGAGAAGTCTCTGCTCCCCAGTGCCTTGTGAGCAGACAGCAAATGTCTACATGTTCTCCAGTCAGGTACCCAGGAGGAAGTAGCCTGTAGCCATTGTCTCTGTCCACCTGGACAGATCTCCCTCCAGTCTCACACCCCAGGCACCACAGGAGCCAGTGCCAGCTCCTTGCCAAGCAGCCTGAGGATCCACTAAATGCTGATGAGGGTGTGCAGACGCACCTGACACACTCCTGGCAGCATCTCCTTAATAAGACTTCTCGGCAAACAGCCCAGGTGAGTGCTGCCTCTTCTCTGTGCACACCAGCCAAGTGGGGATGCTGAGCTGTATCCATACATGGCTCCTCTCAGTCAAAAGGATCAAGGCTGTATTGTCCCCTTAGAAAGGAAGACAAATCACCCTTTTTGCACCCAGGGATCCAAGTGTTCTTTTCAGATGATTAAAGTTTGCAAAGCTTGTTGTCTTGCATAACTATAACTTCGGAGAAAAGATGGGTGAAAGCTAACTTCAGAATTCTCTCTCTTGGGACTGACAGTTTCAGAATGCTAAGGCAAGCAGAGGTTGAATCCAGTGTCAAGAGGATTACAGAGCTCTCATACGTTGCTGGTGGGAATGTAAAATGGTGCAGCTGTTTTGGAAAGCAGTCCAGCAGTTCCTCAAAGTGCTAAACAAAGAATTACACAGTAACTCTGAGTAATATCCTACTTCAAGGATTGAAAGAGAATTGAAAACATATGTCTACACAAAAACGTGCACA
Source organism: Piliocolobus tephrosceles (assembly GCF_002776525.5). Lineage (NCBI taxonomy): Eukaryota > Metazoa > Chordata > Mammalia > Primates > Cercopithecidae > Piliocolobus > Piliocolobus tephrosceles. The sequence continues at coordinate 80,534,268 of NC_045434.1, forward strand.
TAAATGCCCATAGGAGCATTATTCATAATAGCCAAAAAGTGGAAACAACCTAAATGCCCATCAATGGACAAATGGATAAACAAAATGTGTTATATGCATATGATGGAATATTATTCAGTCATAAAAGGAGTCCATAAAAGGAGTGAAATACTGTTACATGCTACAACATAGATGGACCTTAAAGACATGCAAAGTAAAAGAAGCTAATGACCAAAGGCCATAAATTGTATGATTCCAGTTTTATGAAATGCTTAGAATTGCAAAGCCATAGAGAAAGAAAGTAGAGTAGTGGTTGCCAGGGATTGGGAAGTGGGGCTGACTGCTAATAGTTACAAGGTTTCTTTTTGGGATGATGAAACTATTATGGAATGAGATAGTGGTGATGACTGCACAACTAAAAATCACACTTTAGACCAGGCAGTGGCTTACAACCGTAATCCCAGCACTTTGTCAGGCTGAGCTGGGAGCATCGCTTGAGCCCAGGAGGTTGAGGCTGCCGTGAGCTAGGATTGCACCACTGTACTCCAATCTGGATGAACAAGTGAGACCTGTCTCAAATAAATAAATAAATATCACACTTTAAATGTACACTTTGGCGATGTTTATGTTATGTGAGTTATACCTCAATTTTAAAATTGAAAAGAAGAAAAAAAGGCATTGCAGAGGGGAAGGCTGGCTATGATTCAAGGATTGGTAGGTGGTCTCTAAGGAAGAGATTGACTTCCCATCTGCCCAGGATATCAAGTGCCCGGCACATGCATAGAGCTGAAAGAGTGAACCCTACCTAACCAGAAGTCTGGATGAGTTGAGGTGTGCAGGCTCATTCTCTCTCCAGGTCTGCAGGATCGCTCATGGCATCTTAGGGGTCACACCTCAGGCCTTCATCCTGGCAGGAAAGAGCTCAGTCAAACCTAGTTGGAAGGCCAGCTGAGACTATTCCCTAGAGGCCTACAGATCCTGTTGACCTGGTATGACTAAGTAATGCTGCAAAAATTCACATTTGAATAGAATGCAAGGTCTATATAGCACTTTCCTGCCATGGCTGTCTAGAGATTCATGATAAGTCTGTAAGAAAGATCATATTGTCAGGCTACCCAAGGTCACTCAAGTAGCAAACTTGAGCCCAAGTCTTCTGATTTTAAATCCCATGCTCTTTTTAAGGCACGCTACCCACACATACCAACAGGGAGACCCGATCTGGGCAGTAGACTGTGAGACGTGATGCCTAAAAGGAGGAAATCCAGTGATTCACTCAGCCCTCCATCTGCACGCCATCTGTGCCAACACTCCACTGGGCAGGGGTCAAAGTTGGCAGGAAGATAAAAGGACAAATAGAGGCCAGATGCATTTGCTTAGGCCTGTAATCCCAGCACTTTGGGAGGCCAAAGCAGGCAGATGACTTGAGCCCAGGAGTTCCAGACCAGCCTGAGCAACATGGTGATACCCCATCTCTACAAAAAATTCAACAAATTAGCCAGGCATGGTGGCAGGCTCCTGTAATACCAGCTACTCAAGAGGCTGAGGCAGGAGAATCACTTGAACTTGGGGGGTGGAAGTTTCAGAGAGCTGAGATGGCACCACTGCACTCCAACCTGAGTGACACAGCAAGACCCTGTCTCAAGAAAAATAAAAAAGAAAAGAAAAGAAAAAAACCGAAAGACAAATAGACACTATGCCTGCCCACAAAGAACTTCCATGCAATGGAAAGACCGGGCAGTGCTCAAAGAAACAGTGGCTGATTCTGAGGATGGTGAGTGATAAGGAAGGCTTCATGGAGGAAGTGGCCTTCCAGTTAGATCTGTAGCATAAGATGCTTGAAGGATGAAGAGGATTTTGAAAGAAGGCTGTGTAAAAAGGGCATTGGAGGCAAGGGGAACAGCAAGAAAATGGCAATAAGGAACAGCTCTGCACACAGTACCAAGAGAATATTAATTATCTAAAATGAGATCATTCTAGATCACTCACTCCTGGATTGAGGCAGGAGGCAAACAACAAGAGGAAAAACACTGGGGGCCTTGAATGCCATCCTAAATGGGTGTGGACTTCTTCTCTATAGTTACGGTGCAGTTGCTGTGAAACAAGCAAGAATCAATGATGGCTTAATTCAGGTAGTGGCACTGGGGCTGGGCAGGTAGGGAGAGGAGTTCCCAAGTTTCCCTCCTTTGTGAGTCCCAGAAACTGGGGATGAATGTAGAGGAAGGGAAGACACAGCCAGGATACTTCTTGTGATCTTATTATATAATAAGAAATATGTATTTTGGTCTTTGTCCTCAGTTCCTGGCACAAAGCTTCTAAAATCTTTGTAATTTCCTGGGTGATAAATGTGATAGGAGCATCTTTTGTTGTAATATTTGGTCTTTGACTCCAGTTCCTGACACAGAGCTCCTAAATCCCTGGAATTTCCTGGGAATAGAAGAGTCTTTTGTTCTAATAAGGTGACTCTTGGTGGGCTCTTGAATGGGAGCTAGTCACCAGAAAGAACAAGCCATGATTAGAAGCTTGGAAAAAGTCAAGCAAGGTGCCTCATAACTGTAATCCCAGAACTTTGAGAGGCCAAGGTGAAAGGATCACTTCAGCCCAGGAGTTCAGGGCCAGCCTGGGCAACATAGTGAGATGACATCTGTACTAAAAATAAAAAATAATAAACTAGCTGGACATAGTGGTACACACCTGTAGTCCCAGCTACTCAGGAAACCAAGGCAAGAGGATCTCTTGGGCCCAGGAGATTGAGGTTGTAGTGGGCCATGTTCATGCCTCTGTACTCCAGCCTAGGCAACAGAGAAAGACCCTGTCTCAAAAACAAAAGAAAAGAAAAAGGAGAGAGAGAGAGAGAGAGAGAGAAAGAAAGAAAGAAAGAAAGAAAGAAAGAAAGAAAGAAAGAAAGAAAGAAAGAAAGAAAGAAAGAAAGAAAGAAAGAAAGAGGGAGGGAGGGAGGGAAAAAAGAAGGAAAGAAGGAAAGAAAGAGCTTGAAACTTTCAGCCCCACTCCCCATCCTCCAGGCAGGGGAGAAGAGCTGGTGACTAGGTTGATAATCCATCATGCCTATGAGATAAAAATCCCTGAGCTACCAAGAACTAAAAACAGAACTATCATTTGATCCAGCAATCTCATTACTGGGTATATACCCAGAAGAATATAAATCATTCTGCCATAAAGATACATGCATGCAAATGTTTCTTGCAGCACTTTTCACAATAGCAAAAACATGGAATCAACCAAAAAGCCCATCAATGACAGATTGGAGAAAGAAAATGTGGTGGTGCATATACACCCTGAAATACTATGCAACCATAAAAAAGAACAAGATTATGTCTTTTACCAAAACTTGGATGGAGCTAGAGGCTATTGTCCTTAGCAAACTAATGCAAGAATACCAAATACCACATGTTCTCACTTGTAAGTGGGAGCTAAGTGATGAGAACTCATGAACACAAAGAAGGGAACAACAGACACTGGGACCTACCTGCAGGTAGACGGTGGGAGGAGGGAGAGGAACAAAAAAATAACTACTTAGTACTAGGCTTAGTACTTGGGTGATGAAATAATCTGTAAAACAAACCCCCATGACAGGAGCTTAGCTATATAACAAACCTGCCGTATTAGTCCATTCTCACATTGCTATAAAGAAATACTTAAAACTGAGTAATTTATAAAGAAAAAGTTGTTTAATTGGCTTATGGTTCTGCAGGCTGTAGAGGCTTCTGCTTCTGAGGAGGCCTCAGAAAACTTACAATCATGGTGAAAACAAAGGAGAAGCAAGCACATCTTACATGGTGGGAGCAGGAGGAAGTGGAGGGGAGGTACTACACACTTTTAAGATAGCACTAGGGGGATGGTGCTATTAAACCACCCCAAGATCTGATCACCTCCCACCAGGCCCCTTCTCCAACACTGGGGATTACAAATTGACATGAGATTTTGGCGGAGACACAAATCCAAACCATATTCTGTCTCTGGCCCATCCCAAATTTTGTGTCCTTCTCACATTGCAAAATACAATTATCCCATCTCAACAGTTCCCCAAGTTTTAACTCATTTCAGCATTAACTCAAAAGTCCAGTCCAAAGTCTCATCTGAGACAAGGCAAGTCTCTTACCCCTACAAGCCTGTAAAATCAAAAACAAGTTAGTTACTTCCAAGATACAATAGGGGTATAGGCATTGGATAAATACTTCCTTTCCAGAGGGGAGAAATTGGCCAATAGAAAGGAGCTATAGGTCCCATGCAGGTCCGAAACTCAGCAGGGCAGTCATTGAATCTTAAAGCTCTGAAATAATCTCCTTTGACTCTATGTTTCACATCCAGGCCATGCTGATACAAGGCCTAAGGCTCCCAAGGCCTTAGGCAGCTCTGTCCCTGTGGTTCTGCAGGGCTCAGCTTCCATGGCTGTTCTCAAAGGCATTGAGTGCCCATGGCTTTTCCAGGTGCACAGTGCAAGCTGTTGGTGGATCTACCATTCTGGGGTCTGAAGGATGGTGGTCCTCTTCTCACAGCTCCACTAGGCAGTGCCCCACTGGAGACTCTGCATGGGGGTTTAAACTCCACATTTCCCCTCTGCACTACCCTAGTAGAGGTTTCCATGAGGGCTCCACTCCTGAAGCAGACTTCTGCCTAGACATCCAGCTATTTCCATACATCTTCTGAAATCTAGGCAGAGGCTCCCAAGCCTTAACTCTTACCCTCTGCACACCCACAGGCTTAATGCCATGTGGAGGCCACCAATGCTTGCAGCTTGCACCCTCTGGAGCAGCTGCCTGAGGTGTATCTGGAGCTTGAGCCACCAGGACACAGGAAGCACTGTCCCAAGGTTGTGCAGGGAAGTGGGGCTCTGGGTCCAGACCACAAAACCATTCTTCCCTCCTAGGCCTCTGAGCCTGTGAAAGGAGAGGCTGCCATGAAGGTTGCTGAAATGCCTTCCAGGCATTTTCCCCGTTGTTTCTGCTATTAACATTCAGTTTCTCTTGCAGAACTGTGAGCCAATGAAACATCTTTTCTTTATAAATTACCCAGTTTCAGATACTTCTTTATAGCAGTGTGAGAATGGACTAATAAAAAAAATTGGTACCAGAGAAGTGGGGCATTGCTATAAAGATACTTGAAAATGTGGAAGTGACTGAAACTTGGCAATGGGCAGAGGTTGGAAGAGTTTGGAGGGCTCAGAAGAAGAAAGGAAGATGAGGGAAAGTTTGGAGCTTCCTAGAAACTTGTTGAATTTTTGTGACCAAAATGCTGATAGTGATATGGACAATGAAGTCCAGGCTGAGGAGGTCTCAGATGGAGACCTCTCAGATGGAACTTACTGGAAACTGGGGTAAGGTCACTCTTTCTATGTGTTAGCAAAGAGACTGGCAGCATTATGCCCCTGCTCTAGACATCTGTGGAACTTGAACTTGAGAGAGATAATTTAGGGTATCTGGAGGGAGAAATTTCTAAACAGCAAAACATTCAAGATGTGACTTGGCTGCTTGTAAAACCTACAGTCATATGCATAAGGAAATAAATATCTAAAACTAGAACTTTTACTTAAAAGAGAAGCAGAGCATAAAAGTTTGGAAAATTTGCAGCCTGGCCATGTGATAGAAAAAAAAAAATTCAGAAGCGGAATTCAAGCCAGCTGCAGAAATTTGCATCCATAAAGCAGGCTGTATAGGCTTCTGCCTCTGTCAAGGCCTCAGGAAACTTACAATCACAGTAGAAGGCAAAGGGGAAGCAAGCACATCTTATACAGTGAGAGCAAGAGGAAGGGGGAGTGCTACACACTTTTAAAACAGCACTAGAGGGATGGTGCTAAATCATTAAACTGTTCCTATGATCCAGTCACCTCCCACACGGCCCCTCCTGCAACATGGCAATTCCAGTTCAACATGAGATTTGGGTGAGGACACAACTCCAAGCCATAGCACTTGCACATGTACCCCCGAACCTAAAATAAAAGTTTTTAAAAAGAAAGAAAGAAATCTACACACACACACACAGAGAGAGAGAGAGAGAGAGAGAGAGAGAGAGAGGGCAAGGTCACAGGTTAAAAAAAAAAAAATCCCTGAGCTACAGAATTCAGAGAGCTTCCAGGTTGCTGAACTCATGGAGGTGCTGGGAGGGTAGTGTGCCCAGAGAGGGCATGGAAGCTCTGCACCCCTTTCCCCATACCTTGCCTGTATTAGTCTGTTCTCATGCTACTAATAAAGGCATACCCGAGACTGCATAATTTCTAAAGGAAAGAGGTTTAATGGACTCACAGTTCTACATGGTTGGGGAGGCCTCACAATCATGGCAGAAGAGCAAGGGACATTCTTACATGGTGGCAGGCAAGAACAGGACGTGTGCAGGGGAACTCCTTGTTATAAAACCACCAGATCTCATGAGACTTATTCACTATTAAGAAAACAGCATGGGAAATACCAGCACTTATGATTAAATTACCTCCCACAACATGTGGGAATTGTGGGAGCCACAATTCAAGATGACATCTGAGTGGCGACACAGCCAAATCATGTCATTGCCCTATGCCTATGTATCTCTCCCATCTGGCTGTTCCTGAGTTGCATCGTGTTATGATAAACACATAACTTAGTAACTTTTCTTTCTGCTCTCTGTGAACTATTCTAGCAAATAAGTGAACATGAAGAGGAGGTTGTGGAAACCACCAATTTGTAACCAAGTCAGACAGAAGTTTTGGGTGACCTGGGGACCCACCACTTATGACTGGACTCTGAAGTGGGGGTGATCTTGTAGGACTGAGCCATTAACTTGTTGTAACTCCAGGCAATTAGTGTCAGAATCGAGTTAACTTGTAGGACACCCAGCTGATGTTGGAAAATTGTTCGGTGAGGGGGAAAACCCCACATATCTGGTGTCAGAAGCGAAATGTGTTGTGAATAGAGGAAAACACTGAATACTTCTTATATGCTTCTGAATACTGGCATTTGACAGAGACCCTCACCTCACCTACCCCAGAAGCTGAAACAGTTGAGGACTTATATTTAGTGTAAATAGGGAGACATTTTGATTTCCTCTGAAAGAAAACTACTGGCTAGAAAAGAGACAGGCTGAGTGCAGGGGCTCATGCCTATAATCCCAGCACTTTGGGAGGCTAAGGTGGGATGACAGCTCCAGCCCAGGAGTTCAGGACCAGCCAGGGCAACATGGCAAAACTGCTGTCTCTACAAAAAATAAGAAATTCACTGGGTGCCGTGGTACACTCCTGTAGTCCCAGCTACTCGGGAGGCTGAGTTGGGAGGATTGCTTGAGCCCAGGAGGTCAAGACTGCTGTGAGCTATGATCATGCCCATAAATAGACACTGCACTCCAGCCTAGGTGACAGAGTGAGACCCTGTCTCAAATAAATAAATAAATATAATAGAAAAGAGACGGCATAAAAGTGGAGAGTCCTCTGACCTAGTCTTAGAAAACAAGGCCATAAAGGTAGGAACTGTGTCTATCTCAAGTTCATCATGCAACCCTTCACAGAGATCCATATGCAATATGGGGACTTAACGAATGTACTTTGAGATTGTTCTTGCTGGGCATGTCACTATACCACACGCTTCCCCACCCTCAGTTCCTGCTGCCAAGCGGCCACAGATGCACTTGCATTGTCAGTTTTCTCCTTCTCTACTAGATCATTTTCTTTCCCATACAAGTTTGCTATAGTTTCCCTTGCCTTAAAAAAAAAATGTTTAATCTTTCTTGACTCCATGCCCCTGTCCTGTTCCTTCCTTTCTTTTTTTCTTGAGACGGAGTCTCTATCGCCCAGGCTAGAATGCAGTGGCACGATCTCGGCTCACTGCAGCCTCTGCCCCCGGGGTTCCAGTGATTCTCCTGCCTTAGCCTCCTGAGTAACTGGGATTACAGGTTCACGCCACCATGCCTGGCTAATTTTTGTAATTTTAGTAGAGGTGGGGTTTTGCCATGTTGGCCAGGCTAGGATTACAGGCGTGAGCCACCACGCCTGGCCTCTTCCTTTCTTTTTACAACAAAATTTCATGAAAGTAGTATGTATTCTCACTGTCTCTTCATTTCTGTCCTGCCTTTCTCTCTTACCATCACTCTAGGCAGATGTTCAGGTTAAAATCATTGGCCAATATCCAGGTGGTCTTGATGTTGCTCAACCCAATGGTTAACTCTCAGTCCTCTTCTTAGTTGATCTGTAAGTAGCTAATTGGACATGGGTCGATGCTCTTTCCGCCTAGAAATAGAGAGGGGGAAGAATTTCAGGAGGGATGTCTTTGAGTGGCCAAGAGGAAATCAAACCTAGAGCCCAAGGGGAGAGGTTGGCCATAGCTAAGAGCACAGATAGTTCATCCCTTGTCACAGGGGAGATGGAAGATACAGTGTGAGGATAGGTGTCGCAGTGGGACCTTGGGAAGTTCTATTTTCAGCGCTTTGACCTTTCTCATGGAAATGGGAGTGAAGGGCTTTAGCTGAGAGTGAGAATGGGGCAGAGGTGTTGGAGGTTTGAGAGAGAGAGAGGAGGTATAAAGTAAGTGATCTGGCTGGGCACGGTGGCTCATGTCTGTAATCCCAGCACTTTGAGAGGCCAAGGTGGGTGGATCACCTGAGGTCAAGAATTTGAGATCAGCCTGACCAACATGGTGAAACCCCATCTCTACTAAAAACACAAAATTAGCCAGGAGGTATAGTGCATGCCTGTAATCCCAGCTACTTGGGAGGCTGAGGCAGGAGAATCGCTTGAACCTGAGAGGTGAAGGTTGCAGTGAGCTGAGATCATGCCACTGCACTCCAGCCTGGAAAACAAGCAAGAAACATTGCCTCAAAAAAAAAATTTCAATAAAATAAAATAAGTGATATTGAAAAATGGGTAAGACATGGCGCTGCCAGGTAGCATTAAGGGCCAGTTGAGTTAGTGACTATTAATTTAATGTAAGACAGATCAACACATATATTATTTATTTTTTGCAGATGACAAATTTTCCCAAATTCAGTGGTTTAGAACATCAAATATCTATTATCTTACAATTTCAGTGCCTAGGGAATTTGGGAATTTAGCTGTGTGGTTCTGACCTCTAAGACTTTCATGAGATACTGACTGTAGCTATAGTCAACTGATGGCTCAGCTGTGGTGGGAGGATCTCCTATCAGGATGGCTCACTCGCATGGCCAAGGGCAGGAGGCCTCGGTTCTTCATTATGTAGATCTCTCCTTAGGCTGTTTCAATGTCACCATGATACGGCAGCTGACTTCCTCCACAACAAGTAAGTGATACAAAAATCAGAGAGGGAACTGCTTTTTACAATCTAGTCTCTGAAGTTGTCTACTCACTTCACCTTCTATTCATTAGAAGCAAATTGCTATGTCCAGCCCACTCTCAAAAGAGGAATTAACCTCCACCTCTTAAAGTAAGGAATACCAAATCATTTATGGGCATTTTTTAAAACTACCACACCTTGATTGTGGGCTTTACTCCAGTCACACTGAGCTGTACAGGCACAGGTCAGGCATAGGGCAGATGGAAAGTTGGATTAAGTAAGGTTATGAATATGTGAGAGCAAGAAATCTAAGAACCAGAGCCGTGATGGTGCTAGGCCTCCCAAAATCAGCAAGTGAATTCTGCTGAATGTTGGCTGCACATGGCTCCAGCAGCCTCAGCATCACAACGGTGGGTCCTTACGCTGCTGCACCCCCATTAGCAAGCTTCGGCTCTGGTCACCCGTCTAATTCAGTCCTGCTGTCCACTGGCCTCGTTGGACTACTCATTGTTTTTTGTTTGTTTGTTTTGAATTGAAATCTCACTCTGTCGCCCAGGCTGGAGTGCAGTGGCATGATCTCAGCTCACTGCAACCTCCACCTCCAGGGTTCATGTGATTCTCCTGCCTCAGCCTCCCAAGTAACTGGAATTATAGGCACCCGCCACCACGCCCAGTTAATTTTTGTATTTTTGGTAGAGACAAGGTTTCACAATGTTGGTGAGGCTGGTCTCGAACTCCTGACCTCAAGTGATCTGCCCACCTGGCTTCCAAAGTGCTGGGATTACAGGCGTGAGCCACCGCATCCAGCTGATTACTCACTGTTTTTGCTCCGGTGCAACCTGGACTTCCCTATGGCCTATCCTCTCCAGTTCCAACTCTCTTGTGACTTGCCTAATACAGCTCTCACAACTTACTAGCAAATAACTCCTTTGTGTTTCTGTCTAAATTGCCAAAAGAGAAATATCTAATTGGCCCTGGTACCTTCTTAAGCCAGATCACACAGGTCTCATGTCACTGACCAAGCTAAGGGGCTGGTTCCTGTGGCACATGACATCAGTGCCCATGCCCCTTGGAGCCCTGTATGTTTGCAAACTCACAAGCTCTGGTGTGCTTGCATCCCCAGCAGCCAGCCCCTGACTTCCTTGGCCAGAGGGCTGTACTTCTCTCAGTCTATCAGAGCCACCTTGCCAGAAGTGGCTCTCTAACTGGGGACATATGTCCCTGGGGTGCTTAGCAACATGCTGGAGCATCAACATGACATGTTTTCTTGGACTATTCATTTCATTCAAAGTTTTTTTTGTTTTGTTTTGTTTTTGAAGAGGAGTTTTTAACTTTTTTTTTCTTTTTTCCTTTTTTTTTTTTGAGATGGAGTCTCACTCTGTCACCCAGGCTGGAGTGCAGTGGTGCTATCCTGGCTCACTGCATCCTCCGCCTTGCAGATTCAAGTGATTCTCCTGTCTTATCCTCCCAAGTAACTGGGATTACAGGGTGCCCGCCACCATGCCTGCCTAATTTTTGCATTTTTAGTAGAGATTGTGGGGGTTCACCAGGTTGGCCAGGCTGATCTTAAACTCCTGACCTGAAGTGATCCGCTTGCCTCAGCCTCCCAAAGTGCTGGGAGTATAGGCGTGAACTGCTGCACTCAGCCAATTTTTAATATTTTTAATAAGAATTATATATAGGAAACTGCCAGGCTCTATTTTCAAGGAGTATGTATTAGCTCTTCTCCACATAAAGGGTCTTTCTCTTTTCCCTGTTTAGTGGAGAAATTTTGAATGTGGAAAATATAACATATGCATACAAATATATGAGGTAAAACTCATGAAAAAAAGAAAATACATACAAAAAGAACAGAACAGTGGTCTCTCACCCTGAAGAGTAGGAAACGTAGTGAGGGAGGAGCACACAGAGAAATGTAAGTTTTAGGTAATTTTTTAGTTCTCAGGTGGGGTGGTGGATACATAGGAATTCATCAGACTTTTTGTTTTGTTTTTGAGACAGTCTCACAGAGTTGCTTAGGCTGGAGTGCGGCAGTGTGATCGTGGCTCACCACAGCCTTGAACTCTTGAGCTCAATTGATCCTCCCATTTCAGCCTCCTACATAGCTGGAACCATAGGCACACACCACCGTGCCTGGCTAATTTTTTGTATTTTTTGTAGAGATGGGGCTCTCCCTATGTTGCCCAAGCTGATCTCAAACTCCTGGGCTCAAGTAATCCTCCCACCTTGACCTCCCAGAGAGCTGTAACTACAGGCACGAGCTACTGCGCCCAGTTCGTCTTACTACTAATAATAACTTAAAGAAATTAAAGAAAACCATGTGTTGGCCAGGCACGGTGGCTCACACCTGTAATCCCAGTACTTTGGGAGGCTGAGGCGGGCGGATCATGAGGTCAAGAGATCAAGAGTATCCTGGCTAACATGGTGAAAGCCCATCTCTACTCAAAATACAAAATTAGCCAGATGTGGTGGCACATGCCTGTAATCCCAGCAACTTGGGAGGCTGAGGCGGGAGAATTGCTTGAATCTGGGAGGCGGAGGTTGCGGTGAACCGAGATTGCACCACTGCACTCCAGCCTGGTGATAGAGTGAGACTCTGCCTAATAAATAAATAAATAAATAAAGTAAAGAAAGCCTTGTGCAGGCCTGGCGGGGAAATCAGCTAGGAAGGTGGTATCCACAGCCCCTCAGTCACTCTCCCTTGCAGTTAGGGTGTAGGCTGCACTTTGTATTTCACATTCTTGGGCTGGTAAGAGATACAGTATAGTTAAGCCTCGGATGGTATAATTGTATGAATTAAAGTACACATGTATACTCAGGGCTCATTTCACGTGTGAGTCTCTGAAAATGTCTGTGACTACAACTTAAACCAAGACAACCTAAGGATTTTGAGAAGCACCGAGAGTATCCAGAGAAAATAATAACTTCGATGCAGCCAATACAAGCTCAAGACTGAGAGTCTGCAAATCTAGATTCCAGCCTCTACTCTGCCACATTCTTGAGTGACCCGGAGAAGTCACTCAAGGTCTTCCTTTGCTGATCTGTCACAGAGGGCATGGGAGCCTGGAGCCCAGCCCTCCTATGCACCCTGTCTAGCTATGTTCTCTGGAGGCGAAAGGCTGCTGGGCATTGAACACAGCCATCAGCTTGGGAGCTGGGCCAAGCCTCACCAAGGAACAGTGAGGGGCTCCCTGTTCCGACACCACACAGGTGCACACACACACCTGCTCATCAGGTCCCCGGCCGACCCCTTTACACACACCATCTCCTGCTTCTGCAACAATGCCGTGCAATAGCAACTATCATCAGCCACGTTCTACTGGTGAGAAAGCTGAGCTTCATCCACAGTTCCTCAGTAGCAGGAGTAGAACTGGAACCCAAGTGTGTTAACTAAAACCCCACACGTTTATCCAAGATACCATATTGACACTGTTTAAAGAATGCACCCAGGGAGTTGAACTGGTGGAGTCTGCATTCTTGTCACAGACAGAGTCCCCTCTCCCCTCCACATCTGCCCCTTACCCCCAACACAGGACTGCTGGGTTCCTCTGCAGGTCCCAGCTGAGACACTCCTTCACCTTCCAGCAGCAGGTGACAAGGACCAGGAGGCACCAGAGACAACCCCAGCTCCTCACTGCAGGAGCAAGGGAATATGGCCTCTGAGAGCAGCTGGCATTCTAGGCAGCTGAAATTACACTGCACAGCGACAACACTCAGTGGTAATGCGTGTCAGAGGGATCAGTGATGGCTTCAGCAGCTGGTGGTCTCTGCTGCCCCCTAGACGTCTGTTTCCTCCAACAGGCCTCATAGATTAATTTAAAACCAAGTATTTGGTGTAATATTGCATAGTAACACTCTTTTCCTGCTTCATCAATCATGCATTTATCCTACCTTTCCTGTGTGGACTGTAAGTAGTTAACAAGCCAATGCTCTTCTTAAGAATTGCAGCTAATAGGAGAATAAGTGATAGAAGAGTCACCATCTTGCAACCCTTAATGAAATAATGAGTCTGGGTAGCCATCACCAATGGATGCTAACACAATTAGGTGAAAGCCTAATGGAGACCTTTGTAATAGATGGATCTGACTGAAACACCCAAGGCCACTCATCAGTCTGTGCATCTATGCATGGGACATGATTGCCTTCTCATACAATACAGTGTACAATACAGGTCCATCTGTGAAGACCTCTGTCCTCCCCCAAAAAATGAACTGAATCCAATCAAACCTCTAGATTTCACCGCCAGTTTAGAGAAAACAAAAGGCTAGTCAGGGTTTCTTAGCCTCTGCATTATTGACATTTTGGATAACCACCAAAAGAGTAGTAAAAAGCAGTCTAATGGTGAAATGAAATAATAACAAATAGTTAATCCAAAAGAAAGCAAAAAAAAAAAGGGGGGGAAGGAAAACATAGACTTGATGGGACAGACAAAAAGCAAAAAGAAGAAAGTAGGTTTAGATACAAATATATTACTAATTCCATTAAATCTAAATGACTACATTAAAAACAAAATTCTCAGCCTAGTTAAAAGCAACAAAGGACATAGCTTAACTATAAATATATAGAAAGGTTAAGAATGAAAGTACAGAAAGAAATGCATGCAAACACCAAAAGAAAGCTGATATAGCTATGTAATAAAAAACACCCTGAGGCAAAAAGTATTATTAGAGATAAAGAGAAAGATTTCATAATCATGAAAGATCAATTCATTGGGAAGATGTAGTAAAATTACATACTTAAAACAACATAGCCACAAAATATGTACAATAAAAACTGGCAAGACAAAAAGGGAAAATATGCAATCTTGGTATGAGATTTTAATACAATACTCTTAGTAATGGATAGAACAAGCAGACAAAAATACCAATAAGGATATAGAAGATTTGAATAACACAATTAACAAACTTAGCTTCCTTAGCATATGTAGAATACTGCACCAAACAGCAGCAAAGTCCATGTTGTTTTCAAATGCATATGGAGTACTTACCAAAATTGGCCGCCACACACCGCACAGTCCTGGTGGCATGGGGACATTTTGTGCGTAGTTGATTGATATGGGAGACTGTACCTGACCCAACATGGGTCAATGAGTTTTTTCCCTAGATTTTTGGACTTGAATCTGATGGTTGAAGCTGTAAAAAATAAAGCTTGGGCACTTTTCCTCCCATCTTGAAAAGGGGATCCCAATGTTTTCTGAGTCTCTGTTTAAGTTATTCCTGAGGCCACGCATATTCTACTTTGGTTTTACAATTACATTCCAGAATCTTTAGCATGCATTTACTTTGGACTTTTTTTTACGGTGATAAAATATATATAACATAAAATTTACCAGCTTTAGCATTTAAGTGTACAGTTCAGTGGCACTAAATACATTTGCATTCTTAGGCAACATCACACCATCCATCTCCAAAACCACAGCTTTCATCTGTTCATCTTCCAAAACTGCAGGTTTATCTCCATTGAACACCAACTCCACATTGCCCTCTCCTTGTATCCTCTAGCAACCATCATTCTACTCCTAGGCTATTTTGTGACTCAGTTTCTCTGTCACTTAATAGAAGAGAGGCTCCATTGCTGACTGCAGGGATTGTTCTGTGTATACAGGCCTTCTTGCATCTATAGGATTAGGTTTACTGTAGGAAAAAAAGGTAAGAGAAATATACATTATATGGGTTTTTGGAGGAAGAAAAGAGACAGCACAAAATGGATGAGGTTTTTGCATTGGGTGTCCTATGCACAGGACTCAGCAGGCCTGCCATGGATCTACCTGCCCAACTCTTTCCCATCGAGTTCATCTCGTGGGCCACTTCCAAAGTGTAGATCCACAGGCAAGTTTTCACAGTTCTGCTGCTGTCACCTGTGGCAAGCTTCTCATAGTGCCTCTGTGGCTTAATGCCATGAGCCTCTCCATTGTGAGCATTCTGTTTAGGTTCTTACACCATCACAGCCGGGCAATGAGCTTCAGATGTTTTGCTATAACCTTAGATTTAAGTCATCACATGGCAGGACCAAGACCTATCATGCATTTACTTTTGTTTTCTGCTTAATTCAAGTTGATTTTGTTCCTTGTACAAAAAGAATCTCTGTACACAGCCTCCTATTAATTTTTTAATTAATAGATTTTGATTTTTAGAGTTTTAGGTTTATAAAAATTTGAGAGGAAAATAAGGTGTTCACACACACACAGCTTCCCAATTATTAACATCTCACACTAGTGAGGTACATTTGTTAAAATCAATGAACCTACGATGACATGTCATTATCACTGTAGTTTACATCAGGGTTCCCTCTTAGTATGTTATATTTTATGGTTTTTGACAAATATATGATAATATGTATCCACCATTATAGTATCAGACAGAATAGTTTCACTGCCCTAAAAATCCTCTATGCTCTGCCTATTCATCTACCCCTCACCAAATACCCAGAAATCTTTTTGTTTTTTTTTTTTTACTGTCTCCATTGCTCTGCCTTTTCCAGAATGTCATACATTTGGAATTATATGTTATGTAGCCTTTTCAGATGGACTTGTGATATGGTTTGACTATGTCCCCATCCAAATCTCATCTTAAATTGTAGCTCCCACAATTCCCACATGTTGTGGGAGGGACCTGGTGGGAGGTAATTGAATCATGGGGGAAAATGATTTGAGCCTCTATCATCACAAACAATCCCATTCTATCTCTAATAATTATTTTTGCGGGTCTTTGCAGTGCTGTTCTCACGACAGTGAATAAGTCTCATAAGATCTAATGGTTTTAAAAACGGAGTTTCCCTGCAGAAGGTCTCTCTTGTCTGCCGCCATGTAAGATGTGCCTTTCACCTTCTGCAATGATTGTGAGGCCTCCCCAGGCATGTGAAACTGTGAGTCCATTGAACCTCTTTTTTTTTATAAATTACCCAGTCTTGGACATGTCTTTTTCAGCAGCATGAAAATGGACTAATACAACTTCTTTCATTTAGTAATATGCATTTAAGTTTCTTCAATGTCCTTTCATAACTTGATAGCTCCTTCCTTTCTTGCTTTCTTTTTTTTAATTTTAACTATACAATAAAGCACTAAGCTAAAGAAATTAAACTATGGAATATCTATCTGCTCAACGCACATCTTCTGCAGACTGCCGAGAACCACTCTGTGGTCAAGTGATCTCTTATCAGAAAGGAACGCTGGTTAGTTGCTGTGTTAAAACCACAAAAAGGCCAGGTGCAGTGGCTCACACCTGTAATCCCAGCACTTTGGGAGGCCAAGACAGGCGGATCACGAGGTCAGGAGATCGAGACCATCCTGGCTAACACGGTGAAACCCAGTCTCTACTAAAAATGCAAAAAATTAGCCAGGCGTGGTGGTGGGAGCCTGTAGTCCCAGCTACTCCGGAGGCTGAGGCAGGAGAATGGCGTGAACCCAGGAGGTGGAGCTTGCAGTGAGCGGAGATCGCAGTGAGTGGAGATGGCAGTGAGCAGAGATCACGCCACTGCACTCCAGCCTGGGCAACAGAGTGAGACTCCATCTCAAAAACACATACACACACACACACACACACACAAAAGGGGGAGTCCAGTCACAGCCTCAGATAACTGGCTAAAGGCAATAAGTTAATGAGTCATCTGTTTCTTGTTCCCCAGGGTTGATTTCTGCATACTCCTTAGGAAAAATTTCTGGTTAAAGATGAATAAGGATGGGGCATATTGAGGTGTGTCTGACCTATCCCCTCAAGGCTGGGAACTCAGTTTTTAAGATTCCTCTGGGGTCCCTTTGGCTGACAGGCACTCCATTCAGTTGGTTGGGAGGCTTAGGATTTTATTTTTATTTCTTTCTCTGCTGTCATCATCTTGAAAATATAAATTTTGGTGCTCATTTCAGCAGCACATATACTAAAATTGGAACGATACAGAGAAGATTAACATAGCCCCTCTTTTAAAAAATAAAACAGAAAATACAACTTTTGATGGCTTTAGAAATGAGTTGCCGAAAGGTGAGTCAGAAAAATCTTATGACCAATCAAGATTTCACATCAATAAAGTATTGTTATCCATTGTATTATATAAATTGGTGAAACAAAAAATGGTACATTTTTGCAATTTGTAGGTTTATGTCATGACTCATATATCACTATTATCCCTATTACATTTTATAAATAAAAATTATTTTTTTAAAAAATAGCTTTATATTTTAGGGGTTTGTTTGTTTGTTTTGAGATAGAGTCTCACTCTGTTGCCCAGATTGGAGCGCAGTGGCGCGATCTTGACTCACTTCAATCCCCACCTCCCAGGTTCAAGTGATTCTTGCCTCCCAAGTAGCTGGGTTTACAGGTGCCCCACCACCATGCCCGGCTAATTTTTGTCTTTTTAGTAGAGACAGGGTTTCACCATGTTGGCCAGGCTGGTCTTGAACTCCTGACCTCAAGTGATCTGCCCACCTCAGCCTCCCAAAGTGCTGGGATTACAGGCGTGAGCCACCACGCCTGCTTTATATTTTAGTATTTTAACTACAGTTTTTTTCCTAGATCGTTAGCAAGATAAGCACATTTTCATTTTGCACACAGCCCTACAAATTATGCAAATTACGTGGCCAGCGAGGAGGCTAGGTTCCTGTGAAGCTGATTGTCTCTGGTTGTCCTATAGGAGTCTAAGGGAGAAGAGTAACACTTTAAGCTATTATCTGATATTTACAACTTCGTGTGAATGACTTTCAGATACTATGATGAAAGAAGACTTTTAAATGTGTGAAAAAGATCTCCTCAGGACACTGCATACAAGGAAAATAGGGAGACTACCATCAAGGTGGGAAAGGGTGATACAACAGGGCCAGGGGCCTGAAGATAAACTCCAGATTCCACCCAGAGTTAGGCTTTGTTAGAATCCTGTTACTAACAGGACACAAATCACACAGCGAATTATTAAAAATGAGAGCAAAGCACACAGCACAACAATTAAAAAGTAAAAATTAAGTTGTCATTTATATGAGTCATTAACAAAACTCCCTTATCACTGGAAGCATGCTAACACCATATATAAAATTGAACATGTGGGGACATCATTCAACCTCTTGTACAAAACTGGCTTTGAATGGCCCAACTCTAGAGAATTAGAACTGCTTTTTATTATCTGGGGTCCTCTGGAGAGAGATCAGCTTCTCAGAGTTCTAAATGGAGAAAAATATCTGGAGTTAATTAAAGTACGCCAATACTGTCATTTTCCATGTGGGGTGGAAAGAACTAATGTGTAGTTAGGATATCAGCAAAAGGCTAGTAGAAACATGAAGTCACTGGTAAATTGAATGCACAACTCCTGGGAAGTGATCAAAATGCAACTGTTTTGTATATTATGCTACTTGTTTATTTGTTATTTCTATTATATGTCTATGGCCACCTATGCAAAAAGTGAGGACCTATTTTCATGTGAAAGGAACCTCCACAGTTAAAAACACTCTAGCTAAGGGTAGTGGAGTAAACCAAGCCACTCCTGTTCTAAACAGATTTTAGATTTAGAAAGAATCTCTCTCTCTCTCCCTCTTTTTTTTTTTTTTTTTTTTTTTTGTAGAGATGGGATCTAGCTATGTTGGCCAGGTTGGTCTTAAACTCCTGGCCTCAAGCAATCCTTCTTCCTTGGCCTCCCAAAGTGCTAGGATTATAGGCTCACGCCAGACAGATTCAAAAAGAATCGATTGAATAGGGGGGAAAAGAACTAATTCAAGAGACTTTGTCTATAGCATTTTGACTGTATCTTCTCAGTAAGGACAAAAAGAACTGTAAACAAATATTGAACCCTAGTTGGTAGTTGTAATTTTCATGGTAGTATGGGTTTGTGATTCTAAAACTACTTTCTGTGTATTTTTGAATCAAATAAATTAATAAATATATTCAGAAGGATGAAAGCAATATTTCCTATTGTTGGAGAAGAGAATTACAAATATGGAAAGAGGGAAAGTTAAAGTAAATCGCATTGTGATCATTTGGAATTGGAGGCCAATTTAAACTCAAGTGGCAGGGTATAATTTTTTTTTTTTTTTAGAGATAGTCTCACTGTCACCCAGGCTGGAGTGCAGTGGTACAACCTTGGGTTACTGCAACCTCCACCTCCTGGGTTCAAGCAATTCTCCTGCCTCAGCCTCCTGAGTATCTGGAACTACAGGTGTGCACCACCACCCCCAGCTAATTTTTTGTATTTTTAGTAGAGATGGGGTTTCACCATGTTGGCCGGGCTGGTCTCAAACTCCTAGCCTCAAGTGATTTGCCCACCTGAACCTCCCAAAGTGCTAGGATTACAGGTGTGAGCCACCACACCCAGCTGGGTATAATTTTTTTTTTTTTTTTTTTTTTTTTTTTGAGACGGTTTTGCTCTTGCTCCCCAGGCGGAGAGCAATGGCATGATCTCGGCTCACTGCAACCTCCACCTCCCGGGTTCAAGCAGTTCTCCTGCCTCAGCCTCCCAAGTAGCTGGGATTACAGGCTTCCGCTACCACGCCTGGCTAATTTTAGTATTTTTAGTAGAGACGGGGTTTCACCGTGTTGACCAGGCTGGTCTCAAACTCCTGACCTCAGGTGGTCCGCTTGCCTCAGCCTTCCAAAGTGCTGGAATTACAGGTGTGAGCCTCTGCGCCGGCATAGGTATAATTTTTTTGTGAGTTAAAATTGTATTTTATTTATTTACTTTTATAAAGAAAGCATTATGTTTAGAATTTATGTACCTAGTTTTTTAAAACCTCATTGACCTCATTAATGAGAGAATGAGTGGGATGGTAAAGCTGGTTTAAAGAGAACTTGAGAGATTAAGTATGACAGGCACTGAATAAAAGATGTTAAAATAGGATTTTGGGGTGGTATACAAAACTGGTTAATGTTATATAGGGCAAGAAGACTATAACCTTTGGGATCTAGGGTTTTTGTTTTTTATTTGTTTGGTTTTTATTTTTTGTTTTAGTTTTTGTGGTTTTATTTTTTTCCCTGAATAAAATTATTTGTAGCTATACTAGACAAAAATCTACATATTAATATGTAGCGTTATGGTCCTGGCCCCATTCAATAGTGAATAACAAATCAAATCAAGGTACATTCTCCTAAAGAATAAGAAAATTCATCCTGGTATGGTGGCTCACACCTGTAATCCCAGCACTTTGGGAGGCCTAGGTGAGCAGATCACATGAGGTCAGGAGTTCAAGACCAGCCTGACCAACATGGTGAAACCCCATCTCTACTAAAAATACAAAAATTACCCGGGCATGGTGGCAGGTGCCTGTAATCCCAGCTACTTGAGAGGCTGAGGCAGAAGAATCACTGGAACCTGGGAGGCAGAGGTTGCAGTGAGCCGAGATCATGCCACTGCACTCCAGCCTGGAGACTCCACCAAAAAAAAAAGAAAAAAGAATAAGAAAATTCTTGGCTGGGCCTGTTAGCTAGAGAGTGAACAGAGTGTCCTGTAATATAGAGAACAGAGATCTGTCTGCCTTGAGGCACTAGAAGCGATTTCAGTAGCAGTGAGCAGTCAGATCTTGGTTTCTAAATACTATTCCCCACTGGAGAAAAAAAAAACGAAAACAAAAAACAAGGCTCCTTGAAGAAATGCTTAATTTCCCCCCACAAAAAAAGAAATGTTTAATTCCAGAACTAGGGCAGAAAAATTATAAGTGGAATCTGGAATATCTTCATGTTCCAGGAAGTAAGGGAATGCTCGGAGAATGATGAGGACATGTCAGAAGGGCACAGGAGCTGTCCTGAAGAGACTCTCCCTGGCAAAATCTGGGGCAATTTGAGCGTCAAAATAAATAACAATAGTAATGCATTTAATCCATTGAACAAAATACAAACCCATCTGCCCTTATTTATGTGAATAACTGGGAGATAATGGAAAATTCTTCCTAGCAGTCATATACCAGCCAATAAAGGAAGAAAAAATATTGTAATTTTTAAAAATACTATTTTGTAATAATCATAGTAGTGGTTGGTTCAGGCAATGAATGCAAAATCAGTAGGTAAAAGTTTGTTGAGGAACAGAATATGTATATGGTCTCAAAGTAGTTCCCAAAAAATAATTGGTTAATTTCAAAGGTATTATAAAAATAGTAATTTTACAATGGAGAAAATGACAGCCACCACCTTCACTAAATGGTTGAAATTATCATCATCAGAAATGGGGCAAATCAATATCATGTGCCTCCTGATGTAATATCCTGAGAAAGACATATCACTTTTATGATATTATTGCCAAAAATGCATAACTTGAATCTATTCATAAAGAAATATCAGACAACTCCAAATCAAGAGGCATTCTAACTAACTAGACTAGACATAACTAACTAGACTGTGTTCTTCAAAAATGTCAAGGTCACGAATGACAAAATAAGGCTGAGGAACTGTCCTAGATTAAAGAAGACTAAAAAGACATAATGACTAAAGGCATTTTATGATCCTGTACTGGATCATTTACCTGAGAAAAAAATTACGAAGGTTATAAAAGATATTATTGGGACAATTGATGATATTTGAATATCAATTGGATTAAATCATAGCAATATGTCAGTGTTAAATATTTTGACTTGCATACATCCTGAAGTACTTAGGAGTAAATGGGCACAATGTCTGCAACTGACTCTCAAGTGGTTCAGAAAAAATATACACACACAGGCACACAGCACACACATGCATATGTAATGGGGATATAATGCTATGGCTATGCATATAATGGTGTGTATGTAGATGGATGGATGGATGGTAGAATAATAAAGCAAAAATGAAGCAAAAAGTAAATTATTGGTAAATCTGGGTAAGAATTATGCAGGAGGGATTTGGACTAGTCTTGCAATTTTTCCATAATTTTTGATAAATCTGAAGTTTATTTAAAAAGAAATCCTTCAAAAGATCCCCCAAAAGATTGGTGTCAGCCTCCATCACATCAGTTCAGGGTGTGTAGTCTTAGGCAGACTGATTTGGCCATCCCAGGGGTGGGGGCTCACACTTCCCAATCAACCAGCAGGGAACAAGTGAGATGAGGCTAACTAGGCACCATCTTCCCCTTTGGATCGTAGGCAGAAAGGACCAAAGTAGCAGGTGGCCCTCCAGCACATGAGGCTTATTTCTCAGTGGAATGGCCAGGGACAGCCCCAAGCCACAGCAGACTCACCCCCACATACACACTAATACCTGTGGAGGGGAAGCCTGGTCTCCTCTGGCCCCTGGCACTCTATCCAGAGGCCCTGCTATCTAAGATGTGTTCTTAGCCATGGTGCTATGAACCTTGGACTTCCTGCGGGAGAACAGGGAGAAGAGGCCTCAGAACCTTAGTTTGCAGCTGCAGCTCCCTCTCCTGCATGTTTCATGAAGGAAAATACCTTCAGACATTAAACACCCAACGTTCAAAATCTTAGACACGAAGTTGGGAGAAAAGAGAATTAGTACTCATCATACTTTTTGCTGAAAAATGATAGAGATAGTCTTAGGGGCCAGGCCCAGTGGCTCAAACATGTAATTCCAGTACTTTGGGAAGCCAAGGCAGGTGGATTGCTTGAGCTCAGGGGTTCAATAGGAGTCTGGGCAACACGGCAAAACCTGGCCTCTACAAAAAAATACGAACAAAAAAATTAGCTGGATGTAGTGGTGTGTGCTTGTAGTCCCAGTTCCTCAGGAGTCCGAGGTGGAAGGATCACTTAAGCCTAGGAGGTCAAGGCTGCAGTGAGATATAATCAAGCTATGATTGTACCACTGCACTCCAGCCTGCGTAACAGAGTGAGACCATGTCTCAAAAAGACAGACAGAAAGAGAGAGAGAGAGAGAGTTTTAGGCTAAACAGAAAAAGAGTATTTGGAAGTTTTTTTATTGTTACAAGACAGACCGTGATTGATGTAAAAATACTAACAGACACAGTAAAAAGATATAATTCCTCTAAATATAACTAGAAGACACAAGCATTTAACAGCATGGCCACAGCTGTACAATACCGGATGTTAGCCATGTTCTCCCCAGTGAAGAGTCAAGTTCCTCCTGCCTTCAAGTGCCCAGGAAGTTGCCCCCCTGCCAACAGTACCCAGCCATAGGAATGAGAATCCTACTGGGTCCTCTGATAAGCTCATTTTGTCATTGTTGTCTTTAATTCCCCAAGTGGCAAATCCCCATCCTCAAATGCTCTGGGAGGCTCGTTTCCATCCTGGCTAATATCCTGTTGGGCTGACATGATCCAACCAATTGCAAACTGAGAAACAATGTCTCCAACTTCTCCTGCGCACATTTTCTCCCTCCTCTCAGGAGCCAATGTGAGCCAGTCACGCACGTTCCAGAGCAAATACAGTGTCCGGACTGAATCGATGGCCACTTGTAGGCCTCTTCAGGATCCAACCATCCCACGTAGGTCTTCTCGAAGTGCTGTCCACTCAGAAAAGATCTGGCTGAGGAAACAGACACAGAGAAGCCACGCAGCGAGAACCACAGCCTAAATCAGCCCGTAAGAACAAGGTGGGGAGACCACCATTACTGCCTCCTGCTGGACACTGGGCAAACTCCTTCGCAGAACTCACAAGCCCTGTGTGTCCTGGCACCTGCTCTCTTCTCTGGCCTCATCTCCTATCACTGTCCTCGTCTGACAGTCCACACTACAGCCACCGAAACTTCTCTCAGTTCCCAGCCCATTACTCAGTCATTCTGGAGCCCTCTCCCCTTCCTATCCTCTCTCCATCTATCCATCCATCTTTACACGAATTTAACTCAGCTCTCAGGCCCCAGTTGATGACTTCCTCCCTTAGGGCCAGGCATGGTGGCTTACACCTGTAATCCCAGCCCTTTGAGAGGCCAAGGCAGGTGGATCACTTGAGCTCAAGAGTTCAAGACCAGCCTGGGCAACATGGTGAAACCCCGTTTCTATGAAAAATACAAAAAGTAGCTAGGTGCTGTGGTGCACACCGGTAGCCCCAGCTACTCAGGAGGCTGAGGTGGGAGGATCATTTGAGCCCAGGAGGTCGAGGCCACAGTGAGCCATGATCACACCACTGCACTCCAGCTTGGGTGACAGAGAGAGACCCTATCTCAAAAAAAGACTTCCTGGCCATGCGTGGTGGCTCATGCCTGCAATCCCAGCACTTGGGAGGCCGAGGCAGGTGGATCACTTGAGGTCAGGAGTTTGAGACCACCCTGGCCAACATGGCGAAACCCCATCTTGACCAAAAATACAAAAAAAAAAAAAAAAAAAAAAAAAGAAAGTCGGCCGTGTTTGCACGCACCTGTAATCCCAGCTACTAGGGAGGCTGAGGCAGGAGAATCACTTGAACCTAAGAAGCGGAGGTTGCAGTGAGCCAAGATCATGCCAGTGTACTCCAGTTTGAGTGACAGAGTGAGACTCTATCTCAAAAATAAAAAAAATAAATTAAATATAAAAAGACTTTCTCAGTGTATGTGGTATATCTAAGACAATAGAATATCATTCCACCTTAGAAAAGAAGGAAATCGATCGGGCACAGTGCTGGGATTACACGCCTGTAATCCCAGCACGTTGGGAGGCTGAGGCAGGCGAATCACCTGAGGTTGGGAGTTCAAGTCCAGCCTGACCAACATGGAGAAACCTGGTCTCTACTAAAAATACAAAATTATCCAGGTGTGGTGGTGCATGCCTGTAATCCCAACTACTCAGGAGGCTGAGGCAGGAGAATCGCTTGAACCCGGGAGGCGGAGGTTGCGGTGAGCTGAGATTGCACCATTGCACTCCAGCCTGGGCAACAAGAGTGAAACTCCGTCTCAAAAAAGAAAAAAAAGGAAGGAAGGAAATCCTGTCACATGCTACAATGTAGATGAAACTTGAGGATATTATGCTAAGTGAAATAACCCAAGACTCCCCAAATCTGGGTGAGGATCCTCGGTAATTTGTCTCCATAGCACTTACCACAGTGAATTGCAATGGCCTGTTGCCCATTGTCTATGTCCTCTGTAAGGACAGTACGGTGTCCTGTTCACGGTTGAAGCCTCAGTACCCAGCATTATGGCTGGCACGTATGTGGTCACAAATAATGATAAAAAGACAGACATAAACAGATGGATCAGTTCATGAGGAGCTCAGTATCGGACTCCAGAGGGCTTTGGGATCTGGAGTCATGACTGCCTGAGATCCAAAGCAAGATGCTGAAAAGCATCAAAGGCCTTTTGAGATAGTGGTTTCATTTTCCACAGCTAAATAAGGGGTTTTCTTGCTTTGAAATAACAATACTGCATTTTGCCACCTGGTGGAGCTAATGCAACATCAAAGAGGCCCTCGGAGGCTCCATTTTACCGTCATCAGCTTCCTGGGCAGGACATCACCCACCATTGCTCACAGCGGAAAGCATGATTGTGGTCTAGTAACCTTACTACATAAGCTTATTTTTGTTCTTCAGGAAATCTTGTTGTTCAGGAAAACTTTCCAAGACACGCAAATCATTCCAGTTCCACAAAAGGAGGGAGTGGGTTATTTTCTCTCCAATGAGAGCCTGTCAGCCTGTTGGTGCAGAAATACGTGTGCAGGCTGTGTTTAATTGTGAGTGGGGGCCGGGCGCGGCGGCTCATGCCTGCAATCCCAACACTTTGGGAGGCTGAGCCAGGTGGATCACCTAAGGTCAAGAGGTCGAGACCAGCATGACCATTATGGTGAAACCCCGTCTCTACTAAAAATGCAAAGTTAGCTGGGCATAGTGGCGAGCATCTGTGGTCCTAGCTACTCAGGAAGCTGAGACAGGAGAATTGCTTGAATCCAGGAGGCAGAGTTTGCAGTGAGCTGAGATCACACCACTGCACTCCAGCCTGGGTGACACAGTGAGACTCCTCAAAAAACATAAAAAATGAAAATAAAAATAAAAATTGTGGGTGGAAATAGACTGGGAGAAACCCCTAAATTATTGTATCTTCATAAACTCAAGCTCACACTTGGGAGGCTGAGGCAGGATTACTTAAGGCCAGGAGTTCAAGATCAGCCTGGGCAATACAGCGAGACCCCCATCTCTACAAACACATATACACACACAAATTAGTTTGGCATAGTGATACATGCCTGTAGTCCTAACTACTAAGGAGGCTGAGGTGGGAGGATCACTTGAGCCCAGAAAACGCAGGCTGCAGTGAGCTATGATCATGCCACTGTACTCCAGCCTGGTGACAGAGCAAGGTCTTGTCACTTAAACAAAAATAAAAATCCACGTTCTTCTCTGTCAGGGCCTGCTTCTGAAGGGTAGGCGAGCAGGACCAAGGGGCTGCAGTCCTGCTTTCAGGAAGACGCTCTCATGGCCCCTGAACACCTGTGATAGGGCTCAGGAGCCTCTCTACCAGAGCTGCCCAGATCCCTACTCCTTCCCCACCAGCCTGACCACCACACTCACCTCTTTCACCCTCCAATTCCAACCCCTCCATTCCCCTTACAAGGTCCTATAGTAGCTAGTCCCTCCTCACCTCTTGGCCTCACTTCTGGCCTCCTCTGGCCCTTGACAAAGATTGTTTGCTTGACCAAACTTTAGTGAGCCTCCTGATCCTTTCCTAGGCCCATCTGTGCACTTCTTTGAAAAATTCAGTTTTAAGAGGACCCTGCTAAGTCAATTTAGCCAGAACCCCTCCATGCCTCGCTATCTGATCATCCCCAATATCTAATTGTGCTCCTCATCCTCCACCATCTAGGTGACGTCCAATGACCCTGTCCTGTCTTCAGCAGGAATCGGTTAGGTGGGTTTAGCCAGAATCCCCCATATTCTTTATGTTTCCTCTTAGTAATTATCCGTCGCTGACCCCCACTCTTATCCTTGGCGATGCATTCCCACCTGGCCATGCCGTATTCAGAGTTGAGCCCAACCTCTATCCACCCCTGCAAAACCCCACTGCAGTGGCCCCTATTCCTATTGCAATGGTCCTGAATAAAACCTTTCTAATCATACCTTAACAAGTGCCACTGAATATTTTTTCTTTTTTTTTTTTTTTGACACCAACCTCACATTACATCCACCACCCTCCCCCAGGACCCCACTCCCAGAACACACCCAACCACCCCCATCCCCACACACAGAATGTTCAGGGGGCAAAGGGGACGTCAGAGACTCCGTGGTTTCTAGCACTTTGTAGTCCACCAAAATGCCCCCCAGGAGTGGCAATGAAGCGGAGAGGCTGGGCTGTGTGTTGACAGCCAGTCTGGTCCCAAGTAGACCCCATAGAGATGTCCTTGGCCCTTCATCCCCCCTCCACACCAGCACCAGCCCCCACAACTTACAGACAGACCAGTCAACCTCAGAGAAAGAGAGGGGGAGGAGGGAGCAACAAGAAATGCTTGTGCAGCTTTGTCCAGCAACATTCTTATCTTTCTCCTAGAGGAATTCAAGCATTAAACCCTGGGGGAGAAATCTTCTGGTTCTCTTGTAAAGGAGGGTTCACTCCACCCCACCCTAAACTCAGACATTTGAAGCAATCCTAGTGGATAGTAAATCTGGGCTCCTCGAAGCTCTCAATTGAGCGACCCCTTTAGCAGGACATAGGGCCCAAGGAGTGTTTCCCTCACCCTAAATCAATGATTCCGACATCAAAGATGCCAACAAGTTTTGCCTGGGAACGTTTGGTGCCTATGACCCTTCGTTCAACAAACCTTTACTAAGCACCCACCAGGTGCCAGGCACTATGCCAGGATCACAAAAGTGAACAAGAAAGACATGGTGTCTCTGTTTCAGAAACGGACTGGCTAGCGGGGAATTGGACACGTAAATATTTGTAACACCAGGTGATACACGCTCTCACAGAAGTTACATAAAAAGTGCTAAGATGACAGCTCTAATTATTCACTAGTGTGCTTTTCAGTTTATATTCAAGTCCACATCGCAGAATACATGTTAGAGAACACTTACGTCTTGACATGACTTGCACTTTGATCAGTCCATAGACTGCTTGGGTGGAAAGAAATTCTTCTAGGACACTCCCTTCAGAGTATGAGTCAGGAAGCTGAGGTCTCCCCAGCATAGCCGGGTCAGGGGCAGGGTGACAGGGCCTCCCGATACACCCAACGTCCAAGCAGACTGAGCAGAGCCTGCAGAGTGGGTGGCAGGATGGCACCTCTCCTGAGAGTCTGGAAGCCCCAGCTGGCTCCGGCCCTCCCTAGGGCTGCGGGACCCTCCCTTCTCCGGCCTCAGCTTCTTAGCTGCCTTGGTTAGACTAGACAGGAGGAGACAGCCCTACCCTCCTTTCCACTTCTGAGCCTATGCTCTTGTGAGTCTCATTCTTGCCATGAAGAATTGAAGAATCTTTGTGCTCTGAGTCAGAAGCTATGTGGCCACTTTGCTAAAATGTGACTCAGACACAGACTCAGCCCTGAGGCCCCTTTCATTATATTCCCTTATTTGGTCCCAAGCAACATTTCCATATTCTCTCTGGGGAGCTGGTGGGCAGAGCCTTTCTGTGGGCCAAGGAGGAGCTCGGGTGCCAGACACTCGGACACTGATGGCTCTGTAGCTAACTGGCCCATCCTCAGAGACTAACGCAAAGGAACGAATTTCTAGGATGTTCAACTATGTGGAGAATACAAAAAAAAAAGCAAAGAAAAAAATATTTTTAAAGAAAGAAAGAAGGCCAGGTGAGGTGGCTCACACCTGGAATCCCAACACTTTGGGAGGCTGAGGCAGGAAGATCACCTGAGGTCAGGAGTTCAAGACCAGCCTGGCCAACATGGTGAGTCAATACTAAAAATACAAAAATTAGCCAGGTGTGGTGGTGCACACCTGTAATCCCAGCTACTCAGGAGGTTGAGACAGGAGAATCACTTGAACGCGGGAGGTTGAGGTTGCAGTGAGCTGAGATAGTGTCATTGCACGCCATTCTGGGCAACAGACTGTCTCAAAAAAAAAAAACAAAACAAAAAGAGGAGGGAATGAAGGGAGGGAGGAAGGGAGTGAGGGAGGGAGGGAGGGCACGGTGGCTCGCACCTGTAATCCCAGCACTTTGGGAGGCCAAGGTGGGTAGATCATATGAGGTCAGGAGTTCAAGACCAGCCTGGTCAACATGGTAAAACCCTGTCTCTACTAAAAATACAAAAATTAGCTGGGCTGTAATAGTGCTTGCCTGTAATCCCAGCTACAGGGGAGGCTAAGGCAGGAGAATTGCCTGAGCCTGGGAGGTGGAGGTTGCGGTAAGCTGAGATCGTACCACTGCCCTCCAGCCTGGGTGACAGAGTGAGACCCTGTCTCAAAAAAACATGAAGGAAGGAAGGAAGGAAGGAAGGAAGGAAGGAAGGAAGGGAGGGAGGGAGGGAGGGAGGGAGGGAGGAAGGGAGGAAAGGAAAAGAAAGAAAAAGGAAGAAAGAAAGGAAGGAAAATAATACTAAATTATATGGAAAATGACTTGGGCACCATCAAACTTCTACTAGCTGTCCATGAAAGCCAAAATACTATCTTGGCCGGGCTGTGGCTCAAGCCTGTAATCCCAGCACTTTGGGAGGCCCAGGAGGGCGGATCACGAGGTCAGGAGATCGAGACCATCCTGGCTAACACAGTGAAACCCCGTCTCTACTAAAAAAAAAAAAAAAAAAACTAGCCGGGCGAGGTGGCCGGCGCCTGTAATCCCAGCTACTCGGGAGGCTGAAGCAGGAGAATGGAGTAAACTCGGGAGGTGGAGTTTGCAGTGAGCCAAGATCCGGCCACCACACTCCAGCCTGGGCAACAGAGCGAGACTCCGTCTCAAAAAAAAAAAAAAAGTACTATCTCTAAGTCCATAGAAAAGTCTCCTCGTATATATATATATCAAGAAGAGAACAAAACGAGGAGGATAGGACATAACCCACCTCCACCTCCCAGAGGGAGACGCAGCCTCGGCCAGTGGAAGTGTCCTGGTGATATTCCCCCAAGCACTGTTACATTTCCAAGTGGCCCCTGTGACTGGAAATGAGAAGCATAGGGGTTGTTGACCTAGGTGGGTTTTGAGGGGGGAAAAAATCCACAAAGTTACAAGTGGAGGAAGGAGAGGAAGGAGCTGGTGAAGGAGATTGAGAAAGAACAGCCAGGAAGGTGGAAGAAAAACCAGGAGAGAGAGGTGTCCATGGAAGCAGAGGGAAGAAAGTAAGGGAATGGCAACCGTGGCAGTGGCAGCTGCTGGACACAGAAGGTAAGAACTGAGAAGGTTTCCCTGGATTTCAAAGTAAGGAAGTCATCGGGGACTGTGGCCATTGCACTTGGAAGTGTGCTGACAAGTAAGGTTCAGAATGTTCATGTTCTCCCCCGTTTGCTCTGCAAACCACAGTGCCCCGTCTAGGACAGAGGTTCCCAAAAGCAGGTTTTTTTTGTTTGTTTGTTTGGTTTTTTGAGACGGAGTCTGACTCTGTCGCCCAGGCTGGAGTGCGGTGGCCGGATCTCAGCTCACTGCAAGCTCCGCCTCCCGGGTTTACGCCATTCTCCTGCCTCCGCCTCCCAAGTAGCTGGGACTACAGGCGCCCGTCTCGTCGCCCGGCTAGTTTTTTGTATTCTTTAGTAAAGACGGGGTTTCACCGTATTAGCCAGGATGGTCTCGATCTCCCGACCTTGTGATCCGCCTGTCTCGGCCTCCCAAAGTGCTGGGATTACAGGCTTGAGCCACCGCGCCCGGCCCCAAAAGCAGTTTTGTATTCAAATGCCGACTCCATTACCCACTGACTGTATAACTGTGGGTGAGTCATTGAATATCTTGGTGCCTCAGTTTTCTCATCTGTAAACATGGAAACAATGGCAAGACCTATCTCATAGGGTTATTCTGAGGATTAAATGAGTAAATATGTGCAAAGCATTTGATTTTTTTTTGTTGTTGTTTAGATGGAGGTCTCCCTATGTTGCCCAGGCTGGTCTCAAACTCCTGGGCTCAAGAAGTCCTCTCAACCCTGCCTCCCAATGTGCTGTGCCTGGCCATGTGCAAAGCACCTGAGATAAGAACGTGTTCTCTCCAGGCTGCTGCAGCCAGTGACACCACAGTAGAGGTACTGGGCTGGTCATTTCTGCGCAATGCAGACTTTTATTGGCCCACATTTGCTCCAGAATCCCCACTGGGTTGGCCAAGGCTTTCTCAGAGTGGCACTGCCATCTATGGATCCTCCTACCACACCGCCTTTCCTTCGCCCTCTCTTTTCATAGGTGTAAGGCTTATGTTACAGTCTGAAGGCTTTTCCGGACTCCTCCTGTTCTCTCTCCCCCTCTAGTTACACAGGACTTACCCTAAAATGTCTCTTGCTTGTCTAACTTTGCTTTGGTATTTGCTTCCCAGAGGACTCAAGTTGACACACTTGGTTAAACAGAAATCTTTGCTACAGGACTTGTCAGAGCCTTCAATATTAAAATATACACATTATCACTCATCAAGAGGGAAAAGTATAAAGCATTTCCCAAATTCATTTGATCACTAAAAACCACACACTCACATCCACACACACCACAGACCCTCTCATGAACATCTCATGAAACATGTTTTGCTGAGTAAAGTTTGTTAAACATTGAGCTGGGCCAGCCGTGGTGGCTCACACCTGTAATCCCAGCACTTTGTGAAGCTGGGATTGGCAGATCCCTTGAGGTCAGGAGTTTGAGACCAGCCTGGCCAACATGGTGAAACCCCATCTCTACTAAAAATACAAAAATTTGCAGGGCGTGGTGGCGCATGCCTGTAATCCCAGCTACTCAGGAGGCTGAGGCACAAGAATCACTTGAATCCAGTGGGTAGACGCTGCAGTGAGTCAAGATCACGCCGCTGCACTCCAGTTTGGGCAACAGAGCAAGACTCTATTTCAAAAAAACACTAAAAAACATTGAACTGAAGACCCCTAAAGTTCCATCCAACCCTGGGATTCTTTCATATGGATCTCCAAGTGTGAAACGCCTCAGTCGCCTAGGGCCTTATTCTACAGAAGGGAAGCCCAAAGGCTGGTGTGAATTGCATTAGCAACTCGAGCTATATTTATAAGTCTCCTCCCATCTGATAATTGCTTTGTCAGCACCATTTTCCCTATTCTACAGATGGAGAAATTGAGGTCTAGGAAGACCAAGACACTTGTCTCAGACCCACAGTTGAGGTCTTAGTTTGCCACTGAGTCACGATCAGTGTGACACAAGGATGGAAAACCAAAGGGAGCCACAGCTGAGGGAAGCAAGATGAGAACAGTATCTGAAATCTCAGCCCTGCAATAAGGTGGGCCACAGAAATAATGAGATGTCACTGGGCTCAGCCCTGTGCCTGGAAGGAGGGAGGTGGCCAAGGGTATCAACAACAACAAAAAAATTCCTGATCTCAGGGGAAATACAACATTGAATTGAGGGGAAAACATAGAAACACGTCTAGACTGTCATAAAACAAATGTAACGGAAGCAGGGGAAATGTGGAGCCCCAGTGTGAGTAGGTGATGGAGTTGGGTGGCTGTCATATGTCACAGCAAGATGGGTAGTTGGCTGCCCTGAGCCCCATCCTGTCCCTCCCTGTTCCAGCACCCTGGCCCACCAGCTCCTTCCTGGCAACTCCCATACTCACCCAGTTCATCCACTACAGGATTAATGGCTAACTCAGTGGAGGCTTCCTGCCCCTGGGCCAACATCAACTTCCCATTCAGTAAGCCAGCGTCAGCACTACAGTGGTTTGGAATACTTTCAATATCACTCCCTGATAACAAGTCTATCCATGGACTGACTGAGAAAAGAAATGGAATGGGGCAAAGTAACAAAACAAAGAGGCAAGATAGAGCCAAGTGTCTCCTATGGTTACCTAAATCACAATTTAGACAAGCACTGGTGATCTTGCAAGCAGAGAACCACCACTGAACCGTACTGGGGAAACTGGTTTCTGCCCCAGCAGATGTGTTGGGGAAATGACATACTGACCACCACGACAACATCCTCGGAAGACTGAGTGGCAGAGTGCTACTTTGGCTTTCTTACCACGTGAACTTGAGCATATATCTGGGCAGTTCTAGAATTTCGATGTGGGAGGGACTTAGGGATGAAAAAAATAAAATGTGGATGGTAGATGGAGTTTGGGGCAGGGGACTGGAGGCTTGTTTTGTAGCTGTTTTTGCTTAGTAAGCTCCCTGTTCTGGCTTGGAGACATATTTATTAGGCAGCTGGCTGACAGGAATTATGGATGGGGCCAGCTCCTCTCCCAGCACCCTGTGGTGCTGACATCTGAGGTGATCACTTCCCACGCAGTGGAGAAAAGCATGCTTCTCTGTATTTGTTCTATACATCAGGAAGCTTGAAAACAGGATTTGCTGCCACATGTCAAGTACTCACGTGCCTTTAGAAGAAAGGTGCCATTGCTGCCGACGATAACAATGATAGCATCTAAGGTTTTATAGTTCCCCAAATAAGTTCACATACACTGTGATTTGGTGCTTATAACAACCCTGAGAACTATGCAAAGTCGATATTATTTCCCCATTTTAAGAGATGAGAGAATGGATAGTTAGTATTTTGAAAATTGCCAGACCCCACACATATAAGACTTCACGTATTATTAGTAAAGTTACTACTAGGGAACTCCAGCTATGAAAACCCCTGTGGGAGATAGCACTGGTGGGTGAAGGGCTGCAGCTTCGGCTCTAGCCTCCTGGCAAGGGTGGGATGTAAAACCCTAAGCTCCAACAGACTGGGAAAAGAGAAGGGGCTTAGAAAACTGTCTGGGCTGCTGGATTTCTTTCCAGAGTTTCCCTCTCTCCTTCTACTGTCAGCACCTCCCATCTTTTGCAACACCAGGGAGAAGCCTTTCCATCGCCTCTTCAGCTCTTGGAATCCCTCCAGAAGCCCCCTCCCTGCTGAGTGGCGTCTAACAGGCCTGTCCAATACCCATGCTACAGCTATGAGGAAAGAAGAAACCCTGCAGCTGCTTCACAAGAGAAAGAAATATCTTCAAATGAAACCATTCTTTGCAGCCCTGTGGAATTCATATTCTCTCTGATCTCCTTTGGATTCAGATCATGGACCTGAAAGAGGGAGGGGAAGAAAACAGGGTCTTTTCCTCAGCCTGGGCCTGCCGTTCCCTCTGCCCTCCTACACTGGGCACGGACAGACCCCAGGGGACCGTGGTCTAGGTGTTGGCAGCCAGGCTGGTTCTACAACACATGTCAGCTGCTCCACTGGGCCTCCGTTTACTCATCCATACAATGAGGAGATAAGCTCTCCCTTGACTAACTGTGAAGATTAAGTGCACAGATATGTGTAAATATGTGTAAAGTGCACAAATATGTCAAATAAAAACTGAGACTGACACGTGGAGGTGCAAAATTAAAAAGGACATTTTGGTTAGTATCTCCAGAACCTGGCTGGGCACGGTGGCTCACATCTGTAATCCCAGCACTTTAGGAGGCCAAGATGGGTGGATCACCTGAGGTCAGAAGTTCAAGACCAGCTTGGACAACATGACAAAACCTCATCGCTATTAAAAATACAAAAATTAGCCAGGCATGGCAGCGAGCGCCTGTAATCCCAGATACTCAAGAGGCTGAGGCAGGAGAATCGCTTGAACCCAGGAGGCAGAGGTTGCAGTGAGCCGAGATTGTGCCACTGCACTCCAGCCTGGGTGACAGAGCGAGATTCCGCCTCAAAAAAAAAAAATTCCAGAACCTGCAGATTGTGCCTCTGATGCATCTCAAACATCCAGGGCCAGGGAGAAAATAATCTAAAGGAAAATGCTACTGAAAAAGATTCCATTACCACAGCCCTCTGAGACACACACATTCTTACTCTCATTTTTTCTCTCTCTGTCTCTCTTTCTCTCTTTCTGTCTCTCTCCCTCTCTCTCTCTCTCTCTCTCATTTACTCACAAGGTCAGTGGTCCAGACCCAGGCAGGCAGTTTTGGATAATCCCAGCTGTTTCTGACTCACCAGCACCCTCAGGGCTGGCTGACTCACTCCAGGAAGGTTTGCCACCATGAAGTGTTTGTCTGTGTCCCTGTGTCCCTGTGAAAAGGACTGTGTGGTCAGAGAAAAAGAAGACTGTGCTGGGTCCAGTGAGACAGCATAGTGTGAGAGGCTTTGGGAAGTAGAAAAAGCAGCATTTACTCAGGTTTAAAAACTAGACTTTGTCCAAATGGTTGGGGAAAGTAGTCATTGTATGTGTTTGCAAATAAATGTGGGTGGCATAGGACTGCCTAAAGCCCTTTGTAAGCAGAACCCTGTGTGCACAGCGATACCTAGAAGGCTGGTAAGGGGAGCTGTCAGGGCTGCACCAAAGATGGTGTTGCCTAGCTAGGGTAGAGGAAGTTCAGGTAACCCAGGAGGCTTTTCTGCTCCCTGGCTGTGCAAAGCTTCTGATTTGACTGGAATGATAGGTTTGATCTGCCCATTTGTTGCTAAAATGACTTGAGAGGGAAACAACCTCCACCTGCCTGGGAGGAGTCACTTCCTCCAGAGATGAGCTGTCCTTGAGGAGATCCGCGGGAGGAGAAGCCTGAGCTCTGCCCCACTGGGCAGGAGGACAAGCTTTCTCCCAAGAGCCTCAAGCCCAGAAGAAGTTAGGGTGGGGCCAATGGAAATCAGACAGTGGAACAAATGAACAGCTTCCAGGACAGGGCTGTCTCTTTCCTCTGTTTTCAATTGTGATGGTTTCATAAAACCTTTGCACCAGAAACCTATGAGCTAGAAATGAATGCCTGTATCCCCATCTCTGGACTCCGAGTCCAGAGTGCCAACCATTACACAATGAAAGCTGTGTCCCCATCTTATTCAAGAGTACAGAAAGCAAAACCTGGTGGTGGACAGTGGTACCTGCCCATCAGGCAGCGTGCCCAGACTTGCAAACCAGAGAGGGAGGATGTCAAATAAAAACCAAACCATGGGAGACTGAGGCGGGAGAATCACTCGAACCAGGAGGCAGAGGTTGCAGTGAGCCAAGATCGCACCACTGCACTCCAGCCTGGGTGACAAGAGTGAAACTGTCAAAAAAAAAAAAAAAAAATCCAGACTTTGATAAAGGGACACTTCGATAGAAAGAAAAACTATTGCAGGCCAGGCACGGTGGCTCACACCTATAATCCCAGCACTTTGGGAGGCCAAAGCAGGTGGATCACCTGAGGGCAGGAGTTCAAGACGAGCCTGGCCAACATGATGAAACCCCGTCTCTACTAAAAATACAAAAAATTAGCTAGGTATGGCAGCTGGCACCAGTAATCCCAGCTACTCAGGAGGCTGAGGCAGGAGAATCGCTTGAACCCAGGAGGCAGAGGTTGCAGTGAGCCGAGATTGTGCCACTGTACTCCAGCCTGGGCAACAAGAGTGAAACAAGAAAGAAAGAAAGAGTGAAAGAGAGAGAGAGAGAGATAAAGAAAGAAAGAGAGAGAAAGAGAGAGAGAGAAGGAGAGGAAGGGAGGGAGAAAGAAAGAAAAAAGAGAGAAAGAGAAGAAAGAAAGAGAGAGAAAGAAAAAGAAAGAGAGAGAAGGAGAGAAGGAGAGGAAGGGAGGAAGGGAGGGAGAAAGAAAGAAAAAAGAGAGAAAGAGAAGAAAGAATGAGAGAGAAAGAAAGAAAGAGAAAGAAAGAAAGAAAGAAAGAAAAGAAAGAAAGAAAGAAAGAAACAAACAAACAAACAAACAAACAGAGGGAGGGAGGGACGGAAAAAAGAGAGAAAGACAATTCCAATGCAGAGAACCTGCAAGCAGCTCAGAATCAAACAGAAAAAGATTCTTCTTTTCTAGGGTAAAGGAGGGGCAAGTGGAGATAAGCAGACTCTTTGGAGGGGAAGCTGGACAAGTGAGGGGAAATGACCCGTGGGAGCTGACAGGAAAAGGATCTAGTTGTATTCAGTCGATTCCCAGGAGAAGCTGGGCAGGGAGGTGACTTGGCAGGGACACTCCACTTTGTACTTGTTCAGGCTTGGGGGCAAGCAGAGTTCAGGGATCTGTAGGAAAGAGAGAAGTCTGACCAAAGTTTTGTCAAGCAAAGGGGAGTAAGTAATGGGCGACTATGGACACATGGTCAGAGACAAGAATAGATGGGGCAGAGGAATAATAGTGACAAAAATACTTGTTTTAAGAAAAGGTAAAATCACGGCTCTCATATTAGTATAAAATAAACACATTTTAAAGATTCCATTTCAGTGGAGTACAGTGGCTCACACCTGTAATCCCAGCACTTTGGGAAGCACAGGTGGATGGATCACCTGAGATCAGGAGTTTGAGGCCAGCCTGACCAACATGGAGAAACCCTGTCTCTACTAAAAATACAAAATTGGCCAGGCATGGTGGCGGGCACCTGCAATCCCAGCTATTCGGGAGGCTGAGGCAGGAGAATCGCTTGAACCTGGGAGGCAGAGGTTGCGGTGAGCCAAGACTGCACCATTGCACTCCAGCCTGGGCAACAAGAGTGAAACTCCGTCTCAAAAAATATATATATGGCGGGCGCCTGTAGTCCCAGCTACTCAGGAGGCTGAGGCAGGAGAATGGCGTAAACCCGGGAGGCGGAGCTTGCAGTGAGCTGAGATCCGGCCACTGCACTCCAGCCCGGGCAACAGAGCAAGACTCCGTCTCAAAAAAAAAAAAAAAAAAAAAAAAATATATATATATATATATAAAAGAGTCCATTTAACTTGATTAAATGAGGTAATCTGGTGGATGTTATAACTGGTTCAAAGGAGAAGCCAAAGCAGCACAATTTACATGACGTAAAGAGTATTGAAATTGAATATGCAACTAGACAAAAAGCTAGTCTCTCTACAGGGGCAATGTAGGCCTCTACTGGACAGAATGCATTTGCATATCCATAGGAAAAATTATTTTGCTACAGTTATCTACAACTTAGATAACTTACTTAGAGTTACTTAGATAACTGTACGTTGCTACAGTTATCTACAACTTAGAGTTACAAAATAACTCAAAAACAATGAAAGGGGCCTATGTGGTGGCTCACACCTGTAATCTCAGCACTTTGGGAGGCAGAGGCAAGGGGATCACCTGAAGTCAGTCATTGGAGACCAGCCTGGCCAACACGGTGAAACCCTATCTCTACAAAAAATATAAAAAATTAGCCAGGTGTGGTGGTGTGCACCTGTAATCCCAGCTACTTGGGAGGCTGAGGCAGGAGAATCACTGGAACCTGGGAGGCAGAGGTTGCAGTTCGCTGAGATGGTTGAGATCATGTCACTGCACTCCAGCCTGGTGACAGGGGGAGACTACATCTCAAAAAAAAAAAAAAAAAAAAAAAAACAACAACAACAACGAAAGGCTAGACCCAGATCTTCTGGAAGGGGATGCTCTAAACCAGGGTTTCTCAGCCTCTGCATGACTGATGTCTTGGACTAGATCATCTTTTGGGTGCAGAATGTAAACCAAAAATAAAATTCTAAGCCCCCACCGCACTCCCCAACCCCCAACCATCTAAATGGATGGTTCCTCCTTAATCAGGGCTCTTAAAATTTTAACCTGAAGTTTTCAGGCCATGAAGGAAAGGGGAGGTCAGACATGCCTCATTATACCTCTCCGGTGTGAACGTCAATGCAGACCTTAGGTCTGATAAGAAACATTTTACAGCCTGTTCACTCTGAAGCCTGCTAGTTAAAAGTTTCATCTATGTGATAAAACTTTTGTCTCCACAACCTCTTATGGCAACCCAAACATTCCTTTCTATTGATCCCAGGCCTTTAGGCAAACTCAACCAATTGTCAACCAGAAAATGTTAAAATATTTACCCATATCCTGGAAGCCACTCCCACTGCCCTCACCCATGCCCCCACCCCGGCCGCCTCACTTTGAGTTGTCCTGCCTTTCTGAACCAAACCAATGTATTTCTTAAATGTACTTGATTGATGACTCTTGCCTCCCTAACATGTATAAATCCAAGCTGCACCCCAACCACCTTGGGCACGTGTCCTCAGGACTTCCTGTGTCACAGGTGTGCATCTTCAACCATGGCAAAATTAACTTTCTAAATTAACTGAGACCTGTTTCAGGTTTTCTGGGTTCACAAGAGTTATCCCGGACATTGTAAGATGCTTAGCAGCATCCCTAACTTCTACTTAGTAAAGGCCAGTAGCACCTCATCTCCTAACTGTGACAATAAAAACTATCTCCAGTCATTCCCAAATGTCTCCTGGGGTGGGATATGGGACACAACTGCCCCAGTTGAGAACCACTGCTGTACACCATGCACAGTTTTCCAGTGAAACCCAAATTCTTCCCTACTACTGTAGAGAAGGAGAGGAGGTAATTTCTTCCCATCTGCATTTCTTGGCACGCACCCATGTCTCTGTGTGTGAGCTGAGACTCTACACCCTAACTCCACAACAGAGTGGTCACAGTAGCCAACACCGGCACTATTCTAAACCCTCTCCTAAGAGTAACCCAACTAATCCTACCAGTTAAATATGAGTTTCAGATAAACAATGAATCATATTTTCTTTTAGTATAAGTATGTATGCCCATGCAATATTTGGGGCCTACATAACTTTAAAAGTATCTGTTGTTTACCTGAAATTCAAATTAAACATTTGGGAGGGCTGTTGTTTTATTGGCCAAATCTTTTTATTTTATATTATATTATTTTGTTTTTGATACGGAGTTTTGCTTTGTCACCCAGGCTGGAGTGTAGTGGCGTGATGTCGTCTCACTGCAACTTCTGCCTCCTGGGTTCAAGCGATTCTCCTGTCTCAGCCTCCCAAGTAACTGGGATCACAGGCACCTGCCACAAGGTATTTTTAGTAGAGACGGGGTTTCACCATGTTGGCCAGGCTGGTCTCGAACTCCTGACCTCAGGTGATCCACCTGCCTCCAGCCTCCCAGAGTGTTGGAATTACAGGCTTGAGCCACCGCGCCCAGCCTTATTGGCCAAATCTAACAACCCCATCTGTAATCAAATAAACAGCTGAGCAGTAGTAACTGCAGCATCTTGATTGCAACAGGCCTCGGTGGCTTAGAGTCCCTGTTCTGCCTGTGACTACTGTGCCACATTGGGGAAGTCATTTAGCCTCTCTGAGGCTCAGTTTTCTCATCTGTAAGATGGGAACAGTATCAGTGCCTTCTTCCGAGTTCCTGGGAGGATTCAATGAGATGATGTATGCAGAGCCGTTAAGACGGTGTTTGGCACAAGGCTCAGGGCAGCTGATTTCGTTTCCTCGACTTCACTACCTGATCCTCTGCTAACTCCCCGGGTGTTTTCTGGACGGCCACAACTACCCTAGCCTCCGGTGTCGCCCAGCCTTCCTCCCCACTGACTGCAAAGGTGGCCTCGGGTTCCGGTGGGAGCCCCAACTCTGGACCGCGATTCGCGAGCCTTCCCGGCGCCAGGCCGCGCCATCCCGGGAGCTGTCCGCAGATGGCAGCACCGGCCCCGGGTCGCGGCGGTCCCGGCGCTCCGCAGGCCGCAGGCTGGCCTGGTCCCGGGCCGGGAGCCCATCAGGCCGGGAGCGGCTGAGGCCACACCCCGCGGGCCGGGCCGCTTCCCTCCGGTGAATCATCGCTCCCAGCGGCGGCGCCCGCAGTGTCCGCAGCAGCGCGCCGGGCCCTGTCCGCGCCCCAGCCGAGCGCAGCGCGGAGTCGCCCCGACCTGTCTCTGAGCAGCACGGCCGCCGGGGCCGCAGCATGGCGGGCATCGCGGCCAAGCTGGTGAAGGACCGGGAGGCGGCCGAGGGGCTGGGCTCCCACGAGAGGGCCATCAAGTACCTCAACCAGGACTATGAGGCGCTGCGGAACGAGTGCCTGGAGGCCGGGACGCTCTTCCAGGACCCCTCCTTCCCGGCCATCCCCTCGGCCCTAGGCTTCAAGGAGTTGGGGCCCTACTCCAGCAAAACCCGGGGCATCGAGTGGAAGCGACCCACGGTAGGAAGCGCGCGGCAGGACGCGGGCAGGGCGGGGTCCCGGGCAGGGCGGGGTGCAGCCGGCCCGCGGCGCGCTGGGCGGGGGGCAGCCCGGCTGCTGCAGTGGGGAAGCCGCAAGCCAGGACCCCGCAGGCCTGCGACACCTACACGCCGCCGGAGCCGGGACTCCTTTCGAGCGTGGGGGAACTCCTGGGGCCTGCGCTCTCTTCCACCCACCACGCTTTCCTGGGCGGGTCGGGGCGAATCACTGCACTCAAATCCCACTAGCAGGCCAATTTAGGAGTTCACAAAAACTCAGGGTGACACAGGAGGCCGAGGTGAAACTTGTAATTGAACTCTAGCAGGGACCTGGAAGAGGAGGGGAATCGGGTCTGCAGGGAAGGGAGAGGCAACATCCACCAGACAAAGTCCGTCTCCAACTGGGGTTCTGTCTGTTCGTGGAGGGGGACAGGCCACAGCCTGGTCATTTTGTGACTAAGGATAGTCTCATGCAGCCCTGGGGTTACATTTATTTTTCCAAAGGGGAGCCAGCGATACCTCCCCATAACATCGACACTGGTAATTAACCCAGGACACGGAGGTGTCTCATGGTTTGCCTGGTGGGAATCCTCATTGGGGAAAGCTCCGGGAGCCCTCCGGACCCCATTATCCCATCCCCCAGGGTCTCTGACCTCCCGGCCCTGGGACAACTTGTGCTCCCCAATCTACTTGTCCATTCCGTTTCTCGGGGAACCCCCTCCTTTGGGACTTCCCCAGGCTTCCCCTACCACGCCTAGGGAAGCCTGCCTGAAGTCCAACTGCTAGATTCCTGTTATGAGAACAAGCCTTCCAGCTCTGCTTCCACACCCGGCAGCCTCCCAGGTCACCTTCTGTTACCCTAAATCCAGCTCATTGGTAGCGAGGGCTGCAGGAAGCATCCTAGCCCACCCAGACTCAGAGCACTTGGATTCACCTTCTTGCTAACCTGCTGGGTGACCTTGAGCGAGCCGTTTAAACTCTCTGTGCCTCCATGTCTTCATCTAAAATAAGACACCCTGCCTAGATATTTTCTCTCTTTTGTGGCCCGCCAGGCCATGCCATCCTGGCCTCCTTTCAGTCTCTCAAAGAGCCAGTTCTTTCCTGCATGAGGCCTTCTCACCAGCAAGGCAGGCTCTTACCTGGAGTGTGGCTCACTCTCATTCTTTCCAACTTAGTCACATGTTCCCTCCTCAAAGAGGTATTTTCTGACCCTTCTTAGCAGCCACCTTCCCACCTTGTTATTCTCTCTCACCCCACTCATTTCCTTCATAGCTTTGTCACAGTTTAGAAATATAATCACATGTATTTGTTCTTCCTACTGAACTGCAGAATCATGTGTATATTATTTACCAGTATATCCCCAGTGCCTAGCACATAGCCATGCCTTTCACAGTACTCATCCATTCATTCATTCACTCATTCATTCAACAACATTGATTGAGCACCTATTACATGCTGGGCACTGTCCTGAGAGCTCAGGAGATACACCAGTGACACAAAAGAAGTGACTGTTTGTAGAATGAATGGATGCAGGATTGTAATGAGCCTCAGATGAAATTATGATCGCGAAAGTGATAAACTGACCTGACTTGGTGCCTCATGCCTGTAATCCCAGCACTATGGGAGGCCAAGGTGGGAGGATTGCTTGAGCCAGGAGTTCAAGACCAGCCTGGGCAACACAGTAAGACTTGTCTCTATAAAAAAGTAAAAAAAAAGAAAAAAGAAAAATGAAACGCAAACCAAGAGAATGTGTTCACTTTACATTTGCATGGCACTTTACAGTTTACACAGTGAGTTCACACTCATTCACTTATTCTTTCGTTCATTCAATAAGCATTTCTCGAATACCTCCTATATGCTGAGCACAATGCATATGGTTTCTGCTTCTGAAGACTTACTTCTGAGGCTAGTGAGGTGACAGAGACAGGTCCCCCAACAGTTGGAAATGCCTGTGGGACTTCCAGATGAGGATATAGAGGTCTAGAGATGATGTAGGGCCACTGCTTAGGGCAGGCGGGCTGTGCACTGCACTACCAAGGAAGAGTGTTACGATGTTGGTACGTATTGGGGTACCAAATTACGATCCCCATTTGCCAGTTGAAGAAATTGAGGCTTGGGAAGGTTAAATACTTGCTCAGAGTCAAGTGGATATAGGCCATAGATCCAGGACTGTGTGTAGTCTGTGCATGTTGAGCCTACCCTTTATGGCTGCGTTGTCTGCCTCTATCCTACCTTCTCAAATGCTGCTGAGGTCAGGCAAGGGGACCCCAATTGTTTCCACTGGATTTGAACACTAGCAGGTCATTGCTGAGTTTAGCAGAGCAATTTTAATGGAAAGGTGAGGGTAGAAGCTAGATTGTTATAGACTCCAGAGTAAAGGAACTGTAAATGAAGAACATGATCAACTCATTTAAGAAGGGCCCCTGGGAAGAGAGGAGAACTGATAGGTAGAGCAGGACGTGGATTTTGAGAGCCTGTTTTTTTTGTTTTTTTTTTTCATATGAGAACAACTTGAATGTGTCATATGTTGAATCACGAGAAGGAAGGGATTAAAGATAAAGGCAGGGAGGGGGCAGTGAAACAAGATCCCTGAGGAAGTGAGAATACGAGTTGTGGGCGGGAGAGGGGAGCAGGTTAGCCTTGCAGCAGGAGGAGCTGCTCTTCCTCGGAGAGAGGATTTCACAACACTGGCAAGAGTGGCTCCAGCACCTGGAAGGGGGATTAAAGCAGTAAGTCCAGCGGGGTCCAAGGGCCGTGCAGGGGCACAGTGAGGAGAAAGCAGGTGTGATCCGGGTGGCACATTAGATCCTCCCAGCAACCAGCCCATTAGGAGCAAGGGCAGATATTGTGAGCCCCTATGTTTCCCCCAAGAAAATGAAACCTCTGAGAGGTTTCTCACTTGCTTATCTTCAGCTGGCCAAACTCAGCCTCAAACCAAGTTCAGTGACTGTTATCATCAACTTCTTCAACAGTAATAATAATAGATCACATTTATGGAGTGCTTGCCAGGGCATGTTTACATCATTATCTCATTTAACACTCAGAACAATCCTCTGAGTTGGGTATTTTCATCGTTCCCATTTTGCAGGTGAAAAAACTGAGGCTTCAAAAGATTAGGTGACTTTCCAGGGTCCTAGGACCTATATAATAAGTGGCAAAGCCAGGATTTAAACCCAGGTTATCAGAATATGCAGCAAAGCCCAAATCCTCAACCCCTTTTCACTGACTGGTAAGTCCCATATTTGATTCGATGCCCTACATGCTGTGCGCAAGTTTCGGTTTTCTGAAGCATTGCTCAGCACCACTCTGAACTCTGACTTCTCTAGAGTCTGCTAACGACATTAGAAAGTTTCTGAAGTATAATGGAAAAACCCTGCTGGGGTAAGTGCCTGGCACACTCAGGATTATCACTGTGATTCTTTATAATAAGCAGGCTCCCAGCACCAAGCCCAATCTATTCCATCAGCTGGATAAGAGCTCGCTGACAGGCCTTGGGCCAAGCTGGCTTCCTTT
Source organism: Piliocolobus tephrosceles (assembly GCF_002776525.5). Taxonomy (NCBI): domain Eukaryota; kingdom Metazoa; phylum Chordata; class Mammalia; order Primates; family Cercopithecidae; genus Piliocolobus; species Piliocolobus tephrosceles. Next base: position 80,578,708 of record NC_045434.1, read on the forward strand.
GCCTTAGCAGAAGAGCATTCTGATTCTCTCTGCCATCCCCAAAACCAATAGGAGCAGAGAGCAACAAGGCAGAGGCATGAAGGGAATGTCCTCTGCGGCAGACGGTGCTTCCGGAAGAGCTCCCACAATCTGAGCCAGGATGATCAGGGGCTAGATCCAAGTCTCACATAGGCAGACTTCTGCTTGACAGAGTGGGCATGCCGAGCGCCGTTGGGTGGAGGCAGGCGTGTGCAGCCCAAGCGGACATGAGACGCAGGAGCAGCTCCTTCAAGGCAAGGTTGCCTGAGCCCAGAGAGGCCCAAGTTTGTGCCCCAACTTCCTCTGTGGCTTTTGGGTGGGGCTGTTCAAAATCGAAACACACTCGGAGGGCCACTGAAAGGGCTAAGAAGTGTTCAAGATTGGCTTCCATCAGGCTGCTCATGACAACGGCCCCGGAGATTTTAACACCCTTGGACACTTGGTACTAAATCAATTAGAGGCAGGGCAGGAGCAGAAAGAGTTGGCTCATTTGATCAGTAAGTTCCAATGCCAGTGCTGTCTATTATCCATGAGCTGTGTTAACTTTGGACACGTCACTTCACCCTTTTGAGCTGTTTCCTCGTCTGTAAAAGGGGGATAATACCCATTCCATGCAATAAAGCTTTGAGCGCAGTCTCTGATGTAAGCAGGTACAGAATATATAGATGCTCTAAGTTTCATGGCCCCATGGAGTAATTCAAAAGCCTTAGATCCCCCCTGCCCTCAAAAGGGCATGTGTTAGAAAGACAGAGTAGTACCTAAGTAGTAAATTGCAGAATCCAGAGACCCTGGGACTCAGACTTAAAGGGATGAGTGAGGATTGGACTAGGAAGGACTAGGAAGGAGGACTTCACAGAGGAGATGACAGTGAGCCTCAATGTATGATGCAATATGGAAAAGGAGGGAAGAGACTGGGAAAGGAAGGAATTTCATGCAAGCAAAACAACTTGCATGCAGTAACAGAGGAGAGAGGATGCTAGCCCAGTGGATAGGATGGCTCTGGAGTGTGTTGGTCTCAATGTCTGGCCGAAAAGGCTGGATTTGCTGCTGTGGCCCCTGGGAAACAGCACAATGAAGGAGGCTCTAGGCATTCCAGAGTGTGTAGGGTCCAATGCCTGCCCTTCTCAGACAGGACTGCCCATCCACCCATCAGGCCCAGGAAGCAGGGGTCAGAAGGACCTCATGACACAGAGCTCTGACTGTGATGACACACTTTCCCCAGAGGGGAGAAGGGGTTAGGAGATCCACTGAGAATGGAGGCATCCTAGCTGCAGAAGCACCTGCCTGGAGGGCTAACAGCACTTTGTGGGTCTTGTTCGCAGGAGATCTGCGCTGACCCCCAATTTATCATTGGAGGAGCCACCCGCACAGACATCTGCCAAGGAGCCCTGGGTAAGTGATGGATTCAGAGCAAGCTGGGGGGTCCTGTCTGTAAGGCTGTGGGTGGAAGAGATGAGGGACAATCTGTGGCTTCTCTCCCTTCCCGAGCAGCTTGGCAATTTCTATTTGCAGAAGCTCCATGGAATTTCTTGGCCCTAGGGGGCAATATTTCTACCCTCAGCCCCATACTGGGGCACACAAATGAGGCTTCCTGTGTCCCCTGCACAGGGCTAGTTGCTGAGGTTACAGAGATGCTGCCACTGGGAGGACCAGGGGGCTTCTGGATGTCAACCACCCCTTGCTATGCACCTCCTGGAGCCAGTATTACCAGTGGTTCATGAAATAGGCTCTGGGCAGAGGACCAGGTGAGAGGACTCCCCCAGGCCAATGACAGCACTGAGACATCAGTTCTCTGAGGTTCAGGGACCAGGGAAGGTGACTCAGTGTGAGGAAAGAGGAAACTCTAATGCTCACTGCTGAAGGAAGTTAAAGTACCAGGGCATTTCAGTGTTTGCAAGACCAGCTCACCGTGGTATCACAGCTATAACGATCATTTAAGTAAAAATTAACCGAAGAAGCTGAATTGTCCGAAACCTTGCTTTCTGGAGCCAAGTTCAGATTTGTTTCTGGAAATAGTCCTTGTTGAGGGTTTGAACCCACAGGGTTCTTCACCTTTAGTGTGAAAACTCCCAAAGCTTCTAGGAAGTCCCAGCAATGGGGCCTGGGGCTGTTATCTAAGATTCTCATAGAATCCACCCTCGATGTTCTTTTACTCATAATAAATGCGGGCCTATAATTACTGGAGGAAACTATTTTGCTCTGATAAACCAAAGATCTATTTTCTGCCATCAGCGTCAGCTGGCTGGCTCCCCAGGCAAGTTCATCAGTAACAAAATCAATCAACTAGAGTTGTACCTCCTGTCCTCACCCACCTAGCTGAGGTTTTGTTATTCCTATACTCCTAATACTAGCTAATAGCAGCTAATATTTATCTCTAAGTCACTGTGATTATTCCCATTTCATAGATGAGGATGCAGGGGTCCTCCTACAACTAAAGTGTACCCCTGACCCCAGGGTATGTTTAAATCCTGAGCTATACTCCCTAAGAGGGGACCTGGAAAATTTTCTAGCCCTGAGGGATATCAGGGCATCTGTGTAAATCATTAGGACAGACTGTGAGGGAGAACATGACCTGAGTGGGAAAGCTTGTCTGAGCTCAGCTTCTACAGATTCCTGAGATGCCAGAGCACATTCTTACCTGCAGAAAATACTCTTTTCATTTCTTTTCTTCTCGCCCAACAAAAGACAGAAGATAGAGGTCCTTGAGCACCCAAGGCCGATCCTCCAGGAAAATCTATTCATTAGAGAAAATGGAATTGATGGAAACTTTGACCAACCCTGGGGGCTTTACAGAATCCAGAAACAGCTAGGCGCAGTGGCTCACGTCTGTAATCCCAGCACTCTAGGAGACTGAGGCAGGCGGATCACCTGAGGTCAGGAGTTAGAGACCAGCCTGGCCAACATGGTGAAACCCTGTGTCTACTAAAAATACAAAAAAAAATTAGCTGGACATGGTGCTGGGTGCCTGTAATTGAAGCTACTCAGGAGGCTGAGGCAGGAGAATTGCTTGAACCCAGGAGGCAGAAGTTGCAGTGAGTGGAGATCACACTACTGCACTCCAGCCTGGGTGATAGAGCGAGACTCCATCTCAAAAAAAAGAAAAAAAGAGAGAGAGAATCCAGAAAGAAACACAGCAACTGCCTAACAACTGCTTCAAAGTTTAACAACACCTTAAGGGCCAAAGTTCAAGCAACAAATACATGATTTAAGTCCTATGTAAATACCACTGGGCCATTTGGAGAGGAGACAGCAAAGCTTAACATTCCTAGGAGAAATTCCCCTCCCAAGGGAATTATAAACCAGATGAAAACGTAAACCTTTTAAAAATGTCTTAGTACCTAGTCTGTAATTTCTCGGGTGTGTGTGTGTGTGTGTGTGTAATGCAGTATTGGTCATTTTGTTCTTTTGGCCTTTCATTTTGGAGGACTCTAGTTAGATCGGTCTGTGAAATGTGGTATGCTGTATTCTCACCCTGATTCTGGCACCTGGGCAGAGGGTGCTGATGGGGCCTTGACCTTCACCAAATGCCAACAACCTCACAAGCACCAGGAACAGAGGCCATGGCAGTGACACTCTGCAACATGGCCAGAGATATGAGCCTAGAATCAGCTCTGTTAGTAGTCGGAAGACTGGGCAAGTAATTACCTGGAACTTCTATCACTTCCAAAAGTGGAGAAGGAAGGAGGGTGAATGAAGTGACCTTACAACCCTGTAAGATGTTGTATTCAGCTATTCTAAAGCTATTCCCTGGTTTCTGACCAGCTATTCCTCATTCTTCGTGCTAGAGGGTTAGAGCACCACAAGATCATCCTTTTTTTCTCTCTTTCTTTCTCTCTCTCTCTTTTTTTTTGTTTGTTTGTTTTTGTTTTGTTTTGTTTGTTTTGGCAGGGTCTCTCCCTGTTCCCCAGGGTTGGAGTGCAGTGGCAGGATCTTGGCTCACTGCAGCCTTGGCCTCCTGGGCTCAAGTGATCCTCCCACCTCAGCCTTCTGAGTACCTGGGACTACAGGCACACACCACCACACCTGGCTAATTTTTGTATTTTTTGTAGAGACCTGGTCTTGCCATGTTGTGCAGGCTGGTCTTGAACTTCTGAGTTCAAGTGATCCACCCACCTCGGCCTCCCAAAGTGCTGGGATTGCAGGCGTGAGCCACTGTGCCTGGCCAAGATCATTCTTTATTACACACATAAGGAGTAATAACAGCACCCATCACCTACATAACAATATGCACTTCATGGAGCATTTTTTCACTACAGCATGTCATGTACTCATCCCAAATCTAAAGTAAATATTTTCATCTCACTGTACAGATAAAAAAAACTCAGCCGCAGAGAGGGGAGGGTAAATGTAAAGCCACACAGCTAATAATTGCCAAAGGATTGAACCCTGGTCTGATTTTAAATCCTACACTCTTCCTAACCCATGCTCCCTCCAATTTGCCATAGTGCTGTGCTGAGGAACCATTCTCAGCAAAATTCATCTTCTCTACCTGCGCTTTCTACCCTGAGCCTTACTCAGTTCCCCCAGGGAACTTGGGCAGGTGACATTCTTAGACTTGTGCACTTCACAACGCCCTGCCCTGTTTACTGTGCTGCCCAGCAATGGTTAATCCAGAAATACCCACCCTCCTTCCCAGAAGGCTCAGATTCCAAGCTTCACCAAAGTCATTTAAACCATGTTTACAGAGCTGCTGTCACCAAGAGCCATCTCCATTGCAGAACGTAGTTGTGTAAGAATTGATTCAGCAGAGAAAAATCTGCCCTTCTGGAAGAAGGGCTGGAGACCCAGCTGGAGCCTCCACTGGCTGACCCTGCAGCTAAATATGGCTCTGAAATTGTGGGGTAGTAACCACATTCTTACAGGTGCTTGCCACTTGAAATGGCTCCCAAGGGCCCAGAAAACTTGGTCCAAGGCTGAGCTGCTCCTACCTGTGGTGCTTTGCTTTGCACTGGGTCACCACTGAGCTTTCCCCACAGCCTCACCGCTCACAGATGAGGGCAGCTACCCCAGCCAGGAAGGCGTAGGTCACCTTGCAGGCCTCTGGCTTCCTGGGGGAGAGCCCAAGGCTGCCAAGGCTGTTGAAACAGCACACCCCCATTTCATTGTAACCCAGTAAATGTTCCCTGGACCCTTCAGGGGTGGGTCAACCTGCGTCTTCCTCAAGAGGTCACATGGACCCCCAGAACACTCACAGGGTGCCCCACACCATAGCCTAGTTCAGCAGCGAGTGGGGAAGGAGCAAGACCAATGGGAAAGGCAAGCCAGATGGGGAAGTTTCCAGTCCTGTTCCCTCTACCACTCATTAGCCACTTATTTGGACCCAGCGTCTCTGAGCCTCAGTTTCCTCTTCTGTGAAATGGGAATAATAATAAGGCTCCTTTCCCAGGGCTGTGGAGGAAAGTGAGATTTATACAGGCAAACACACTTGGCACACTGTAGAATCCCAGACAAATTCAAGGGACTGGGATTATCATTACTGATTCCAGTTATGTGAAAAGTCCTTTCACCAAATTGCCGAAGAAAAAGAGAATGGTGGAGGAAGAGAAAAGGAGGAGAAGAAAATAAGTTGGGTTGGAAACCAGATCCTCGTCCTTGAAAATTTCATAATCTAAGGGTGGAAATGCCAAAACGAGGAGAGACAAACTTGTGGCCTGTGTTAGGGTAACACACAGATTGAAACTCAGAAGAAGAAACATATGGGGAGACAATGAACACAAAGAGGTCAGATGTACATTCCTGAATTTTAAAAATTGAATATTTCAGTGTTTTAAATATTTTTCTTTCTTTGTCTTGCTCTGTTGCCTACACTAGAGTGCAGTAACACAACCATAGCTCACTGCAGCCTCAAGCTCCTGGGCTCAAGCAATCCTCCCACCTCAGCCTCCCGAGTAGCCAGGACTGCAGGCATGTACCACCTCACCCAGCTAATTTTTGTGTGTGTCTGTGTGGAGGTGGGGTCTCACTATGTTGCCCAGGCTGTTTCAAATTCCTGGACTCAAGCAATCCTCTTGCCTTGTCCTCCCAAGTGCTGGGATTACAGGTGTGAGTCACCATACCTGGCAAGTAATTTTTAAATTATAAATTTAAAAATGTGTTTTTATAATAAGTACCTTTAAAAATGTTAATAGACTTTTTTTAAGAACAGTGTTAGGTTTATAGAAAAGCTGAGATGACAGTACAGAAAGTTCCAGATACCTCATACCCAGTTTCCCCTATTGTTAACGTTACATCAGTGTGGTACATGTGTTATAATGAATCAGCATTGATGCAGTATTATTAAAGTCCATGCTTTGTGCAGACTTTCTCACTTTTTCCCTAGGGTTCTTTCTTTAGTCTGGGATCCCATCCAGGATCCCACATTTCATTTAGTTGTCAAGTCTCCTTCGGCTCCTCTGGGCTGTGACAGTCTCTCAGTCTTTCCTTGATTTTGATGACCTTGACAGTTTTGGGGAATATTGGTCAGAGATTTTTTAGGATGCCTATCTATTGGAATTTGTGGTGCCTTTTTAATAAGTATGTAGTGGCTCACACCTGTAATCCCAGCACTTTGGGAGGCTGAGGCAAGAGGATCGCTTGAGCCCAAGAGTTTGGGACCAGCTTGGGCAACATAGCAAAACTCTGTCTCTACAAAAAAATTACCAGGGCTTGGTGGCACATGCCTGTAGTCCCAACTACTCGGGAGGCTGAAGCAGGAAGATCACTTGAGCCCAGGAGGTGGAAGCTGCTGTGAGCCGTGCACTCCAGCCCGGTTCAGGAGCCACTGCACTCCAGCCTGGGCGACAGAGGGAAAACTTATCTCAAAAAAATAAATAAATAAGTACCCATGTAGTTAAAATTTTTAAAGACTAGCAAATAGATGGTAGCTGGTTTGATGGAGAAAGTAAATCTATTCTTTTTCTTAAGAAAGATCTCTTCACCACCAGTCCCAGCACCCCCCTTACCAGCCTCCCAGGGCACTGACATTGTCCATGGGCCATCGTGTCCCCTCAGCTTCTCTTCTGGTTGTAAGTGCTCTTGCACTTTTCCCCCTTGTGCCTGCCGTCCACACTCCCAGCTGCCTTCCCTCCGCATTTAAGGTCTAAGATCTTAGAGACGAGATGAGACATCTCTTGCCTTAGTGCATCTAAGACAGCTCATAAACAAGTCCGGGTGAACCGCTAACCCTTCTGTGTTGCTTGGAGGCCCCTGTCCCACCCTGGCTGCCCCAGCTTTGGCCATGGTACCTGCAGTCTCCAGCTACATCAGATGCCTGAAGAACAAATCTCTCCTTAGCTCTCCCTGCCCCCTCTCCAGGAATAGGAGCAGTGGGACCCCCTTCAAGAATCCCCCATTTCCCATATACCTTCCTGCAAAGCCACAGGGCATGCAGAGTGGGATTCCAGGGCTCCAGCCTGCTACCCATGGGCCTCTGGATTCAGGGGTGACTCTGCCTGTTTGGGTGCCCCTTTCGCTTTTCCACCAGCTTCCTGTGGCCAGGAGCCAGGCCACGCCCCTGTATGGCCATAATTGTCTTATCTTATCTCTGAGATTAGAAGGTTGGAACAGATTTTCCTGATGCCTCACTACTTCTGACATTCTGTGACTTTAGAATGTTACCTTCCTCGACAGCCCCCTGCATCCTCACACACCTGGCTTTAGCTGGACTGATGTTTGTGAGGAATTATATCTCCACCTTGCTCAGCACCAGCCCCCAAGAGGACCAGCCAAGGGACACTCTCATCTGGGGATTTGAGAAATGAAGGACCGTGTGTTCCATGAGGTCTGGTGGGGTCCTGGCTAGCAACACTGTCTGGATGACTGAGTCCCAGGAGGAGGTGGCCTGGCCAGCAGGTGTGCAGTGAGGCCACCTCTACACCACCCCTGTCCCATAGAGCTTCTAGTGATGATGGAAACAGTGTATATCTGCACTGCCCCAAATGGCAGCACTAGCCCTGTGTGGCTGTGGAGCACTTGAAATATGACTCATGCAACTGAGGAACTGAATTTGTATTTTTATTTAATTTAAATGTAAATAGCCACATGTTCCTAGTGGCTGCTGCACTGCACAGCAGCAGACTGTTGAGCTCTGGAATCCAGCCTCTCAGCCTTTACTCTCCATAGTGGGATAGTAGTCACATCGGAGCCAAACAATGCACAGACATCAGTAAACAAGCAGGGCACGGTGGCTCATGCCTGTAATCCCAACACTTTGGGAGACTGAGGCAGGAGGATCCCTTGAGCCCAGGAGTTCAAGACCAGCCAAGCAACATAATAAGAACCCATTTCCACAAAAAAAAATTTTTTTTAATTAGCTGGGCATGGTGGTGTGCACCTGTAGTTCCAGCAACTTGGGAGGCTGAAGTGGGAGGATCACTTTGAGCCAAGGAGGTCAAGGCTGCAGTGAGTCGTGATTGCACCACAACATTCTAGCCTGGGTGATGGAGTGAGACCTTGTCTCAAAACAAACAGATAAACATACATCAATAAACATCTGTAAATATCAAGGTAGAGAATGAGGACTTGGTGTCCGGCAGTTAGGGGTTGGCCTCTTATTCTGCCACATACTGCCTCTGTCATCTTGAGGGGATCACTATCCTCCTCACACCTCAGTTTCCTCATCCATGAAATGAAGACAATAATAGTGTCTACTATCGAGACCATCCTGGATAACATGGTGAAACCCCGTCTCTACAAAAATACAATACAACATACAAAAAATTAGCCAGGCATGGTGGCACACGCCTATAGTCCCAGCTACTTGGGAGGCTGAGGCAGGAGAATCTCTTGAACCTGAGAGATGGAGGTTTCAGTGATCCAAGATCGCACCACTGCACTCCAGCCTGGGCAACGGAGTGAGACTCCATCTCAAAATAAATAAATACATAAATAAAAATAAAATAATAGTGTCTACTGGCTGGGTGTGGTGGCTCATGTCTCTAATCCCAGCACTTTGGGAGGCCGAGGCAGGCGGATCACTTGACATCAGGAGTTCGAGAGCAGCCTGGCCAATGTGGTGAAACCCTGTCTCTACTAAAAATACAAAAATTAGCCGGGCATGGTGGCACACACGTGTAATCCCAGCTACTCAGAAGGCTGAGCAGGAGAATCACTTGAACCCAAGAAACGTAGGTTGCAGGGAGCCGTGATCACACCACTGCAATCCAGCCTGGGCAACAGAGTGAGACTTCATCTCAAAAAAAAAAAAAAAAAAAAAAGTGTGTCTACCTCAGGGGACTGTAAAGATGAAATGAAATAATAGACATAAAACTCAGAGCTCCAGAGGCTGGTATGTAGTAAAGGTTTAATCCATGCAGATTGCACATTCTCTTTGGGGAGAGTACAGCTAGAGGGGAGTACTGTCAAATAGGGAGGTCAGGTTGCTTAGGTGGAGACACATTGTGCCATGTCTTGAATACCGGACTGGGTCCCAGCTTTAGCACTTGACATTGGCAGCCACCTAAGTTTTGGAGAGGGGTGTGACAGAGGAGGTGGTGTCCCAGGGGGAAGCTCCGGAAACTCAGAGGAGTCTCCTGCTGTAATTTTCCTGGGTCACACAATGGTCACAGCCTCCTGATGTTTCCACAGAGGGCCAGAGGCCCTTCAGTGCCAAGGAATGTGGACTGTCTCCTCTCCCAGCACATACACGTGCTTCCAGTACCTTGTGATCTTTAGCCGTAAGTTTCCACTCACCCATCTGCAAAATGGGAACAATGACGATGTTTGTGTCCTTTCTTTTTCTTTTCCTACAAGGCAGGGAACTTTAAGACTGTGTGACAGAAAAGTGCCACTGGAACCCAGGGCCTCGTGGGGTTCTTCCGTCTCTCTGGGGATCAGGATCAGAGTGAGAACGTTTCCCATGTTCATTCTTGTTGGGCCCGTTCTCAGGGTGATGTTTCTCCTGTATTTTGGCACCCCAGCCCAAACGAGACTTTAGTAGTTCAGCACTGTGAATCCCCCCAGGAAGTCAGGAAAATAGATACTGTCTTCGTGGTTCCTCCAGGAGCTAAGGAAGGAGAGTTCCTGAAGAGCAGGAATTTAAGACAGGAATTGGTGGCTGAGGGCAAGTTTCCACCTCCTCCTCCCTTCTTCTGTGGGGTCTGTGATGACAGCAGGGATGGGGAGGAAGAGGGTGGGTTTGCCTGCGCATGCGGGGAAGGCAGCCATCAGGAAGGAACAGCCACCTCTGCTGGGGTACTGGAGATAAAAACTCTGATATCGGCTAGTGACTGTGGGGGCGATGGCCCAGGAGGGTCAGGGCTGCAGGGAACAGGGACACAAAAACCATGAAACATGCCACAGGTCACGTCCTCCTGGTCCAGGGCACGGCTGAGACAGGCAAGGGACTCGACTGAGGGAGAGTGAATGTCAAGTCCCAGCACCCTCGCCTCCCTCCCATCCTCCCTTTTAGGGCCTCCCTTCCGGCAGGTGGGGCAGGGAGAAGGGAAAGGAAAGGCCTGGGATATGTGGTTTGGATCACTGGCTGTGGCTCACAGTTCTGATGTGTGTGCAGTTTAGGGAAGGAGGCTGAAGACTTCCTGTTAATGAAGGTGGGGCATGAGTAAAATGGAGGATCTGCCCCCTGCCCTCCCAGCCCCTGATACAAATGCAGGGTGATTGTACATGCATGGGGAACTCCACTTTGGGGGTATCCTTTTCTGGGCTGCTGCCAGACTGTGAAATGAGTAACAAAGGGATGGCCCACGGTGACTCATCAGCCACCCTCTTGCAGGCCTAGCATGCTGGTGGGGTGTGCATTTCCTCTGGCAGCCCCTCCCTGCCAGTTTCAGAGGGGTGGCCCTGAATTGGCTTTTCAGAGGTTCCTTCTCCTCCCTTCCAAAGCGAAGACTCACGGCTGCCTGAAAATGTGGCTCTCCACCTTCTTGGGCTGCCTAGGACCTTGAGAGATGTGTCTCTTTGGGACAGAGTGTCAGGTCTGCTGGAGATTGTTAAAATGCTGTTGTCTCAGGAAGGGTGAAATTTAGCCAGGCGCAGTCTTCGGTATCTTGGTCTGTTTATCATGTATCTAGCTGTCAGCGTGCAAAGCAAAGGAACAAAAGTTCTAAAGAAATACCACAGAAAACAAGTAAGATTTGAGATCCATCAGGGTTTCTCAACCTTGGCACAACCGACTGGATAATTGTTCATTGTAGGGGGCTGTCCTGTGAATTATAGGATGTTTAGCTGCATCCTTGGCCTCTACCCACACACCCCAGTGTGGCACTCAAAAATGTCTGCAGACCTTGCCAAATGTCCCCTGGGTGCTTGGCAGAGATGCAGGTGCATGGAATGCCCCCGACTGAGAACCACTGGCAGAGCAGGAGTGAAGGGGGAGGTACTGTGGGGGTCACTGGGCACACAGAATGCCATTTGGGGAGCCTGGCACAAGGGAGTGGCCAGATGGGAGGTAGAAATAGCAGTGGTAATCAGGAGGTGAGTTGCTGAAGACAAACTAAATATACTTTCCAGCATTGCTTCAATCTAATCCAGCCACAATTATGAGTAAATACTGTAGGAAAGGAGAAAACATTGCATGTGCGGGGTCAGGGCAGCATTGCTGGGATATTTGAGCTTGTGGGAGGGGAGATCCAAGCTTCCCACTAGCACTGGGAGGAACACAGCAAAGGAGGAGAAGGGCCCTCCCTGCTTCTTGGAGAATGGTTCCCCTGGCAGGCCATTCTGTCTGCTCAGCTTCCCAGCTCAGGTGTCTTTCCAAACCACACATCAGCAGGGAGACAGTGGGAACATCTCAGGTCCAGGGTACGTGGGGAACTGCAGAACAGCTGGGTGGCCCGACACTGGCATTTCTCAGTGTTGACTCCATTCTCTTGCTGGCACCCCCCGGTGGGAGACTCTGTTAGCAGGTGTATCTTACTATCCCTGGCTCCCTGGTATGCATTACAGTTCAGACTCCCAAGCACAAGCTCCCTGTATTGTCACACCTGTATCTAGTGTATAACAATCCACCCCAAAACAAATGGCTTGAAACACAAGGCATTTTGTTCTCTCTTATGGTTCTGAAGGATGACGGGGCTGAGCTGGGCAACGCTCTCCCGGTCTCTCAGGTGGTTGCAATCAGATGGGGATGGGCACAGAGTCATCTGAAGGCCCCCTCACCCACATGTCTGGTGCCAGGGCTGAAGGGTGGATCAGCTGGGGCTTCAGGGATCTCTGTCTCTTTTGTGGTCTCCCCATCACAGGGACTTGAAGGTAGCTGAACATCTTACAGCAGCTCATGTCCCAAGAGAAAGCCCTGGGAGCTGTCTCATCTTTACGACCTGGGCTTGGAAGTCACATAGCATCAGTTCTGCCATATCCTATTCATTGAGATCAATGAAGGCTCACCCAGGATCAAAGGGAAGGGACATGGAGCCCACTTCTAGATGGAGAGTGGCAGGGTTCTGGAAGAACATGTGGAACCAGAAACATTGTTGCCGCCGTTTGTGGAAGACACCACGATTCCTCCCCTTTGAATAATGGCCTTCTTGTCCTTTACCAATAATAACCCAAGCTGCTTGGTCATTAGCTCTTCATGGTTTGCAGGGTGGGGAGGATGTGTTTTCTGGGACTTCCCAAGGTACACAGTAGTGAAGGACTTAACAAGCTGGGCTGATGTGCCAGCTTCAGGACTCCACTCACCCCCAAGCATTTCTGAGATGCCCATGGGGCCCAGGAGCCCTGACTTGCACAAGCCAGCAACTGCCTTTCTGCTTCCATTCAGCCAGCTTTATTGGGCATCTGTTATAGGAAGAACAGTGGGCTGAGACTTCAGCAGAAAAAGACAAAAGCAAAACACAATCCCTTCTCTATACAAGGTTCTTCCCTCTCTGTGTCCAACCAGTCCCTCCATTCTAGGTCCTTAACTCATCACCAAGCCTCCATTTTCTTCTCTTCCCCCGTGACTCCAAGGCAGGCCTCAGTTCTCACCTGGAGTCTGTGCAGGATGCCTACAGGTGGTCCCAGAATTGTAATGGCTTGACATGCAATTTTTCAGCTTTACGATGGCATGAAAGCAATACACATTCAGTAGAAACTGCACTTGAAGTACCCATGCAACCATTCTGTTTTTCACTTTCAGTACAGTGTCCAATAAATTACACTGAGACGCTCAACACTTTATTTTAAAACAGGCTTTGCCTCCTTAGATAATTTTGCCCAACTGTGGGCTACTGTAAGTGTTCTGAGCACAATTAAGGTAGGCTAGGCTAAGCTATGGTGTTAGGTAGTATCGATAAAATAGTCAAATTCTGTGAAAGATTTAAAGAGGTTTAATTCTGAGACAAATAAAAGTGACCAAAGCCCAAGGAGGTCCTGAAAACCTGTGCCCAAGGTGGATGGTTTACAGCTTGGTTTTCTACATTTTAGGAGGACAGAAGTTACATGCAGACATCAATCCAGAAAGGCGGGATGACTTGAAGTGGATGGGGACGGCACAGGAGCTGGAGGGGCTCCAAGTCACAAGTGGATTCAAAGATTTTCTGATTGGCAGTTAGTTAAAAGCATTAAGTTGCCGGGCGCGGTGGCTCAAGCCTGTAATCCCAGCACTTTGGGAGGCCGAGACGGGCGGATCACAAGGTCAGGAGATCGAGACCATCCTGGCTAACACGGTGAAACCCTGTCTCTACTAAAAATACAAAAAAACTAGCCGGGCGAGGTGGTGGGCGCCTGTAGTCCCAGCTACTCCGGAGGCGGAAACCCGGGAGGCGGAGCTTGCAGTGAGCTGAGATCCGGCCACTGCACTCTAGCCCGGGCAGCAGAGCAAGACTCCGTCTCAAAAAAAAAAAAAAAAAAGCATTAAGTTATTATCGAAAGACCTGGAATCAAGGCCGGGTGCAGTGGCTCACACCTATAATTCCAGCACTTTGGGAGGCCAAGGCGGGTAGATCACTTGAGGTCAGGAGTTCGAGCCTGGCCTGGCCTGGCCAACATGGTGAAACCTCGCCTCTACTAAAAATCCAAAAATTAGCTGGGCATGGTGGTGTATGCCTGTAGTCCCAGCTACTCAGAGGCTGGGGCAGGAGAATCACTTGAACACAGGAGGTGAAGATTGTAGTGAGCCAGGATTGCACCACTGCAGTCCAGCCTGGGCGACAAGAGCAAGACTCTCTCTCAAAAAAAAAAACAAAAGACCTGAAATCAGTAGAACAGTGTGTCTGGGTTGAGATAAGAGGTTGTAGAGACCACAGTTTTGATTATGTAGATGAAGTCTCGTAGATGGCCACTGTCAAAGGCAACAGATGGCAAATGTTTTCTATTCAGACCTTTAAAAGGTGCTACTAGATGCTCAGCTAAAAAGACCTGGAGGGAAGGTGATTCTCTACATTAAGCTTGTCCAACCCTCATGCTGCCCAGGACGGCTTTGAATGTGGCCCAACACAAATTTGTAAACTTTCTCAAAACATTAAGAGACTTTTTTTTTTTTTAGCTCATCGTCTATCATTAGTGTTAGTGTATTTTATGTGTGGTCCAAGACAATTCTTCTTCCAATGTGGCCCAGGGAAGCCAAAAGATTGGACACCCCTGCTATAGAATGTAGATTTTTCCCCACAAGAGATAGCTTTGCAGAGACACTTCAAAATATGTCAGAAAAATATGTTTTGGGCTAAAATACTTTGATTTATTTCAGGGCCTGCTATCTGTCATGTGATGCTCTACTAGAGTCTGGTTGGAATTTGGTATCTTATTGCTAGGAGGAGTCTGTTTTGTGAGTCTTAAGATCTCTGTTTTCAGTTAATGCTGGTCAGCAGTACCTGTGCCTGAATTCCTACAGGAGGAGGATATAATGAGGCATGACGACCTCCCTTCCCATTGTGGCCTGAACTTGTTTTTCAGGTTACCTTGGAATCACCTTGGCTAAGGGGGCATCCATTCAGTCAGTTAAGGGGCTTAGACTTTGATTTTTAGTTTACAGTAGGCTAAGGTGTATTCAGTGCATTTTTGACTTACAATATTTTCAACTTCTGATGGATTTGTTCAGATGTAACCCCACTGTAAGTTAAGGAGCATGTATACTTGTATCTAATCCACTTTGGGCATTGCTGCCAGAGAACCTGCCCCCAGGGAGCTATGGAAGTAGTGGAGGCAAATGATTAAACGGATGGATTAATTCCAAGTTCAGATCATGTTAGGAGTCAGCTGGGATGCAGTGTGAGGATCTTGGAGGGGAACAGTAAGGGGTTAAGAGAGATACCCCAAAGGATGATTAAGGAGGGAGAGTTGGAAGGAAGGTTTCCCACAAAGAGGAAGCAGGGAGTGATTCATTCTGAAAAAGGCAAATATTTGATTATGCTTGGAGGGTCTGGTGCAGAAGGGGAAAGGGAGAGAAGGAACTTTGGCTTAAATTCCCTCAGGAGCTAGTTCAGATTCCTAACCTGGCCCAGACGTCCAACCCAATCCGCCTAGCCCTAGCCCTCTCCACTTCCCAGCACCCAGCCCCACAATGCCCATCCTGCTGCCTGCCTGTTCTGGACTCTGCACTTGACCTTCCCTCTCCCTGAAAGTTCCCCTGCTCTTCCTCACCCAGCTTCCCGCGCTAAGTCATCCTCACCCACCCCAGCCCTCCTACAGTCCCAGTCTGCCCTGTTCAGACTCAAAGCTCACCACCATCATCTGCAACCTCTGTTTCCACATCTGTCTCCTGCCGGCTGTGAGCTCACTGCCTGAGAGCCAGCAGCAGTCTCCTCTAGACCAAGTACAGGCCCGCACGGAGCCAGGAATGCACCAACAAGGAGCCTGAGACTAGATCGGAGGGGAAAGAGACATATCCTCCAGAGTTGACTTACACAAGGACAGAGGTGCACAGAGGCACGGGCAAGCTGGGCCCCAGGTGAGAAGCATGGAGTGAGGGATGTGGAGGCAGCGGAGGGCATCCAGGAGTCTGGGCTGCCCTTTGGCAGCTCTGTGTTCTGCCTGCTCTTCCCCCAAGATGAGCTCCCTCAGCCGGTGTGTGAAGCATGTGTGTGTGAGTGTGTCACCGGTTAACTGAGTTCTTTCCCTACTTGGTATCAGTTGCAAAGAAGGAACACTCAGTTGGAAAAAAAGGCAAGAGGGTTTTATTCCTGACCAGGAGAAAGAGAAGGAGGGGACTCTTGCTCTAAAGACACCTTCACCTCGAGCCATGGAAACTGGGGAGTTGTAAGGAGATAGGTGTGGGGCAGGGAGGTGTGTAAGCAGGTGCAGGGTGAGGGTGGGAGGGTGGGGACCTCAGGCACAGGCCATAAACATGCCTCTCCATACAATGCATGATGTATTACCAGAAAGGGGTTCTCATTTAGAACCTAAGAAAGGGTTCTTGGATCTCTCTCAAGAAAGAATTCAGGGTGAGTCTGTAGAGTAAAGTGAAAGCAAGTTTATTTTGAAAATAAAGGAATAAAAGAATGTCTACTTCATAGAGCAGCCCTGAGGGCTGCTGGTTGCCCATTTTTATGATTATTTCTTGATTATATGGTAAACAAGGGGTGGATTATTCGTGCCTCCCCTTTTTAGATCACTTAGGGTAACTTCCTGATGTGGTCATGGCATCTGTAAACTGTCGTGGCTCTGGTTGGCGTGTAGCAGTGAGGACAACCAGAGGCCACTCTCATCACTATCTTGTTTTTGGTGGGTTCTGGCCGGCTTCTTTACCGCAACTGTTTTATCAGCAAGGTCTTTATGACCTGTATCTTGTGCCAACTTCCTATCTCATCCTTTGACTTAGAATGCCTTAACCCTCTGGGAATGCAGCCCAGTAGGTCTCAGCCTCATTTTACTCAGCCCCTATTCAAGATGGAGTTGCTCTGGTTCACACGCCTCTGACACATGTTCAGAAATAGTGGTGATTTTCTTCTACAGGTGGTGACGTTAGCATTATAATGACATGATAAAGTTCTAAATGTAACAAGGGGTTGCCTGTTCCAGTTTCTGCCAGTTTCAGGGGTCTTATCTCCCTCTGGTATCTGGGCAGAGGTCAAGAAACTCCAGCACCATCAGGGGCCAGCTTGTTTCTTTGAGCAGTTGTGCCTACAAATAAAGAGACTAAAGAAAACAGTAAGCAAATCCAGTTATTTCCTGGGGGCTACGCTGGTATTCAGCGTGTTTTACTTCACCAAACACGCATTCTTCCCAGTGCAGGCACTGGGTGTGACTGTGACAGCCAGCACCAACCTGCCCACGCACCTCCATTCCTGCAGGACTGTCAGCAGCCGCTGCACTCTAGTGTGGCTCAGGGGTGCCTCAGCCCAGCCTCTCCTGCGCTCCCCCTCCCCTGGCTTCCCAACTCTGCCTCACTTCTGTTTGTGAGGGAAAGACAGCAGTAGCGGAAAGAAAAGAAGGAGAAAATGCACAGCAAATATTATGCTTTCCTCTTGGAAAACCTCCAGGAGCCGCAAATATTAGTAACCCAGCTGCATCCCACCCCCCAGGATGGGCTGGGCCTGTCACATAGCCGACCTTCAGGATGCGGACACCCAGGCCAGGGAGCACAGCTCTGGAAATTTACTGACATGGCCCTGAATGAATTTGTCTTTTCAGTAGAAGGCCCTGTAGTTTAAAGGAGTCATTCATAAGGTCTGTCTGAGAGTGCCTTGTCCTCAGAGGAGGGTCTGGGTGAGCTGGAGTGGAGGGAAGGGCTGGGTACCTGGTGTGCTCACCATGGGCCCCCAAGAAAGGTAGCCCCACTGGGGGCAGTGAAGCCCGTATCCAGGTCACATGAGTTTTGGAAGGGGAAGGCCGCTGTGCTTATGATTTAAAAACCCAAATGAAACTTCCTTTCCCGAACAAATTAGAACGGGTGGAGGAAGCTTGAATTCGGAGAGGATTTCCCAGAGACCCATAAGCAAAAGTAGCTTAACTGAGCTCAGTGGGTGCCCCAGAGTGGGCCAGAGAGAAAGACACTAAAAAGTCGTCGAACAAATGAGCAAATGAATACAGGAATGCCCATCTTCCATAGGCACAAACATGGTGAACGTTCCCTGAGAGAACTGACAGCCCGGGGTGCAGGGAGAGGAACGGTCCCAACTGCAGATTCGGGAGTGGGGAGGCTGGTAAGAGACCCTTTTTCCTTCTGTTGTGTGAGGAAAAAGCAGGGAAGGGACCGCAAGGCCAGCCTCTCCCAGGAGCTGCGGTTCTCAGCCCCGGGATCCAGCACTACAGGGAAGTGCAGGGGAGGCTCCACAGCCCCGGCTGGAGACCCGCTCAGGCCTGGGTAGGCACACCTCTCTGTAGTGGCCACACTCGTCTCCAGCAAATGCTTCAGTATCTATACCCTTCCCAGTGCTCACCCCTCTTTTAAAAAATGTACTTTGTTTTTTTAAAAAGAGATTGCTTTGTCACCTATACTGGAGTGCAGTGGTGCTGTCACAGCTTGCTGCAGACTCTACCTCCTGGGCTCAACCCATCCTCCCACCTCAGCCTCCCAAGTAGCTGGGACCACAGGCACACATCAGGACACCTCGCCCAGTGCTCACTATGTACCTTTATTTCTTCCTTATTCGGACAACCCTTGCTTCCAAAGATGAATTTTGGAAGGCTCAAGATGGTGAGACGGACCCCATATGCACTGCACTCACCCCTGCAGCTCCCCTCCCTCCTCACTGCCCCTCAGCCACAACTCTCTCTCCTTGCCCCTCACCAGCCGGCACCCTTGGCACCCTTTCCAGGACAATACTGCCAAATGTGGCCAAGGTCTGGCACACCATGTACCAATCGAGACTCCACTTCCCTTGGGTTTCAGTTTCCACTCCTATAAAATCAGCAAATGAAAAGAGCAAACACTTGGAGACACTGTTCTCAATGCTTTGCGTATTTTTTTCCATTTAATTCTCAGCACCGTGAGGCAGTCTGTTATTATTAAACCTATGTAATATATAAGGAAACTGAAGCACAGACGGAGTAGTCTCCCCAGGTCACAGTCGGGATTTGAACTCCGTGTTCTGGCTCTAGTGTTTCTCAACCATTTGGGGTGGGAGTGGGAGAGAAACAGACTGCCCTCTCTAGAAAATAGCATGTGTTTGCATGTATGCCAAATTTGCACAAAACATTTGGGGTTCCAGGTCAATAAAGCCCATCCATGGACCCCCGGTTTCCCTTCTCTCACGTGATCCTAACAACCTGCCAAGGATACGCCTCATCACTATCCTTCTTCCACAGCTGAGAACACAGGCTCAGAGAAATTAAGAAGTGTATCTGAGCTCACACAACCTTAAGTGGCCAGATCAGGACCAAAATCCAGGTCCTCTGGCCAGGCGTGGTGGCTCATGCATGTAATCCCAGCTCTTTGGGTGGCCAAGGTGGGTGGATCACCTGAGGTCAGGAGTTCGAGACCAGACTGGTCAACATGGTGATATCTTGTCTCTACCAAAAATACAAAAATTAACTGGGCATGGTGATGGACGCCTGTAATCCCAGATACTCGGGAGGCTGAGGCAGGAGAATTGCTTGAACCTGGGAGGCAGAGGTTGCAGTGAGCCAAGATGGCGCCATCACACTCCAACCTGGGCGACAGAGTGAGACTCTATCTCAAAAAATAAAATAAAATAAAATAAAATTCAGGTCTTCTAACCACAATCCAGTGCCCCTCTCCCCACCCACCTCTGGTCTGGCCTCTTAGATCTATCTGGGATGTCTTTCCATTATACTCCTTTCTGGTTTGAGAACCACCTGAGGGCTCAGTGTGGCTGTGGGGTGCTCCGTGGAGCCATTTGGCCTGTGCACAGCAGCAACGGGGACAGCCAGCAAAGGTGCCCCTGCCCCTGCCCCTGCCAGCCTGCCACCTACTTGGGACCTTTCTTTTCTTTCTTTTTTTTTTTTTTCTTGTTGAGACGGAGTCTCGCCCTGTTGCCCAGGCTGGAGTGAATGACATAATCTCAGCTCATTGCAACCCCCACCTCAGCTCACTGTAACCCCCACCTCCTGAGAGGCTGAGGCAGGAAGATCACTTGAGACCAGAAGTTTGAGACTAGCCTGGGCAACAGAGCAAGACACCTCTACAAAAAAAAAAGGTTTTTAATTAGCTGGGCATGATGGTATGTGCTTGTAATCCCAGCTACAAGGTGAGGTGGGAGGATCACTTGAGCCCGGGAGGTCAAGGCTGCAGTGAGCTATGATTGCACCACTGCACTCCAGCCTGGGTGACAGACTGAGAACCTGTCTCAAAAAAAAAATAAAAATAAAAATAAGGATAAAGAAATTAAGACAAAATGTAGGGGAGATTTGTGGAGGAAGGGGACAGGAGGCCCCTGAAATCCCATTGTGTAGGCAGCCCCTGCTTGGCTAAGCTTGAGGCTCATGGGGCGCCCAGGTGGGCTTTTTCTGGAGACGAAGCAAGGCAGAAAACCCCTCCATCTTCCATCCCCAGCCTCTCAGGTCTGTGCCAGTTGAGTGTCTTCCAGGACAGAAGCATGGCTGGGTATGGGGGCATGGCTGGGTGTCGGGGCAGCCTGGATATAGGGATGGCTGGTCTGTCAAGCCCATGGTCAGGACCTTAACGGGGCAGCTTAGGAACCTCTGGGCAGGGCCTCATCTGCTGCCTTTAGTAATAAATGTGGCCAGCAATAGCCAGGGCCCTGCTAGCAGGAGATGTCATTGGTAGCCACCTTCCTTCTCTGCAGACACCATCTGTCCCATGGATGAGCAGAGTCCCCTGGGGACCCAGCTCTGACACTTGTCCTTGGTCATGTCCAGGGTGCTGGACAGACTGAGGCAGGTGTCAGGCTCCTGGGATGAGAAAGGCAGATGAGAGATGGGAGTAGGAGCTTTACAGTGACTTAGGCAGAATTGCTTAGTATTTACATATGCCTCACCTCATTGCACAGAGAATCTAAGGCCTGACCAAAAGAGAGAGAGAGAGAGAATACAATAACACCATGTACTGTAAAGAAAAACAGTCAGTTCTAAAAGAAAAACAATCCAGCAAAAAGGGAATGTCAAAACCTGGAGAGGGGAAAAAATAAAAGGCATACATGCTGTCAAAAGCACCTTAGGGGCTACAGATGGGCCCTGTACTTAGTGTTGACACCCAACAGCTATAAAAGAACCTCACTGTGCCCCCACAGGAGCACAGAAAAGGTTTGATTCTAGATTTTTTCTGTGCCATTTTATCTATATCCTCATGCACAAGTTCTATACTGTTTTAATTGCTGTAGCTTTATATGTGTTTAAACATCTAATAGAGGTAGACTTCCTTCTCTGTTAGATTTTTTTCTAGCTATGCTCCATATTTAATTTTTAAATAAACTTATCAGAATCAGCTAAGTTCAAAACAATTTTTTAACCTTATTACTTTTTTAAATTATTTCTTTTTTTTTTTTTTTAAATGGGGTCTTGCTCTGTCACCCAGGCTGGAGTACAGTGGTACAATCATAGCTCACTGCAGCCTTGACCTCCCAAGTTCAAAGTGATTCTCCTGCCTCAGCCTCCCAAGTAGCTGGGACTATAGGAACATGACACTACAGCTGGCTAATTTTTTTAAAATAATTTTTATAGAGACAGGGTCTCACAATATAGTAAGATTTCAGGTTGGTCTTGAAATCCTGAGGGCTCAAGAAATCCTCTGGCCCTGGCCTCCCAAGTGCTAGAATTACAGGCATGAGCCACTGTACCTAGCCTTATTGCTATTTTTATTAGCATTACATTAAGTTTATAGGCTAACTTAAGAGGACATGGCATTTTTATGATAATGAGTTTTTGCAGTCAAGAACGTAGGCTGGTTTTTTTAAATGGGGTAAATGATTGTCCAAGTGCCTCCAGGCAGGCTCCCGTGCACACCTGGAGTCAGTGAAGAAGGTGAACAGCTGACAGGAGCAGCCCCCCAGTCGGAGGAGCCCTGCACACTGTTGGAAACAGACAGCTTGTGTCTGGAGTCTTCTGTGATCCAAGGAGGAAGCGTGGCTGAGTCCATCCCAGAAAAGGGTCTGGATCTGTGAGTTGGGGGCAATTGTCAGGATTCTAGCACTGGAAGTGGTTCACGTACAGGTGCAACCTGAAGGGAGCAGTGCCCCGCAGTCACAGGACACAGCCACATGGAGCCAAGCCACGCTCTCAGAGAAGGAGCCAGGGAGGAAACACCCTAACTGCACTCCTCCCTTTTTCTGGCCCCCAGCAGCCATAGGCCCTGGGCCCCCAGTGAGATCCCCATAGAGGTCAGCTCCCAAGCAGCAGGATGGACGGTGTAGACTGGACATGAAGAGGCAGCTGGAATGTATCAGGCACTCAGCTCCAGCTCACCACGATTCAGGCACTTGAGTTCCCAAGACAATAATTTCTGCTCTGAGATAAATGGAGTAATTAAGGATCAAAAGGTTATCAACAGGAACCAAGCATAAACAGATTTTTTTTTTCTTAAGACAGAGTCTCACTCTGTCCCCCAGGCTGGAATGCAGTGGTACAATTTGGGGTCACTGCGACCTCCACCTCCCAGGTTCCAGCGATTCTCATGCCTCAGCCTCTCGAGTAGCTGGGACTACAGGAGCATGCCACCACGCCTGGCTAATTTTGTATTTTTAGTAAAGATGAGGTTTCACCATGTTGACCAGGCTAGTCTTGAACTCCTGACCTCATGTGATCTGCCCACCTCAGCCTCCCAAAGTGATGGGATTACAGGCGTGAGCCACCACACTTGGCCCATAAACAGATTTTGTACCTGAACAGGAAGGCTAAGAGCTTGTAACAACTGAACATTCCCCCAGGAAAGGAAGGCAGGAGTTTTGCTTGTGCCAAGTGCACTCTTCAGACAGTCCTCTGAGGTACACCAAGGTGTAAGTAGCCATCTCACCCTCCCCTCTGCCAAAATCTTTGTGTGACTGGAGAGCAGAGTCCCCCTCCAAAAAAAAAAAAAAAATGAGCACAAGGAAAATACTATTTGCAGATACATAATGTTAAAACCTATAGATCTTTCTTTTTCTAGTCCCATTCATATGGCAACATTCCAGGAGACGCCTCCATCACTGGAAGGCACCCTCCGGGGCTTTCCTGGAGCTAAAAACAGTTTAAGCCAAAAGCGATTTGTAGCATCTGAGTTAAACTCGTGGTCCCACCCTTCTCGAACTAGCTGGCTTATTTTATCCGGACCAGGATATAATGGCTCTAAACAGGCTTTGCCAGGAGGAAACGCCATGGACTTCAGCAAGGGCGCCTGACCAGGAACAAATCACTGCAGGATGATCCGAAAGAGAAGGGTTTTCATAAATTATTTTACGTAAGGTAGATTCTGACCTTGATGGGGACAGCCAAGGATCTGGACTCTCAGCTGGGAAAGACGGGACTAAGTCCACAACTGCTGAGGTTGTAGAACAGGTTTCTTGTGGGGAGGAACCCTCTTGTGGACATGGGCCATCCAGGTGGAGTGAGAGAACACCGTGCAGCCTGGACGCTGAACGAAACACCATTGAGTCACCTCTGTTTGAAATGCTTGTTCCCTGGTGCCATAAAGAAATAGCACTTGAACATAAATTTAATTTACCCAGCAAGGCCATTTTTATACTTTCTGCAGAAAGGGTACACTCGCCAGGAGTTTTGCCAGGAGAGGACACCGAACAAAGGAGACAGGGTCATTTATAACCTGACACGTCCATCGTACTGCTGTGTCCAGTTTCCATTGGCTGGAACGGGACCTCACATTCTGTATTTGTCCCGATTGGCTAGCAACTTAGAACTTTTTAAAAGAGCCAAAGGCAGAGAACAAAGGAAGGAGTAAGTAACTTGTGGAATGCTGAGAAAGGTAAAAACACCTTTAAATAAGGAAGAGGAACAGGCTATGACCTAATGCTTGCTTGGACCAGTATAATAAGCATGCCAGGGAAAAGGCTAAATTGTGGGAGCCAAGAACATAAAGTACACTGATTTCTTTATCATGGCTAGCAGATATTTAAGAATGTTAGCACAGGTCTTTGAATAAAGTTTGCTTCTAAGAGAAGTTACTATTTATTCTTAATTAAATGGGGAGGAAGGTCTTTGAAGAGGAAGCTTTATGTTTTACACCTCTCAAGGGCAAAAGTCCCCAAGACAATGTCCATTTTGAATTCAATTAGGTGAATTCACAATTGACACCAGCCTCTTTGCAGAGGAGACTGTTTTGGTTATACATCGAAAGCCTGTGCTTTGCCGATAGACCTGACAGCCAGTAATTAGCTAGGACCTTTGGGTGATCCACTCTACCTCCTTAAACCTCAGTTTCCTCAACTATGAAATAGGATGAAAATAGTACCTACCTTGAACTGTTCTGTGACAACGAAATGAGATAACATGATAATGCACACAAGGCTTTAAGATCCGGACCTGGTACATCTAAGCCTTTGTGTAATCATTGTGTAGATCGTGTCACTGAGATGCTTACACGAGAGAGGAAAGAAGTCAGTTGGGTAAGGGAGCTTCCCAACTTGGTTCAAAATATTTTGCTGATTGGGGTGAGGGAAAGAGTGAAGGAATCAGAAGTGAAAAAAAAGTGGGATTTCAAATGCTTCCCACCTTTTTAGAAATCAAGACATTCTTTAGTGGCCTCTGAGTCTCCTTCAACTCCAGAATTTGGAAAACTTACGAAAAACTTTTTGAATCTTTGGCTGTAAAATGTGTGTGTGTGTGTGTGTGTGTGTGTATTTTTTTTTTTTTTTTTTTTTTTTTGAGACAGAGTCTCGCTCTTGTTGCCCAGACTGGAATGCAATGGTGCGATCTCGGTTCACTGCAGCCTCCGCTTCCTGGGTTCAAGTGATTCCCCTGCCTCAGCCTCCTGAATAGCTGGGATTATAGGTGCATACCACTATGCCCGACTAATTTTTGTATTTTTAGTAGAGATGGAGTTTCACCATGTTGGCCAGGCTGGTCTCGAACTCCTGACCTCAGGCTATCTGCCCGCATTGGCCTCCCAAAGTGCTGGGATTAGAGGCATGAGTCACCACGCCTGGCCTCTTTTATCTTTTTTCTTTTCTTTTCTTTTTCCTTTTCTTTTCTTTTCTTTTCTTTTCTTTTCTTTTCTTTTCTTTTCTTTTCTTTTCTTTTTGGGGGGCGCAGAGTCTTATTCTGTTGCCCAGGCTGGAGTGCAGGGGCACGATCTTGGCTCACTGCAGCCTCTACCTCCTGGGTTTAAGCAGTTCTTCTGCCTCAGCCTCCCGAGTAGCTGGGATTGCAGACATGAGCCACAAGGCTACCAACTGACTGACTGAGGGGATGTGTCTCCACTTACCATAGATCTGTCATTAGCGTATGTAGGCCTCAAAGAGCTGTAAGCAGCCGTGTCTACATGCTAACAGGACAAGCTAGGTCAGGAACTCTCGGCATGCTAAGTCATCCACTAGAATTCAAAGAATTCAGTGAGCGTCACCTGGGCCTGGTGGCTCACGCCTGTAATCCCAGCACTTCGGGAGGCCAAGGCAGGCGATCACCTGAGGTCAGGAGTTCAAGATCAGCCTGGCCAACATGGTGAAACCCCGTCTCTACTAAAAATACAAAAAATTAGCCAGGCATGGTGGCAGGTGCCTGTAATCCCAGCTACTTGGGAGGCTTAGGCAGGAGAATCACTTGAACCCAGGAGGTGGAGGTTGCAGTGAGCCAAGATGACACCACTGCACTCCAGCCTGGGTGACAAGAGCGAGAGTCTGTCTCAAAAAAACAAAACAAAACCAAAGAACTCAGTGAACTTCAATAACATATATATATGTTACTGATATACATCAATAACAATAACATATTACATATATAACATTTTATATATATATATATATATTTTTTTTTTTTTTTTTTGAGACAGGGTCTTTCTCTTCTGTCACCCAGGATGAGTGCAGTGGCATGATCACATCTTACTGCAGCCTCCACCTCCTGAGCTGGGACCACAGGCGTCCACCACCACACCTGGCAAATTTTTGTATTTTTTGTCAAGACGAAGTTTTACCATGTTGCCAAGACCAGTCTTGAACTCCAGTGCTCGAACAATTCTCTGACCTTGGTCTCCCAAAGTGTTGGGATTACAGGCGTGAGCCACTGTACCTAGTCTTCAATTACATTTTTAATAAACCTGTCAATTGGCGAATATAAATCCAACAGTGAATTAAACTCCTTTGAGGCTACTTCCCATTATTGTCATGGGAAACTGTAGGAAACTGCACATTCCTTAAGAATGGAGTAAACTTCCTCATCCTCTTCCCAGGCCCCCTCCCCTTTGTGTTTTGTGGTGAAGATGACCCCTCCCTGAGACCATCTGGGTGCTGTTGCTGGCATCAGCTTGCTTCTAACTGCGTGAAATGATTGTGATGCCTGCTGTGCTGAGGACCTAGCACTGGCACCAAATGGGCGCCGAGTGCTTACACACCTGCTCTCATTATGCCTCACACTTATCCACGTCATGGAGGAGGGTTCTGAGGCTCAGAGAGGGACCAGGCTGCCTGGCCAGCTGCCCACTTCGTTGTGCCCATCCTTGTCTACCCCTTGAGGTAACCTCTGCCCTCCGCACAGAAACCCTTGGGGACAGTCCAGCCTTCTACCTCTGACTCAGGGCTTTTCCATCTGCACTGCTGCCTACTTACTTCCTGTGGTTGTACTCCCTGCCGGAGCCTCTTTTCCTGCCTCAGATCTTCCTCCTAGGAGGCATGCAATGTTTGTCCCCTTCCCATCTAGCACTATGTTTTCTTTCTCTCATTCAAACTCCCCTTTATATATTTGTTTGTTTATTTATTTAGAGATGAGGGTCTCCCTCTCTTGCCCAGGCTAGAGTACAATGGTGCAATCATGGCTCACTGCAGCCTTGAAATCCTGGGCTCAAGGGATCCTCCTGCCGCAGCCTCCCAAGTATTAATATTATAGCTGGGACTCCAGGTGCACGTCACCACGCCCAGCCCAAACTCCCATTCAAAGCCTGTGTGCCCAGAAGCCTCTGCAACTGCGCTGGTTTCGTTGTCTCACTGTGGAGCATCTGCAGCGAATCAGGTGCAGGGCTGGGCTCTGAGGGCACAGTTCAGCCACCAGAGTTCTGGGTCTTTCAGGGAATGAAATTTCCCATCTCTGCCCAACCACAACACAGCAAAAACATTTCTCCCTTTGCATTTCCCTCAAAATACTAGGTTGGTGCAAAAATCGCAATTACTTTTACACCAAACTAATAACACCCAAGCCCTCTGACCCAACCCTCAGATGGGGGACCGCCTGAAACTTCACTCTGTCTATTCATAGATTGTCTTAGGCTTTAAGCCCCTGAAGGTGGAGACAAGATTTTTAATATCCTCCTGGTTCTGAGACCCTCTGATAAGAGTTCCTTGTGTTGTGTTCACAGGTGACTGCTGGCTGCTGGCAGCCATTGCCTCCCTCACCTTGAATGAAGAAATCCTGGCTCGAGTCGTCCCTCTAAACCAGAGCTTCCAGGAAAACTATGCAGGGATCTTTCACTTCCAGGTAACTTAATGGCTGGTTCAAGTGGTTCCTCAACAGGTCCAGGAGGCTAGAACAGTCTCCTGGCTTGGCTGGGTTCTTCAGTCCCTGGTGTTTGCAGACTCCCAAGACCAATGCTGTTCTACAAAGGACATTAGGTGACAGCAGGAAGCTTCCTGGCTTACCCATGGCCAGGATGTGAGGCCCTGCCGGGATGGCCCTGGGGGGTTGCTTGGGACCTGCAAAAGGGAGGTAGAACAAGGTGTTCAGGAAATAATTCCCA
Source organism: Piliocolobus tephrosceles (assembly GCF_002776525.5). Classification (NCBI taxonomy): domain Eukaryota; kingdom Metazoa; phylum Chordata; class Mammalia; order Primates; family Cercopithecidae; genus Piliocolobus; species Piliocolobus tephrosceles. The sequence goes on from NC_045434.1 coordinate 80,606,309, forward strand.
AGTTTAAAAAAAATGTATTATTTGATGTTTGAGACAAAACATTAAAGTTCTCCTCCTTTTATGCTGGTAAAGGAGAAATAATATTTGAAAAAGCTGGCTGGGCACAGTGGCTTATGCCTGTAATCTCAGCACTTCGGGAGGCCGAGGTGGGCGGATCATTTGAGGTCAGGAGTTCGAGACCAGCCTGGCCAACATGATGAAACCCCGTCTCTACTACAAATATAAAAATCAGGCGTAGTGGTGCATGCCTGTAATCCCAGCTACTTGGGAGACTGAAGCAGGAGAATCACTTTAACCTGGGAGGCAGAGGTTGCAGTGAGCCAAGATAGTGCACTCCAACCTGGGCAACAGAGTGAGACTCCGTCTCAAAAAAAAAAAAAAAAAAGAAAAGAAAGAAAAAGCCAGTCCAGGTGCGGTGGCTCATACCTGTAATCTCAGCACTTTGGGAGGCCAAGGCGGATGGATCGCTTGAGCCCAGGAGTTCGAGACCAGCTGGGGCAACATGGCGAAACCCCGTTTCTACTTGAAAACACAAAAAAATTACCCAAGTGTGGTGGCACGTGCCCTTAATCCCAGCTACTTGGGAGGCTGAGGCAAGAGAATCACTTGCATCCAGGAGGCGGAGGTTGCAGTAAGCCGAGATCGCACCACTGCACTCCAGAGTGGGACTTGGTCTCAAAAAAAAAAAAAACCTACAATGCAGGTCAGGATGCTAAGAGGCAGGTGTGGATTTGAAGGGATGGACATGAGCCTGAGGACTTGGCCTGCATAGGAGAGTTAAGGGAGCACCTCCTCCCAGGACGGGCTCATGGAACCTATGCCAGGGGATCAGGGAAAGGGAAGCCAGAGGCAGCTGAGGCTCAGAGTCCCGGTGGTGCCACCAGCTCCTCCTGCAGCCCACCTCTCTTGTTCTGCAGTTCTGGCAATACGGCGAGTGGGTGGAGGTGGTGGTGGACGACAGGCTGCCCACCAAGGACGGGGAGCTGCTCTTTGTGCATTCAGCCGAGGGGAGCGAGTTCTGGAGTGCCCTGCTGGAGAAAGCGTACGCCAAGTAAGTTGTCATGCTTCCCCTGGCCCCATGGCATGCCCCCAGTGCCCTGGATTCCAAAAAATAAGAACTATTCCAGGGCTACTTTGAGTGGAAGTCCTTTTCTATAGAAGGATTTCTTCAGCCAAAATTAGGCTGTACACGCAAGGGAGATAGTGCATGCAGGGTGCCTGGCCACAGTGTATGCTGATAAATGACAGCTATCGCCATCTTTAACCAAATGCACAGGAACAAGTTATGGTACTGATTGTGCTGGCCTTGAGAAGGAGCTCTACTTCCTTGACAGGACACATTTGTATCAACTAAAAAAAGCAGAGGTTTTGCCAACGGGCAAAACTATTCATTGCAGAGGTAGGAAACTTGCGCAGAATAGATGATGTCACTGACTAGCAATGGCTTCCGCATCTCCCCACAGCTGCTTCCCACCCAGGTTGCCCACAGTTGAGTTTGTCCAGTGCTCAGGCTGCCCACTCTCAGTAGGAAGCTCCACGCCAGCCCCTCTCCAGAATGGCCCCATGTTGGCTGTGCCACCTGGCTCTTTCCATTAAGTGACCCCACTTTAGAGCAGGAAGCCACTGGACTCCAGCATCCGTAGTCAGGAGCACTAAGCCCTTGCCAACACAGTGCCTGTTTCTCAGGGAGACTGCTTCCATTATTGCATTGTTGTCCTTTTTTAAGTTATCAATGCCAAACAAACCATTAGTAGACCTCCCCTTTCTTGTCAGGATGTAGAAAGAATCAATACAGGAGGTTCATCCAGAAAAATCACTAAGGTCCTTCCAACTTTAAGGTTCTATGAGAATGAGAATCTTTTTTTTTTTTTTTTTTTTTTTAAATACAGAGCCTTGCTCTGTTGCCTAGGCTGGAGTACAGTGGCACGATTTTGGCTCACTGCAACCTCCACCTTCTGATTTTCAGCAATTCTCTTGCCTCAGCTTCCCAAGTAGCTGGGACTACATGCACCACCATGCCAGGCTAATTTTTTTGCATTTTTAGTAGAAACAGGGTTTCACCGTGTTGGTCAGGCTGGTCTTGAACTCCTGACCTCAAGTGATCCCACCCGCCTGGCCTCCCAGAGTGCTGGGATTACGGGCGTGAGCCACTGCGCCCGGCCTGAGATTTTCTTTAAAACACAAAATACCAGGGAAACGGTAACTGTGGACACAATACCTTGCCTTCCTGAGCACCCCGAGCTGGGAACAAGGCCAAGGAGAATGTGAGCAGGGGGTCCCTAGAGCATCCAACCTAGAGGGTACTAGGGGGTGGGTATTTGAGAGATTATAGCATCAGTAGTGTCGAGGGTAGCGGCAGCATCTAACCCCTCTTGTAGGATCAACGGATGCTATGAAGCGCTCTCAGGGGGTGCCACCACTGAGGGCTTCGAAGACTTCACCGGAGGCATTGCTGAGTGGTATGAGTTGAAGAAGCCCCCTCCCAACCTGTTCAAGATCATCCAGAAAGCTCTGCAAAAAGGCTCTCTCCTTGGCTGCTCCATCGACGTAAGTCCAGGCTGCCTTCCCTAGCCTCACCTCATCTGCTCTTGCTGAAGGGAGGCTCCCACGGTGCCCCAGGGAACCCACTGCTCCTGTGTACAACGTAATGCAGCCCTCGTCCACGTAGGGGCCAAAGGAAAACCTCCCTCCACCCTCTGAAGGTCCGCTGAAAATCAACTGGCAAAAGGAAGACTAATACAAGAAATGGCATACAAATGTATGAGTGTGCACGGGGGGAGAATCACAACAGATTTCCCTACCACGCATTGGAATACAAAGGGTTATATTCCCTTCCTCCTAGGGGAAGGGAGATGGGGACGTGTGGATGATTTTAGGGATGTCGTAAATGATTTTTAGGGGAATTCCATGGGCTTAAAGAACATACATGGTCTGGGATAAAGTCTGTTGGGCCTGCAGAGCAGACAGTGGTTTGTGACAAGTCTGTCTAACCATGTTGACAGACTTGTCTTTCTTCCTGCAATATGAGTTCAGTTCATAACGACTCAAGGAAAGGACCAGAGGTCATTGTTTTCATCTTTGGCAGATCCAGACTTTAGGCAGGTGAGGGAACTTCAGAGAATAGCTTCCTCCGTGCTTTGGGGGAGAGTGGATGGAGAGACAGAAGGAAAGGGGAGCAAAGGCTGTGCCCAACCTCTGAGCCCTGTCCCATCCAAGTTCTGGTCTCTGCGGGTGACAGAGATAAGAAGCCCTGGCTTTTGGAGCCAAAATCTCGGTCAGACTCCCTAGGCAGGAATTCTCAAAGTTTATCAGCAGAACACGTTGAGGCAGAAGACCCTTTCTACCCCAGCCCTTCTTCCCAGGCTCAACCTTCATCAGAATAGATGGGGGAAAGGAGAGACTGTGAGGCGTTCTTAAAACAGAAGCAAATTCTGACTCAGACCGGAATAAACAACCGTCCTAGTATAAACCCTACAGCTGGGCTGGGCCAGACCACGGAGCATGGGCTGGTGGTGGAGCGAGGGGGTGCTCAGTGCCCCTGGGCCACTCAAGTCTGTCTGGGTGTCAGCCCTGGGCCATCGAGGACCCCCACCGGCCCTCTCTCGGCGGTGCGCCCTTTTCCGCCCTCCCCAGCCTGCAGAAATCTGTGGATGAGCTATTCACACGGGAATGCGTGCACTCGCTCCGCGAGAGGGTTGCATTCCGCCTTTTCTCTGGTATTCTCGGCGTTCAGCATTTGAACGCGGTAGAAAAGGTTCTCCAAGTGCAAGAAAGCGCAGCCCTGAGCCTCCGGCCCCAGGCCTCGGCCCCTGCGCTAGTGCGTCCCGCGGTCCAGCCCAGCAGTAGGACAGGAACGAGGGAGCGAGGGATTCCGGGAGGGAGGGAGAGCGGGTGCGGCCAGTCTGACGGTTGCCGTGTTTGCAGATCACCAGCGCCGCGGACTCGGAGGCCATCACGTATCAGAAGCTGGTGAAGGGGCACGCGTACTCGGTCACCGGAGCCGAGGAGGTAACGGCCGGCGCGGATGTGCAGGGGTCCTGCTGTCCTAACACGATGGTCACAGGCACAGTTTGTGGTGATGCCCAGGGGCCCGCGCGGCCCCACTGTGGTCCGGTTTGCACTCGGGCCGGGCACTCCTGAAGTTCGCGCGGGAGGAGAAGCGCGTCCCTTTCGCAGCTCGGGCGCCGGGTTTGCCGCGCTGCCCCCTGGTGGCCGCAGTGGCCGGCGCCGGGGTCCTGGTTTTCTTTAGATTTTACCGTTTTACAGTTACGAACTTACTATTTTGATCAGCTAAAAATAATAAAACAATGCATCTGCATAGTGTCTTATACGCTATAAGGTGCTTTCACATTTGATCTCATAAAAGCATTGGTGCCCATTTTCAAATCTGACGCTTCTTACCAGATGTGTGGCCTGGGCCAATTACTGGAACTCTCTGTCTCTTAGTCTCCTCATTTAGAAAATGGAAATAATATCCATTGGAGGGTCGTGGCGATTCAATCAAGTTAATATATGTAAAGTGCCCAGAAGTGCCTCACACATTGTATATAAGGAGGTACCTGTCCTTGCTGTTGTGATCACTATTGTTATTGAAAATATTATGGGCTGGCATGGTGGCTCACACCTGAAATCCCAACACTGTGGGAGACCAAGGTGGGAGGATCGCTTGAGCCTCGGAGTTCAAGACCAGCCTGGGCAACATAGCGAGAACCTGTCTCTACAAAAAAAAAGCCAGGCATGGTGGCATGCACCTGTCATCCCAGCTACTTGGGAGGCTGAGGTGGAAGGATCACTTGAGCCCAGGAGGTCGAGGCTGCAGTGAACCATGATCGTGCCATTGCACCCCAGTGTGGGGGACAAAATAAGACCCTGCCTCAAAAAAAAGAAATTATCAAGCAGCTCAAGTTCAGTGTTAATTACAGAACCCAGTCTAGACCCCAGATCTTCTGCATGTCCAGTGTTCTTTTTTTAACCTTGATTTTTTGGACTACCCCCTCACACACACATCTTTTTATTTGAAAATTTTCACATCTACAGAAAAGTTGAAAGACCAACATAATAACTATTCAATTACCAGTCCCCTAGATTCACCGATTGCTAACATTTGCCACGTCTGCTTTATCTATGTGTGCACTTTTTTTGAGCCATATGAAAGTAAGTGGCAGATGTTATGACACTTCCCTCCTCAGTACTTCAGCATTTGTCCCCCTATGAATAAGGATCTTCTCTTACATAATTCCGCTATTATTGCCACACCTAAGAAAATCAACATTAATTCAGTAATGTCATCTATTATAACATTAACATTAACATTTTCCCAATTGCCCAAAATGTCCTTTCTGGTGACCCACCCCTACCCCATCCAGGACTCAATCCAGATTCACTCACTGCATGTGCCTGTTATCACCAACGATCTTTCAACAAGTGGTAAAGCTTCCCTGAGCTCCTTTAACAAAAGCGCATCCTGTTCTAGTCAGATAAGCTGAAGTTCAGAGGTGAAGCGCCAACAGTCCCATCTTCCAAGAGCCGGATCCTGGGAGCTTTAATTCTCATTTTCCAAAGCTGGGTAGCAGCGAGAGATCTGGGTGCCAAGCCCCCTCTAGCTTTTGTGATCCTCATACATGGACTCAACCCCCAAATCCTCCCCACCGTCCTCACCCCCATACCTCCTGGCTCATGCGGAAGGGGTTGGAGGCCCAAGCCTTCATAGCCCTGGCTTGAACTCAACCTCTTCCTCCTTCCTTTTATCTAATCCTGCAGGTTGAAAGTAGTGGAAGCCTACAGAAACTGATCCGCATCCGAAATCCCTGGGGAGAAGTGGAGTGGACAGGGCGGTGGAATGACAAGTGAGGAGGGCGCAGGCCTCAGGGCCCCGGGTGGGGGTGCATTGTGATGGGAGGCTCTGGGAAGAGGGTGAGAGAAAAGCATGTGCATTATGCTGAGAAATCCAGCCTTGAGAGCCCAGGCCACGTGGAGAGGGACCCATGGACAGGAGCCCTCAAAGAGTCTTTTAACCAGGACACTCCTCCAGCAGCATGGCTGCCTTTTTCCAGGCCCCAAGCTGCTCCTGTGAAGTTCATTCCTCCCACCGCCTCCGGGTTCACCCCTTCCCCAGCTCAAATCCACCCTTCTATGGGGCTTTCAGGGAAAAAAATGTACCCCACCTTCCCCCAGGCACTTCTATTCCAGGGATGTGAACTCTGTACCAAAGACCAGAGAAACATCCCTCTGTTGATTTCCAGGGCTTATTGGTAGGCATGTTGAACCCTCAACTATTTGGGGTAAACACTTGTTTGTGTATCTGCTGTGGCAACCTCAGCCTACTTGTTCTGCCTCAGGTTGGAGAGGTGGGCAGTACAGAGGCCTGTGTGTAATTCCAGCCAAAGCTCAGGCAGTGGTTAGTTTATCTTGTGCACTGCCCCTGTGTGCAGGGCCAGGTCCTTCTGCTCCGTGGACGGACAAACATCTGCTGAGGCTTCCCAGGCCAGCTGCAGAGGCCAAGGCCAGATGCTCCTTATCAGATCTTCAGTTGTCCCTAAAAGAGCTGCTGATCTGAGCTACTCCATCTCCCTCTAATGGACTGTGTTCATTTTCTTGGACTCTTCCTTGCCACTGTCTTCCAGCGCAACTCACCCTCTCACTTTGCTCCCTGGTTTACATCTGTATAGTGTTCTATACTCTTTAAAGTGCTGTAAGAGTATTTCAATGCAGCTGTTAGCCAGATGTGGGCTACTTTCCCCCTTTCTGGAGGCTGAGCCCTCAGAGGTGAGAGCAGATGTCCCTCTTCCTCAACTCTGGGGACCTTTGGGGAGAAATCATCGTACACTAATGCCTCCCTCATTACTTTGTTTTCCAGCTGCCCAAGCTGGAACACTATAGACCCAGAGGAGAGGGAAAGGCTGACCAGACGGCATGAAGATGGAGAATTCTGGTAAGATTAGTGGAGGCTTCAGGGAAGACAGAAAACATCTGTCTTCCCCAATGTTCTTTACTAGAAAGTTGCTAATAAGAAAGTGTGTCGGCCAAAAGTGAGTTTACCATGTGGAGGACACGGGGGTGTGGAATCCTGGTTTTGTTATTATTTTAAGTTCACTAGAAGAGCCTGAATAAAGAAATTCTTAAACCCCTTCAACAGTCCATCTTGACAATGGGGTTTATAAGCTGAGGGGCTTCACAAAAAGGCTAAGAGGAATTCCTTTGGTAACGTGCAGATGCCAGGAAACAAGGGAAAGATGGGGCCTTTCTCCCCCAGGTTCCAGAGACTGATCCCTGCCCCTTAAGAAACTGGTCCCTTAGTGAACAGCAAGGGACCCACATGTCTGTGTGTCTGCGCCACTCACGGGACCGCCTGCACCGTGCACAACATGCACTCTATCAAATGGGACCCATATACTGTCACATTTGATGGGCACGGCTCCCATTTTTGCAGATGAGAGTTCTCGGCTTCAGGGAAGTTTAAGTAAGTTGCTCAAAGTCACCCAGCTAGAAAGTTGCAGCGCCAGGACTGGAATCTGAGCCTTCTGATTCTGAACCTGGTGCCCACCCACTCAGCTCTGATGAGCTGCTCTGCCTGGCATTGGGTGGTCCTGGTCTGATGATGATGGAAAGTCAAGGCTTACCAGTGTGTCCTCTTATCACCTGCGACAGCTGTGTCTCTGCTTTTGCCAGGATGTCTTTCAGTGACTTCCTGAGGCACTATTCCCGCCTGGAGATCTGCAACCTGACCCCAGACACCCTCACCAGCGATACCTACAAGAAGTGGAAACTCACCAAAATGGATGGGAACTGGAGGCGGGGCTCCACCGCGGGAGGCTGCAGGAACTACCCGAGTAAGGGCTGTTGCAATGTGGGGCTGCCAAAGGCCAAGGCTCCCCTTTCTCCACCCTGTATGCCATGCCCCACAGCCTAGCAGTCCCAGGAGGCAGCTCTCGCTCACTGGAACCCTCTCTGTCTTCCTTCTCCCTGAGCCTTGCTCTCTTTCTCATTCCCTTACCTCCTGCATTCATTTGCAGCCTACCCAGGCCAAACCCAAGAGCTGCTATTTCTGTGGTGTCCTCTCCAGGCCCTGGATTCCCCAGTACCCATCATGACCTTCAGCCACGACCTTCCACCATGCTCATGGAAGCAGTGCTGAATCCCACTTCACGGCCATGAGCTACTCTATGCACCCCACACCCAGGCAGCCAAGCCTGCAGGGGAACCTTGCCCCTGCACCCAGGGAGGCCTCCACATACCAGGCCCTGTTTGTTTGCCCCCTATTCAGTTCAATCAGCAGATGTTGACTGGGCCCTGCCCAGATGAGGTGAAGATTTCTCCTCTGGTCCAGCCTTTGTTGAGCCCTTTGATTCTTCTGCCTTCATGGCTTAGTCCGTCAGCAGTTATCTGAACATGATGACATCTGCCAATTATGGGGCACAGCTTTGGTGCTTTGTACACAGGGTGAGGATCCATAATCTGAAAATGTGAAATCTGAAATGCTCCAAAATCCAAAACTTTTTGAGCCCCAACATGATGCCACAGGTGGAAAATTCCACACCTGACCTCAGGTGACAGGTCGCAGTCAAAATGCAGTCAAAACTTTGTTTCATGCACAAATTTATTTTCAATATGCTATAAAATTCCTTTCAGCCTATGTGTATAAATTACATATGAAACAGAAATGAGTTTTGTCTTTAGACTCGAGTTCCATCCCCAAGATATGTTATGTATATACAAATATTCCAAAATCCAAAAAAAATCCAAAATAGGAAACACTTCTGGCCCCAAGAATTTCAGATAAGGGATATTCAGCCTGAATAACATTCTATCTAATCTTCTCAACAAACTTCTGAGGCAGGCACTTTCTTATCACTGCCATCTCCAAGATGAGGAAACCGAGGCTTGGAGAGGCTAGTTACTTGCCGTAGGCCACAGAGCGTGCTGGGATTTGAACCCAGGCCCCCTGACTGTGGAGTCACTCTGTAAGTACAATGACAGCAGGTCATAGTCGCATGGTGATCCTCTGTGACAGATGAGGAAGCTGAGGCTCTAAGTAGCATACCAGGGCCACAGAGCAAGTAGTCAGATTGGAACTAGCTGACCTACAGCTCTGGGGCTCTGACTTCCTCACCTCAAGTATGCAGCCACCAAGTGGCAGTCCCAGTGGCACTGGGAAGACCCTCTGCTCCCCAGAAAGGACCCCTCCTACCCACTAGATCAGGAGTCGGAAAGCTCCCTCTAAAGGGTCAGACAGTAAATATTTTTGGCTTTGTGGGCCACTCAGTCTCTATAACAACAACTCTATTACTGTAACCCAAAGGCAGCCATACTTAAGCGAATGGCCGTGGCTACATTCCAATAAGACGTTATTTACAAAAACAGGCGACAGCCTGCGGGGCCGTAGCTGCCAATCCCTACACAGATGGTGCCTTTAATTCCACAGTTAGGGTTTTATCCCATTAGGTATGGAAAGGCAATTAGCGTAATTCCCCTTAAACATGAATGAATCTTAGATTTTTTAAATAAATAGGTTTTGGAAGTAAGGAGGGCAGAGACATCAGGAGCAGGGCAAGGGAATAGGCCTGAGAGGACAAGGGACAGAGAACAAGAGTCTGGAATTATACACAAGATGTTCTTGGCCTCCGGGCTCACTGAGGGGGCAGAGACTGGCGAGTGCAGGGAGCAGATCCTGGAGTCCCCCAGGCCAGCCGAGCCCCACCCCAGACCCCCCATCAGAGCCCAGTGAAGAGAAGCTACCATGAGGGGAAGTCACGGCTCTAACCACCCTGCATTCCAGTCCCCAGTCCCCAAGACAAGCCAGCCTGGAGCCAGAGAGAGAACTGCTAGGGGAAGTTTCTAATTTAGGTTCCTGTTAGATTCAGGCAAGTGCAGGTCATCCTCTCTCCACAGCTACCATCATCCATCCCCAGCCTGACAAAGCCTGAAGTCCGCACCCCGACCCTGGTGTTTCCCGCCACCTCTTAGCCTCTCCTAACATCTCCCGCCATCTCTGACCATCTTCTGCCATCCTGTGCCATCCTCTGCCATCTCCCACCATCTTCCACTGCCTCCCGCCATCTCCTGCCATCTCCCTGTATCTCCATCCCTCTCTTAGAAGCCTCCAAGCCTGAGACCAGGGCCACCCCGCAGCTGTCCCCACCTGCATGCATGCCTGCTCAGGGCTGGGCTCCTCTACCCCCTTCTGGCTGCAGACACTTTCTGGATGAACCCTCAGTACCTGATCAAGCTGGAGGAGGAGGATGAGGACGAGGAGGACGGGGAGAGCGGCTGCACTTTCCTGGTGGGGCTCATTCAGAAGCACCGGCGGCGGCAGAGGAAGATGGGCGAGGACATGCACACCATCGGCTTTGGCATCTACGAGGTGCGGAGCGCAGGGGCTCCCGTCTTCCCTTCCCCCGTGCTCATCTCAGCCCCTGCATGGAAAGCTGACCCCAGAGGCAGAACTGGGGATGGGATCCCAGACAGGGAGCTTGGCCAAGGAAAAGCAAAGCTACCAGCCTGGCCAGGCTCAGGCGTATCCCCCGCAGGGAGGCCCCTGCAGCAGGTCTGGGTTGTGGGGCCTTCTAAGCCCTCCACAGGGCCCCCACAGCCAGCCTCCAGGGAGTTCCACTCTCAAATGGCCTCTACACCCCTTCTCACATCCTCCAGGCCTGGCATTCTGGTCAGCCCACCCATCTCCAAAGAACAGAATATACTGCGCCACATCAGGCAATACTGTGAGTGCAGGACTGAGTCCATAGGTGCAGCTGCTCAGAACTCCACAGAGGCATTGGCCTGGATGGTGGAGAGCTTGGGGACAGGGGAACATCGGTCATGATGCTCCCCCCACAGCTCTGCTGGCAGGAGCCCAGATCCCTACACAGACTCCTGCTGTCTGTGTGTTTTCCTTTCACTCTGAGTCGCAGCCAGAGGGCAGCCGCATTGCAGCCTCCTCTCCCTCTTCAGGCTGGGGCTGGAGCTGGGGCACTGAGAACTCACCCAACACGCTGGGCCCCTGGGATCTCCCCACTCCCTTCTGCAGAACAAGAAAGAGCTTTTGTGGGCTGCAGGTAGCTGTGGGAGGAGAGGGATGCAAGGAAGGCTTTAGGGCACTGACTGGGGATGCATTTCGGTGTGATGGGCTGGAGCTGGCTCCTTCCAGCTCCCAAAGCCCATCTCTTCTCTCTGTCTGTGGAGGTCACCTCGGCAGCCTGAAAAATGGCCCTAGCGGGGACCTGTTTACACCGTGGAAAGTGGCAAATAACACAAATCAGAGCTTCCACCCTCTCCCAAGAGCCAGTTTCCCAGCACGCCCCTGGGAGGATCCAGATGAGGTGTCAGGAGAGGAGGCTGTGTGTTCACCACTGGCAACGTTGCCACCCATGGGACACTGACCTCTACCTGCTCACCCACCTGAGAAAGGGAGCTGGGCAAACACCGTCAGTTGTAAAAACGCACATAGGCTCAAACCCCTCGGTCTCTGAAACAGGAGCTGAGGACTTCAGATCCAGGACAGAATCGCTCCAAGGAGATTGCAAATGGAATTGTGATACACAGCTTCCCTCCCACCACCTTATGGGCTTGGAAATGCAGCCATGGGCTTTCAGAGTTGGGAAGGACCTTGGGGATCATTGGGTCCTATTTTTGAGATAAGTAAACTGAGGCCAGAGAGGGGAGGGGACTTTCCCAAGGAAATGCAGACCGGACCACTGGACCTGGCTGACAGAGGCCGGCACTGCTGGCTCCTAGCCCTGAGTGTGTTTCACCTCGCCTGCTGCCTCCTCCAGTAGGGCCCACCTGGCCCTCTTTCCCTGCGTGGGAGGCAGATATGGGCTTTGCCACCTTAGACAAGTCTCTTCACATCTCTGTGCCTCAGATTTATGCTATGTAAGTTGGAAATGGAGGTGAGGGCTTATCAACATGATTGCGGTGTCATAAGAGGATTTTCTTCAGTATTGGAGAGGCTTTGAGTTCCTTGGAAAACAGTTACTCAGTTGAATTAGTTGATATTGCTAATACTACAGAGAAAACAGGGCAGCAAAAGAAAAGAGCACACTGATGCATTTTCTTACACTGCTTTTCCGGCATCTGAATTGCGTCTCCTTTATTTTGCAGGTTCCAGAGGAGGTACGTCTGGCCCATGTCCCGGGGTGCTCAGGTCACCAAAAAAGCGAGAGGCTTAGACTGCTGGAGCTCAGGAAGCATCGTGAAACCTGGACAGGGGCTGGTGGCCATGAAGGATGAGTCCTGGCCACCCCTGGGTCCCTGCCGAAGTTGCCCAGGCTCTAGATCCTACTGGTCTAAGCTCTGGGCAAGATTTCTGGAAAGTCCTTGTGGGATCCGCTGCCTCCCTGTGACCTGACAGAGCCCATACAGGGTTTAGTTCTGGGCAGAAAATCTAAAATCCTCCTGAGACTGCAGGAGGCTTTTCACAGAGTCCTGTGTCACTCTTAGCAGAAGACTGAGTCAGGGAAAAGGTGAACCCTACAGACTGTACTAGAAGACAACACGGGAGCGCAGAGGAGACCAGGACCCAATTCCCAGGCTGTGTGACCTTGGACATGTTACGGCTCCTTTCTGCATTTCAGGGGTTTTTTGTTTTGTTTTTGGGTTTTTTTTGTTTTTGTTTTTGTTTTTTTTTTGTCTCTCTCTTTCACCCAGGATGAAGTGCAGTGGTGTGATCTCAGCTCACGGCAACCTCTGCCTCCCGGGTTTAAGTGATTCTCCCGCCTCAGCCTCCCAAGTAGCTGGGACTACAGGCACGCACCAGGATGCCAGGCTAATTTTTGTATTTTTAGTAGAGACGGGGTTTCACCATGTTGGCCAGGCTGGTCTTGAACTCCTGACCTCAGGTGATCCGCCCGCTTCAGCCTCCCAAATGGCTGGGATTACAGGCGTGCGCCACTGCGCCTGGTTGCATTTCAGTTTATTTTTCTGTAAAACTGGTCAGCCATCCACCTCACTACACTACCGTGGAATGAGTGAAATTTTGCGAGAGCATTTGGGCCCACAATCACCGCTGACTGAAGCAGATGGGATGCATGGTAGCCATTTGACTTCCAAGGTCACGATTATTAAAGTAGACACAAGGGGCACTTTGACCCGCCTGTAGTACATTTCTCTCACGGCAAGGCAGTGCAACCGGTCGCACATCGGGCCCTTTTGGATGCTGCTCCAGCCTTGGTCCAGTGGATCACGCTTGGTTTGGAAGCTGGGTTGTCTTTTCCCTGCCCCCAGTCCTGTCTTTGCTTTTTTATTAGTGCATCATACACCACGTAGAACTGAGTCAGGTTCCTGCCATGTGGACGCCGTTCCTGCCTGAGAGTCTCTTAGAGGCAGGCTGGGAACACTGTGTGGAAAGACCGGGCATCTCTGCAGGCAGAGCTGAATGGTTGTGAAACCCCCTGCAGGCATGTGCTTCCAAGTTCCTCAGCAGGCATTTGTGTTTTTTGGTAGAAAGTTTGCATTTTTTTTTTTTTTTAAGACAAGGTCTCATTCTGTCACCCAGGCTAGAGTACAGTGGTGAGATCACAGCTCACTGCCGTCCTTGAACTCTCGGACTCACGTGAGCCTCCTACCTCAGCCTCCTGAGTAGCTGAGACTAAAGGCGCATGCCACCACCTCTGGCTAATATTTTTACTTTTTGTAGAGACAGGGGTCTTACTACATTGCCCAGGCTGGTCTCAAACTCCTGGCCTCGAGCAATCCTCTCACAGCCTCCCAAAGTGCTGGGATTACAGGCGTGAGCCACCGCACCCAATAAAAGTTTGCTTTTTGTCTAAAATGACCCAGGCATTGTCACTGTACTGCTTTTGATTATTATTATTATTATTATTATTTGTTGTTGTCATTGTTGTTAAATAGATGAGGGCTTCCTGTGTTGCCCAGGCTGGTCTCCGACGCCTGGCCTTGCCTCCTTATACACCAGGACAACAGGACGGAGCCACCACACTACCCAACTGCTTTTATCTCAGTGAATGAAAATGACATTTGCCTGGAGCCTTTCCCTCGTCTACCGCCATGTTTCTCTATTTATTCCTCAGTTAAGTGGGCAGACCAACATCCACCTCAGCAAAAACTTCTTCCTGACGAATCGCGCCAGGGAGCGCTCCGACACCTTCATCAACCTCCGGGAGGTGCTCAACCGCTTCAAGCTGCCACCAGGAGAGTACATTCTCGTGCCTTCCACTTTTGAACCCAACAAGGATGGGGATTTCTGCATCCGGGTCTTTTCTGAAAAGAAAGCTGATTACCAGTAGGTGGTTTGGTCCCTTCCTCTCCCCACCCCTCCCTGTCCCTACCCGCTGGTCTGTTCCTCGGCCCCTAGAGAGCTCGTTCGTCCTCTGAATGTCAGTTTCTTTTTCTGTAGCACCCGCCTGCCTCGAAGGACTAGTGTGGGGATTTGATGGATTGGGGAAGTTTTAGTATTACAGTAAGGTAAACAATGGAAAAGGCCACTGTGGATATTTTTGGTTGGAAAGGAGTGGCTGTTGAGTGAATTGCAGGGTCTAATTTCTTAAGTGTGTCTCTGAATTCTCAAGTTGGTACTTGAGTGTTACACTATGAATCCAGTCTCGTCATTTGAAGAAAGCTCTCAACGGTTCCCACCTCCGGAAACTCTCCCTGTTATAGTCACCAGCTCCCTCTCCCCTTCCTCATGGGATCCCAGATGTTTGGGAATCCTTTGTGGCTGACATCACCATTTCCTGCCACTGTCCAGGTGGCCTCAATTCACAACGGCTTCTGCCACTTTGACTTCTGCCTCAACCATGTATATTCAGCTGGGCACTTGATTGGCAAAGGCAGAATCTACCTTGGATGATTTAAGCTAAAGGGAATCCATCAAAAGGCCATTGGAGACTCCAGAACTGATGGGAGGTAGGGGGTCAGGCTAGGAAAAACAGGAGCCAAGGATGTGTTGAAGGACCGGGGTGTGAGATGACCCCTCAGACCCTGGGTCATGCGCTCAGGTCTAAAGATCTCATGGAGTGTGTCTGAGGCGCTGGGCTTGGGTCAGCCACCTGGCCTGCTGGTTACTGGAGAGGAAGAGCCAATGGGAGGTAGAGGCAGGGAACTGCCCTTGCCCCAAGATAATGCATGATGCAGAAATAATTTCCCATGGCAAAGGGAGACAAAGCAATGCCAGGCAGCTGCAAACCAATAAATGCCACTAAAGCATAGCTGTAGCCCCCTTTGCCACTGACAGGCTGTCTTCATTTGCTAAAGCCTACCATGGGGGAAGGGACCTTTCCTCTCAGCTCTGAGGATCCTTAGAGGAAGCCTGGTGTGTTCAGCTTAGTCCTC
Source organism: Piliocolobus tephrosceles (assembly GCF_002776525.5). Lineage (NCBI taxonomy): Eukaryota > Metazoa > Chordata > Mammalia > Primates > Cercopithecidae > Piliocolobus > Piliocolobus tephrosceles. The sequence goes on from NC_045434.1 coordinate 80,621,591, forward strand.
ACAGACAAGAAATAGGAGCATGACCTGGTGGCATTAGAATAACACTGTCCTTTGTCAAACCCATTACTCTCCCTGCCAGCCACAAGTCACTCTCCCAGGGAAGTCTCAACCCCTCAACTCTCTCCAGGGTGAGCTCCCTACCCCGACAGGACACCCCACCTCTCGAAGGTGTCTGACTTCCTTGTCCCAAGATATTAATCCTTCTGCTCCAGAGTCCAGCGATCAGCACCAAGAGGTCCCCTTTTCCTTCTGCCAGGCATTGGCCCTGCAGATAGGACTATTGGTCACCTAGTTAAAATCGCAGTGGCCAAGGGAGACCCTCCTGAGCTCAATTACCCTCACTATGGAGCAGAAGGACCTGGCCCTGGACACAGGGGCAGTGCACGGGATAAACTAACCACTGCCTGACCTGAGCTTTGGCTGAAATGACACACAGGGCTCCACACTGCCCACCTCTCCAACCTGAGGCAGAACAAGTAGGTGATGATTTGCACTGCATGATTCTCAGTGTGAAAGTCTAAGTCGGCGAAGGATGTTTCAGGTGGAACTTAGAAGCTATTCCTTAAGGCTAGGACCAACACCACACTACACGCGAAGGCTGTGCTACTTGATAAAGATCAAAAACTAGCAAACAAAAATCTCCAGCTGCCCACGCTGCTTGGGTCATGACACTTCCTTCAGATCACTTCTGCCTTTATTTTTGCTGTTTAGGGGAGGTGTTATCACAGAAACTTGGAATGCAGAGAAATGTTATCACAGAAACTTGGAATGCAGAAAAATTGTTGCTGTTTAGGGGAGGTGTTATCACAGAAACTTGGAATATGAAGACCTCCCCCCACCTCAGCCCCGCCCCACCCCGCCTACCCCCTGCTGCAGTTAGCACTGCACTTCCATTTTAGCAGTGATTTCTGCGACACTTCCTTTTTGCCTTCACCTGCCTTCCAGTAACACATAATTTCTTTCTATTTCCAGAGCTGTCGATGATGAAATCGAGGCCAATCTTGAAGAGGTACTTGTAACTCCTTGAATTTCACCCACTCTGTCCTGGACAATCCAGAGGGCGGAGGAGCAAAAAAACTCCAAGAGTGTTTGGACTTCACGAACAAAGCCTGAAACTAAGGATAAAGCCAGGCACTGGGATTCCAAGCGTCAACTTCCTGTGTCAGCTCTGGCCTTTGTGCTTAGGGGCATGGGCCTAACCCTTGCCTATTGGGCTGTGCTAGCCACTGTCAAAATCCGTCCAGAACATTCCAGCTAGTCTTTATGCTTCCAAGTCCCCACTAGAATAGATCCTAAAAGGCCATTTTAATTGGATGCTAGAGAAGATACCTCTGTGAGAGATTAGAATATTACGCCTTCCCACATAATTTACATTCCCTCTCACGTTTTAATTAGAAAAAAAACAACTTTATATTAATTCTTCACACTATACCTGATCTCAACCCAAATAACCGTAGAATTCGGGTCCCAGAGAGGGACAGAGACGGGGAGTGGGAGGTGGCTGCCACGGAAGGGCAGGCAGGCACTTGCTGTCATGCCTCGCTCTGATGCATTCTCATGTCTGCCTCACCTTCCAGTTCGACATCAGCGAGGATGACATTGATGATGGATTCAGGAGACTGTTTGCCCAGTTGGCAGGGGAGGTAAATGTTCCCAAAAACAACATTATGCACTCTGGTTGATGCAAAGGTCTCCAAGGAGACTTTAGTTTAAAGGGGAGAGGAAACAAACTGAACAAAAGCAAAGAGAAATTGCAAATGGTCCTGGGATTCCAGCTCAGCCTTCTTGCGTATGTCCTCCCTAAGACCTCCGCATGCTGCCAGGGGCTTCCGTTCGCATGGTCAGCCCTGACTCTGTGTTCCCCCTTCCTTAGGATTCCTGGGCTCACCTTGTGGCTGTTTTATTTTCTCTGTTCTACACCAATTGAGGCATGAAATTTGGCCCCTTATCCTTGATTTCCACAAAGGATTTGGGGAGGTGGAAGGGTTTCAAATCTCAAGAATGCAGGCAACCTGCAACAGAGTATTTGAATTAGGCTTCTCTGTTCTTTTTTTCTTTTCTTTTCTTTTCTTTTCTTTTCTTCTTCTTCTTTCTTCTCTTTTTAGAGACAGGGCCCCTCTCTCTTTCACCCAGGGTGGAGTGCAGTGGCGTGATCATAGCTCACTGCAGCCTCCACTTCCTGGGCTCAAGAGATCCTGCCACCTTAGTCTCCCAAGTAGCTGGGACCATAGGTGCACACCACCATGGCTAGCAAATTTGTATTTTATTTTTATTTTTCTAGAGAGAAGGTCTTGCCATGTTGCTCAGGCTGCTCTGGAACTCCTGGGCTCAACAATCCTCCAACCTTGGCCTGTCAAAGGGTTGGGATTACAGACTCATATCACCATGCCCAGCTGATTTTTTACTTTTTTGAGAGAGACAGGGTCTCACTGTGTTGTCCAGGCTGGTCTCAAACCCCTGAGCTCAAGCAGTTCTCCCACCTCAGGCTCCCAAAGTGCTGGGATTACGGGTGTGAGCCACCATACCTGGCAGCTTCCCTGGTCTTAAAAACATCCCTCCGCCATTTAGTCCTATCACAAAGTTATTTAGCCCTCTTTCTTCCCAACAACTCCAAAAAACATCCTGTTTCTTCACTATGTGGAGGAACTTTGCAATCACTGAGCTCATTTGGGGCTCCCTTTGCTGACCCCAAGACCCATCAAAGTGCTAGGCCAGGCATCGTCTGCTCTATGCCTCCACCAGCCTCTCACCCTCTGCTCCCTCCCAGATTCCCAAGAAAAGAGGCCGTGAGTGTCTTCTTTCCCCACTGATTGAATCCCACACATACACACCCCCAAAAGGCAAAAATGACTGCAGTCAATCTTGGTTTTAAACAAAGGAGTTTATCCGTGAGTTACATAAATATGTATAAGTGAATAGAGACATCTGAGCCTGTGAGGGACCCTGGCATGATGGGCATAGAGGAGGGCCAGCTGGGTCCTGGAGGCAGCTGGTTTTCACCAGTTTTACTGGAAGTCTGAGCTTTGAGTTTTAAAGAATGAAGAAGACATGCCAGATAAGAGGAATGGTGTAAGAGAACTAAGTTAAGAAAGACCACAAACATGGGTAGAGGGGAGTATTTATTATTTATATTCTCTACAGCAAAGAAATGGTGAGTGGACTCTCTCTACTGCATCTGTGCATTAAAACACGGTATCTAGGTCAAGCGCAGTGGCTCATACCTGTAATTCCAGCACTTTGGGAGGCTGATGCTGGAGGATCGTTTGATCCTAGGAGTTTGAAGTTCCAGTGAGCTAGGATCATACCACTGCAGTCCAGCCTGGGTGTTCTAAAAGGAACAAAACCAAAAACTGTATCTAAAATCCAGGATGGGACAGTACTACTCAAAGTGTGGTCTGGGAACAGCAGCCCCAACGTGGCCTGGGGGCTTGTTAGAAATGCACATTCATAGACCCCACCGCAGGCCTACCTAATGCACTGCTGTCCTGCGCTGTGCTCATCCAGCTCCCACGGGGGGCCAATAACTATGCTCTGGTTGCGTGTCCACAGGATGCAGAGATCTCTGCCTTTGAGCTGCAGACCATCCTGAGAAGGGTTCTAGCAAAGCGTGAGTATCTCCTCATTGCAAAACCTCATCCTGCTCTTTCCCCTGTGGATGGGAGGGAACATGGAAATCTTTCCTCCTCCATGTCTGGCTGCTGTGACTAAACCACCACCCTCTATCCCCTCCAAGAAGTGGATGAAGGATCTGTATGATGTGATAAAAAAAGAACAAGTGTTTCTAGCATCCACAGATCAAAGATCAAATCCACATTTCCCCTACGTACTTACTAGCTTTGTGTGATCAATTTTTTTATTTTATTTATTTATTTGTTTGTTTGTTTATTTATTGAGACAGAATCTTGCTCTGTCACCCAGGCTGGAGTGCAGTGGCGCAATCTCAGCTCACTGCAATCTCTACCTCCCGTATTCAAGTGATTCTCCTGCCTCAGCCTCTGAAGTAGCTGGAATCACAGGCATGTGCCACCACAGCCAGCTGACTTTTGTATTTTTAGTAGAGGTGGGGTTTCACCATGTTGGCCAGGCTGGTCTCGAACTCCTGACCTCAAGTGATCCACCAGCCTTGGCCTCCCACAGTGCTGGGATTATAGGCGTAAGCCACCGCACCCGGCTAACTTTTGTGTTTTCCTAGAGACGGGGTTTCTCCATGTTGGCCAGGCTGGTCTTGAACCCCTGGCCTCAAGTGATCCGCCTGCCTCAGCCTCCCAAAGTGCTGGGATTACAGATGTGAGCCACCACACCTGGCCACATCTTGTAACTATTTCTTAAGCAAAAAAGTATCAGAGGATTGATCGTTCAACCCCCTACTGTGGCTCACCAGCAGGGAGGAGCAGGAAACACAACACAGAGACATTTTTTCCCCTCAAATTACCACAAGAATCACGCTGCATTTGATAAAAGAGCAATTGGCAATCCAGGAAGCAGAGTTTTGTACATATCAGAAGCTAGGAATCTGCATCAAAGACAAATGCAATAATCATGGTCATTTGCTGCATACCAGCCCTAGGGATCATCTCGAGAAGCCTCGTGGACTTCAGGGGACATCATTCCCTCTCATAAGATGGCCTCTAGCCTAACTCCATGAGATAAACTAAATCTGCCTTTCAGAGCCAAAGAAGAGTCCAGGGCCAGCTGGGTCTTCCCTCCCAGTGTGAACCAAGAGGGTTGGGCCAGCCAGGCTACAGTCAGTCCAGTGCAGGGCCTCCCCAGAGGGGCCCCGGTCTGTATCCACCCTCCTCTAATTTTCAGGGAAGGCAAGAAGACTGTGTTTACCCTGGAGGCCACCAGGCACAAGTGAGGTCACAGAGCTCTTCAGATATGCAATCCTCATGAGCTGAGGAGACTAAAGCCTCATTGTTTCTGCACAGATGGAGGGTGGGGCTGGGAGGTGGGGAAGAAGCGGGCCTTGCCTGGATTCAGCCCGCTCCTTGCTCGGGGAGCAGCATTCGCTCCGCACGTGCCTCTGAGCTTAATACCCTAGCCCTAGCCGCCTGGTGACTCCAGCCTTCTGGAGGGCTCCACGCCAGAGTCTGCATGCGTGGCCGCTGGGCCAGAGCCTCATGACCATCTAAGAAGGGGTTGGTGCCCAGAGTGGCAGCTTTGAGGCAGGTCAGGCTCTAACCTCTTTCAAGGACATGACAAAAAAGCTGGACTTTTCGTGAAGTCTGTGGGGAGCCAGATTCACATTGGTGACTAGGGTCTCATGCCACCTGCCAGCACCAAGTGGATAGGACTCCCTTAGCATGATAGCTCGTGGAGAGATCCCAGGGCTTCAGGTTTCTCAGTCAGCTGGGGACACAGTGCATAGATGTCTGCAGATGGACAGTTCAAGTAAACCTCTTTCTCTCACGGGTCGTAGCCTATAATTAACACACCCCCTCTCTGTTTTCTTTTTCCCTGCCCAACAACTACAGGTGACTTTATATCCGGTGGGCACCTAAGGCCCAGCCATTGATCATTCTGTTATTTATTTGTTCAAAAAGCACTTTTTAAAGCCCTGTTTGCCCATGGCAAATATACAGAGACATCAGGACAATGTGGACATCGTCTGCACTGTCCCAATCTGGTAGTCACTGGCCATGTGTGGCTATTTATATAATGGAAGTGGCTTCTGTATGTGAACGGGCAGAGATAAAGAATATCTCCGTGATTGTGGAAAGTTCAACCGGACATCACCGCTTAGAGATTTTTCCTGTCACACTGATTTTGTCTTTTAGGCCAAGATATCAAGTCAGATGGCTTCAGCATCGAGACATGCAAAATTATGGTTGACATGCTAGATGTATCCTTTAATGTGCTCCAGGGAGTAGAGACTGGGGAAGTTTAAAATCTCACTCCAGAAAGATTCAAACACATGGCCTTCTCTCCTTTCACAATGGCCAGTTGTCCCCAACTTGCTGAGTTGCCATCGGACAGTCAGCAGCACTGACCTCCCTCACTAGGGAAATTCGAGAATCTTTTGATGAGGGAAAGCAAATGCTACACCTCCCCCCAACACCTACCTTGAAAGGCTTAGAATGCAGGCCCACGGCCGGGCACCATGACTCACACCTGTAATCCCAGCACTTTGGGAAGCCAAGATGGGCAGACCACGAGGTCAGGAGTTCGAGACCAGCCTGTCCAACGTGGTGAAACCCCATCTCTGCTAAAAATACAAAAATTAGCTGGGCGTGGTGGCGCGTGCCTGTAATCCCAGCTACTTGGGAGGCTGAGGCGGGAGAATCACTTGAACCTGGGAGGCAGAGGTTGCAGTGAGCCGAGATCGCGCCACTGCACTCCAGCCTGGGCGACAGAGTGTGACTCGTCTCAAAAAAAAAAAAAAAGAAGAAAAAGAAAAGAAAAAGAATGTAGGCCCACCAGTCCATTCCTGGGGCTGGTGCAGGAAGTTCCTGGACAATATGCCCATCACTTCTTTGCACAAAGCAGCTCGAATTTGTTTCCTCTGTGATGTGTTTCCATTACTTCCTCTAGGAAAATATTCCCTAACCACAGTATTTCTGATGTGAATCTGTTTTGTCTGATCAAGATCGTCTTCTTGATTTAGATAAGGGCTCCTTTCATAAGCATCCTACTTCCCTTTTGCTCTAGCTCCTTCCCAGACCACCCACCTGTCCCCAAGGCAAACTAGTCATCCATTTCCCCCTTGTTTCCAATGCTTAGTGAGAAGTGGTGGTAAGGGGCAGCCTGAGCTTCTGTGAAGTTTTTTCTGTGTGTTTGTTTGCTTGTTTAGTTGGTTGGTTGGTTGGTTTTTTTGAAACAGGGTCTCGCTCTGTCACCCAGGCTGGAGTGCAGTGGCACGATCTCAGCTCACTCCAACCTCCGCCTCTCAGGTTAAGGTGATTCTCCCCCCTCAGTCTCCCCAGTAGCTAGGACTACAGGTGCATGCCACCACACCCAGCTAATTTTTCTCTTTTTAGTAGAGTTGGGGTTTCACCATGTTGGCGAGGCTGGTCTCGAATTCCTGACCACAGGTGATCTGCCCACCTCGACCTCCCAAAGTGCCGGGATTACAGGTGTGAGTCACCATGCCTGGCCACTTCTGTGAAGTTTTATCTAGTGGATTCACGGTGTGCACCTGCTAGCTGCCTTCACTAAAGGCCTCTTAGATATATTCCACATACTCTAAAAAAGTAGCAAGGGCCTAGCCACTAGAAGCCATCCAAAGCCCTCTGCATGTCATCCAATAGCTCATTTTTAGTAGTATCTGGGGCCTCCACAGCACCTCCAGATCAAAACAGCAACCAAAATCAGCAGGGAGCCAGCAAGTCGTTCTCGTCCTTCCTCCAATCCTTTAAACGGAGGTTTAGCCAGTGGGAAAAGCAGGAAAAGGATCCTTCTGCAAACCCTCCCTGTGCATGTGCTATGATATTCAAAAGATCCAGTTGAGAAGACAAACTAGGTGACACTATGCCCAAATGGACCCACACTCAAGGGCTTTCCTTGACTGAAGGCAGTCAGACGGGAGTGGCAAGCTGGGGCTGAAGGAGTTCTACATTCTCTGGACGAAGATTCAAAAATACCAAGTAAGATCCCAGAGGTGCGGGTGGATCTGTGTTGGGGAACATTCTGTGTGTATGCTTTAAGATGCAGCACCTCCTCCACAGAGTGGAGAAACATTTCCAAGGGGATTGGGATTTTACCCATAATGAAGCTCAGAGTAAGTAAAGACCGGGTTGAGGAAATGCAAACAAAAAACCAACCAGGACTTTGCAGGTGAAGTGGCCTGTTCCCTTCCTCCCGATTATTGGGATCATCTAAAGGCCGCCATCAAGGGTTTCCTGCAAAGGGTTTTTGACAGCTAAAGTACAAAAATTACATAAGACAAGAACATGGGCCTATGGGCGTTGGCTGGCTGACTTGATGGGCATATTTACAAACCAGCTCACAGACAGAAGCGCAGAAACATGGGTGATTCTTCCAAGGCCAAACTAGAGGCACAGAGCTGGAAAAACTTCATCCCCACTCAGCACATACTAGGGAGGTAACTTGCCAGCTTTGCTTTGGGTCATAGTTCTTACAACTAATTTATGTGTTCCAGAAAATTTACCGGGAAATCGACGTTGACAGGTCTGGTACCATGAATTCCTATGAAATGCGGAAAGCGTTAGAAGCAGCAGGTAACCCTTTATAATTGCATTGTCATTCCTAGTTTAATCTGGCTGTAGAATATGTGAACACTCATCCTATACCATATAATACAAGGTTTGGTAAAGCTATAAAATAAAGTAGGTGCTGTTTTAATACAAACACCTCCTTTTCATTCCCCTTTTAAAGACTAATTGGTAAAATTAAATGCAGTAGGATGCTCTGCCCTCTGTGCCTTCTTGAATCCAAGTTTCCTTCGGAGCCGCCTGGCACAGCAAGCAGACAAAGCCAGTTCTCAACAGACTCCTCCTTTCTGGTGCAGGGTTGGTTAGGCAGAAATGGAATGTTTCAGCTCAGCCCTTAGGGTAAGGCCCTAGCAGAATTGGATATCAATAAAAGGACACAAGCTAGTGGTAGACCAGCAGAGCGGGAGACTGCTGGGCTGCTTTAGGAACAAATGCGACAGCATGAGGCTGTTCATTCTATTTGCTGGAATATAATGCTGCTGCAGAGACCCCACACAACGGTGGTTTAAACGAGGTTATATCTTTCTGTCGCACAGCAATCCCAGTGCCAGCAGTCCACAGCTAGGATGGTGTCTCCTACTCTCCTACTGTGTGATCACTTTTCCCCCAGTCTCCCCCTATCCATGATGCCCACCGGCCCTTCGAGGCTTGCCCTCATCCGAGGGACCTGGGATGGCGTGCCACCACAAACACATGCTGCCAACAGGTTGACAGCAGAAAGGCTCCTCGCCTTTAAGGGCACACAGGCCATTTCTGCTCACACATCCTACCAGCCAGACTGTGATCGCAAGGCCTCTGTTGACTGCAAGGAAGCTGGCACAATGCAGTCTTGAAGCTAGGTGGCCACAGGCCCAATAAAAATTATTTTACTCTGGAAAGAGGGAGAACTACCATGAGTTTACCAGGAACAGCTTCTGCTCACATATACCCAGGAAGAATCTGGTCTCCAAGACGATTCAGAGCTAAACAAAAGATCAAAAAGAAGCAGCATGGTTAACAACATGAAGCAACCATGACCGTGAGAACAAGAAAAGACTTATGTGTCATTAAAGGCACAGGCAGGGTGAAGGTGGACAGCTCAGAAACAAAAGAAACAGCAGAAGGTACTGGCTTTGCAAAGTCAAACCAGTCTCATAGAACAGCAGCCAAGGGACAAAAGCAATTATACCTCATTTAAATCACCACTTGGTTCCATAGCCTGTGAGTGCAGCTAAATGGTACAGTCTAATGCTTAGCAATCAGTTTGTTTGTTCATGTAACTTCAGGTTTCAAGATGCCCTGTCAACTCCACCAAGTGATCGTTGCTCGGTTTGCAGATGACCAGCTCATCATCGATTTTGATAATTTTGTTCGGTGTTTGGTTCGGCTGGAAACGCTATTCAGTAAGTGGATATTTGGGGAAAGACTCATTTCAGTTATCTTGGTATTAAAGTGGGCTGCCTTTCACCTTGGTGAAATCATCTAAACTAGAGACATGTCTTCCAGGAGTTGAGAATGAAATTCCCTCTTTACTAATTTGAGAGTGAGGAAGAAAGCGTGTATGGCGGTCAGTGAAGTCAGTTGCTGAACTGAAAAGAGGATAATATGATCTGTTTCAGCTCACTCACTCGTGACATCCTTTCTTTCTCCCTCCACAGAGATATTTAAGCAGCTGGATCCCGAGAACACTGGAACAATAGAGCTCGACCTTATCTCTGTGAGTCAGCAGCTCATACCCCCACCTTGCTTCTAAGGGGATGGGGGAGGCATGGGGTGGAAAGGGCTATTACTTGAGTGACCTGCTTTTTCAAGTTTTGCTTTAAAGAGCTCTTGGTCTGTCGGGGCCAGGCCTGTACACAGCTGTAAGATCCCACAACGCACTTTTACTTGCAGTTTTACTTTCCAACTACCTATTCTCAAGTCCAAAATGCATGCCTGGCTCCCTCTTCCCATGAGCTTTGACTTGAGTGTAGCTCAAGGTTAAACTAAGGAGTAGCTGCAGGATGATGCTTAGAAAAATGAACTCTTGATTAGTATGCAAGGGAGAACATGCTTATATAAAGAAATTCTTTGGATGAAACTCAAGTTGGGTTTTGGGAAGATCCATCATTCTTAGAATGGATCTACTTAAAATACTTTGTGAGCAAATTAGTTTTCTCTACTCCCTCCCCGTTTAAGATAAAACCAACACTAGTAAATACGTTTGCCATTTATTATTATTATTGCACTCATGTGTCTGGAACCCTAGCAATGCACATCTCTGAAATGATCATCAATCTAAATTAAGTGGGTATGCTAATTTCACAAAAAGCAAAGCGCAAAATGTTCTCTTATCATCCCAATGACAGGAAGTTCTCTCACCGAAAGAAAGAAGCCAGGTGAGGTATACTTCCATTATCACCTGGCTCCAGTAAGCATTTCCTCTATACTCAGGGAAGGCCACAGAGGGCCGGGTGAAGTGGCCGACACTGGGTGACAATGGTAATTGTCAGTTCTGTCTGTGTAACAGAGGAGTGAAGTGGTGAGGAGGGCAGGTCTAAGGCACTGGCAGCTCTTTTCTGTGGATCTTGAACTCTGGAGGAAGCCAGCAACTAAATAACTGTCTTGTTCTGCTATTATGCATTATATAAGCACCTTTAGCAAAGTGGAAATATAGTTTATCTGGTTACAAATCACACTAACTTGCTTAAAACTTTACATATCCTAGGGAATATCTCTATCCCTAGATTGCAATGTAGAGTCAACCTCGTCTCTAAAAAAATAAAAAATTAGGCTGGGCGCAGTGGCTCACACCCATAATCCCAGCACTTTGGGAGGCCATGGCAGGTGGATCACCTGAGGTCAGGAGTTCAACACCAGCCTGGCCAACATGAAGAAACCCCATCTCTACTAAAAATACAAAATTAGCTGGGCATGGTGGTGCATGCCTGTAATCCCAGCTACTCAGGAGGCTGTGGCAGGAGGATTGCTTGAACCTGGGAGGCGGATGTTGCAGTGAGCTGGGATTGCACCATTGCACTCCAGCCTGGGCAACCAGAGCAAAACTCCATCTAAAAAAAAAATAACAATAATACAAAATTAGCTGGGCATGGTGGCGGGCACCTGTAAATCCCAGCTACTCAGGAAGCTGAGGCAGGAGAATTGCTTGAACCTAGGAGGTGGAGGTTGCAGTGAACTGAGATGGTGCCACTGCACTCCAGCCTAGGCAACAAGAGTGAAACTCTGTTTCAAAAATAAAAATAAAAAATAAAAATTTAGCCAGGCATGGTGGTGCATGCCTGTAGACCCAGCTATCCAGGAGGCTAAAGTGGGAAGAACACCTGAGCCTAGGAAGTCGAGGCCGCAGTGAGCGATGATCGCCCCACTGCACTCCATCCTGGGCGACAGAGTGAGGCCCTGTTTCAAAAAATTTAAATAAAATAATAAATAGTAGAGTCAACACAACTGTGACATGAAACATGCCACATGTTAAGTTTTGGAAATCCTAGCCTGTCATTCTTGCTAGGTATCTTATTCTACTCCAGCCGCCCACCCTCACCCCAGGGTCCACCTGGCTCAGTCCTCTCCCTCCGCATTTCCTCTGAGAAGCATCTTCTTACCCACTGGCTTTTCCTGCCACTCCTAAGTCTCACCTTTTCCAAGTTCCTGGAGATCCTCGCTTCTCGTAGTCTTTGCTAAGGATGAGCCATGTTCAGAAGCTCTCCCTTCAGTCTGCAGGGATTTCAACCTTGGCTGCAGATTCCATCACATGGGGAGCTTTGCCAAAGTCCTGGTGTCCTGGCTGTATCCCAAAGCAGCTGAATCCATCTGATTTAAAGTTTCCATATCACTACAATTTAGAACCAGTGTTGAACACCACTAGTTGCAGGGATATCCACATCCCAAAGTTAGTTTGGAGGCAGAAGTTATTCTGATGTGATACTCTGAGGCAGAGATGTGAAAATGCTAATTTCTGTTGTGTGGATTTCACTTTTCATGTGTGCAGTCAACCCTGTAATGTGATTCATGACCACCTAATACAAATCACACAGACTACTGACCTGTTAAAAGCTAGACTCTAGAAACCAGGTAAGAAAAATATGAGTTAGTACACTGATATCGTAGCTCTCGATCAGCTTTTCCAGTACAAGTTTTTTGGAACAATCTACAGGTACTTAAATAAGCCTTTAATTTTAAAAGCGGTCACTGAGCTGACTTGGTTTTTTTTCCTTCCTCACAGTGGCTCTGTTTCTCAGTACTTTGAAGTTGTAACTAATCTGCCTGAAGACTTCTCATGATGGAATATCAGCCAAGGACTAAGCTTCCATAGAAAAACACTTTGTATCTGGACCTCGAAATTATAGGAACATTTACTTAAACGGATGATCATAGCTGAAAATAATGATACTGTCAATTTGAGATAGCAGAAGTTTCACACATCAAAGTAAAAGATTTGCATATCATTATACTAAATGCAAATGAGTCGCTTAACCCTTGACAAGCTCAAAGAAAGCTTTAAATCTGTAAATAGTACACACTTTTTACTTTTACACACTTTCCTGTTCATAGCAATATTAAATCAGGAAAAAAATGCAGGGAGGTATTTAACAGCTGAGCAAAAACATTGAGTCACTCTCAGAGGACACGAGGCCTTGCAGGGAATATTTAAAGCAACTTCAAGTTTAAAATGCAGCTGTTGATTCTACCAAATAGGTCCAAGATTACCATTTCCCATGAGCAAACTGGGAAACATAGTATATCATGAAGTAATCTTGTCAAGGCATCTAGAGTCCAGGTGAGAAGACTCACTTCTGTCGCTTGAGTTAAACAAAGGACAGGTTTTATATAATATTGATTGGCAATAGTAAATCGTTCTCCTTAAACCCAAGTTCTTGATCCTATTCGGCCTTATACAAAGACCAAAGGGATTCCACACTTGATCAACTGAACCAGTATGCCAAACCAGGCATCCAATTTGCAAACCAATTATGATAAAGGACAAAATAAGCTGTTTGCCACCTCAAAACTTCATGAACTTCACCACCACTAGTGTCTGCCCATGGAGTTAGAGGGGACATCGCTTAGAAGTTTTTATAGAAAGGACGCAAGTTTGTTTCCTGGCTTTACCTTGGGAAAATGCTAGCAACATTATAGAAACATTGCCTTTTTGCCTTATCTTCTTCCAAATGTACTATTAAATAAAAATAAAGGGTTTACCCTATGCAATCACACCATGCCATGTTTTTCTTCCTGGAGGTCAGCCCCACAGGATGGTTTATGAGCACACATGATTATAGCTTGTTTCTACTTTAACAAGGTATGCTGCCTCTGTAAATTCGTGTATTCAAAGGAAAAGACATCTTGCCTATAATTAAAATGTGGAACTATAAAATTTTCTTAAATCTAATTCAGAAACTCTGATAATCTGACGATAATGTAAAGAAAGCTCTAATTTCTACTGCTTATTGATCTGCTGTTAGGCAGCACAGAGAAATATGTGCCTCTCAGGAAGTTCCCTGCTCAACCTGCCACCTCAATTTCACCTTGGCCAGCTCCCCCTGGGGTAGGGACAAGCAAGGGAGCTGAGAAAACATGCAGATTAAGTCACTGGTCTGGTGCTGGTGGTTCTTGAGGAATCATTTCCTCAAGATGACTTGACATAGGCAAATGCCATCCTAATATTTCCTGAACAAGGTGAGACGACAGATTTCCCAAACTCAGCTCAAATGCGTTGAAGTTCTCTTGCTTGCCAAGTGGATTTTGAGGGTAAAGGGGAGGCTGGTGGCCATGAGAGCGCAGGAGTCCCAACCTCCTCGCGTCGGTGATTTCTCTGTCCAGCTGCACAGGTGGCAGGATAGAGGTGGGAGATGTTTGGACTGACTCAAGATTGGAGGTGGGCAAGGGAAGGGTGGCTGAAGGATCAGGGGACAAGGGAATGGAGGGTGGGGACTGAAGTGGTTCCAACACAGGACCCCAGGGTCCAGGCTGGGAGGGGGTGGAGTGAAGGGCAGGAGGGATCAGCTTTTGATTCTGAGGAAGAGAGTGGTCACTAGCGATGAGTAAACAGTGGGGCAGAAAGGAGGCCCCTCCCATCTGCAGAAGCCATTCTAAACCTAGACTACTGTTCTGGGGCCCTGCATCTCCTGATTACCTGCATCTCCAGAGATTACCAAGTATCCTGAGTTTTCCCACCTAGTATAACGTTTGTTAATGCCTGTTTTACAGGGGGCAAAAATAGATAAGCAAATAGATGATAAGCAAAGTAAACCTCAACTTTCTGAGCCTGTACAAACTCACAAGCCCACCCCACAACCCTCACTACTTCCCTCCTGGGCCTCTGCTTTGAATTGCAGTCTCAGGCCCATCAGTCAGCCAGCCATCTATCAATTAGCTCCTCTTTCTCTTTCCCTCTCGTTTTTCTTTCCAAAGCTCTTCCCTTATGCCGACCACATCAAGTTTACTTAATATTCTTATCTCCCCTGCTGTGGCCTCTCCTTCCTCCAGAGCCGAACTTCTGCTTCCGGAGAAGCGGTCCACACTGGATCTCAATTCATTTGTCACCCACTACAGTCTGTCTAGTCACCTACCTCTTTGCTGCTGCTTTTTATGATCACCAGTTACCTCCTAATGCCAAACCCTATAAACATCTACCAGCCATTATCTCCCTGGACCTTTCTGCTGCCTTTAACACCATTTACGATTCTCCTGAGAACCCACATTCCTTTGGTTTCCTTCGGGTCTGCTTCTCTGGCTAACTCGGTCTCCTTTCCTGTGACACTCCCCACATCCCCACTGCTGTTCGAATATGCACAGCTGGTTTGCATACTCTCCCCTTCAGCACAGTCTGTTCCCCACTTGCTTTATTCCCTTTTATTTTGTAAAGACCTAAAAACTGTGCGACCATAAAAACATGACTATAGCATCAATTATAATACACAAGAATTGTTCAACATTAGACAAATGATTAGATAAATGATACGATGGAATATTAGGAAGCCATTAAAATTCACGTTAATAGGCCAGGCATGGTGGTTCACTCCTGCAATCCCAGCACTTTGGGAGGCTGAAGCAAGTGAATTACTTGAGGTCAGGTGCGGGCCTGTAATCTCAGCTACTCGGGAGGCGAGAATCGCTTGAACCTGGGAGGTGGAGGTTGCCGTGAGCCAACATCGCACCACTACATTCCAGCCTAGGTGACAGAGTGAGACTCTGGCTCAAACAAAAAAAAAAATTCATGTTGATATTTATGATACAATATCAACTATAATACAGGAGAATGCAGAATTGCTTAAACAATAAGCACTCAACTATATGTAGAGAAAAAAAATCATAGGTAAGACTACAAAGAAACAGGCCCAAGTATGAATAGTACCTCCAGAGTGGTCTCTTTCCCTCCCTCCTTCATAACCTTTTTCTGTACTATTTCTATAACGAGCTTTGATATAAGGATACTTACTTTAATAATAAAACAAAGAACAGAAAGACTTAACAACAATGAGCTTCTCAGTTTAGGATTAAGGAATACAAAACTGGGATCACAGTTCCCTAATTTTCATATCTTCTCTTTTCATACATCTGTGTAATTCTTTAGTTTGCCAAGTACCTTCATGCACAGAACTTAGGTTTTCTTCAACAACTCGGAAGCATGCCAAGGCAATGGCATTAAACTCCACAGATGAAGGAACAAGGCTCAGGGAGGTCAAGTGTCCTTGGCAAGGTCACTTAATGGGTGAGTACAACAGCCCAGGACTAGAATCCATGTTGTTTCCTCTAGCTAATATATTAACACAAACTTAGTGGCCTAAAAAAATAGCCATTATCTCACAATTCTGTAGATGAAAAGTCCAACGCTGGTCTCACTGGACTAATGCATTCCTTCTGGAGACCTGGGGAGGATTCATTCCCAGCCAGGCCCACTCAGGTTGGCAGAGTTCAGTTCCATGTGGCCATAAGGACTGAAGTCCCCATCTCCTGGCTGGGCCGGTCGGGGGTCTTTCTCAGCTTCCATGTTCCCTGACCCCCACATTCATGACCCCCTTCATCTTTAAAGCCGACAAGAGCAGGTCAAGTCTTCACACTCCAAGTCTTACTGCCCACCCACCCGCCCCGCCTACCCTCCTGCCTCAGCCCTCCTGCCTTCCTCTCCTGCTGTGAAGGGATCTTGTGATTACAGTGGCCCACCAGGACAATCTAGGCTAAACACCCTATTTTAAGGTCGACTGATTCATAAACTTAATTAAATCTTAAAAGTCCTTCAAAGAAGTACAGTAAGTCGTGAAAACCTAGCATCATGGATAGGTTCTTGGTAACTGCAAATCTGAGCAAAACGATGTAAAACAAACCAACAAGAAACAGCAGGTCCTCGAATAACATCACTTCATGTTGTACTGTTAGAACACTGATGAGAAAAAGAAACGGTTTTGTTATACACCTTTTCGCTTTAAGTGAGTTTTGGCCAGGTGCAGTGGCTCACACCTGTAATCCCAACACTTTGGGAAGCCAAGGTAGGAGGACCGCTGGAGGCCAGGCATCAGAGACCAGCCCAGGCAGCATGGTGAGACCCTGTCTCCAAAAAAAAAAAAGAAGAAAAATAAATAAAGTCACAGTTTCCAAGAACCTAATGATGATGTTAAGTAAGGACTTACTGTACCTAGTGATACAAGGAGTAACCAGGAGACAGGGATGGGGTGCGGGGTACCTTTAGAATTCTGCCTACCACACGTCTTCTGATGTTTAGTTTCTGTTGTCACTCCTTCTCCATTACTCTCAAAAGTGGTATTCTCAAAGTTACAGTATGTTCTTTCATCTACTTTCCCTTCTAGAATTTAGCTACTCATAAAAACGTGTAAGGAAGAGTGACCATGGTATTTCATTTGCATCTTCTACTAAAGTAGTTCCACTAAGCAAATGGGTTTGGAAACAATTCACAAACCTATTAACATATTAATAAAATGATGTGAAGATTTTGCCTATATAAGTTTTCACCCTGTAAATCAATGAGGACACTAAAACAGTCTATTAGAGGCTCTAGGTAAAATGTAAAGTAGGCTTCTATCACCATGATCTCTACAGTATTTCATTTTAAAAACCACTTACATTGAATCACTTGGCTGGTAAAAAAAAATTCTTATTACAATACATATACTTATGTTAAACATCTTGTTCTTTTTCAGCTGAGTAAGATAGCCTAATGGCTTGTGACTATTAAACAAAGTCTATTTATGACATCAAAAACAAAAACCAGTAAACAGCTTAGCATCAAAAAGTTTATTACAACTGTTTTTAAAGTCAGCTAGGATCTTGACAAATATTACAGTTAAGTCTAGCAAGTTTCTAATTTCTGAGATACAAAAGACAATAAATACAGATTAAAATTCAGCCTACAAACAAGATTCTACATCTAATTACTGGTACTGTAGCTTAGTTTCAATATTTCAAACGTATGTATAATTCTTAAGATGCTACAAGAACTCATATAATAAAGTTACTGTTCACTGACAACCAACTAACAGTTCTTCAATGACGATATACAAGTGTGCAGTGCCTTCGAGCCTTCAGGTGAGCCCCGCAACGGCCTGCTGGTGCCTGGTACAATCAGAGACGGCGATGCGATGGCACTGGTCCTTTCTGGCACGAGGACTGGTTTAGGAGCAGGTGCTGAAAACACTCTCTAAATAGGACAGAGAGCTGATTTCCCAACTGCCCAATAAGTGGTCCTATTTACTGGACAGGATTCTTGTAGAAAACAGGATTGTCGCTGTATACTTCTCTGAGTGCTACACGGGACACCTTTGCCCCAACACGGTATGGCCTGCTGACGTAGATGCTTTATTTCATCATGCTAAATGTCCTCTAAGGGTAAATTCTTCAATCCTTCATTTTCTTCTAGAGACATTCTTCATCGCTTTCAAGCTACATTGTCATTAAAATAAGTCTTGTGAAATTTTTGCCAAAAATAATCGTATTACTTCTTCTTAAAAACACAGATTAATTCTTCATTGACTAAAATTCTGTGTGAAGTTTCAGGCCAAGCTCCTTTGTCTTGGTTTAATTCTTGGGTATAGCTGCAAGAGAGTTTAAAAAAATATTTACATACTATAACAGATGTGTGGGAATATAACAAAATTTCAATAAATAATGAGGTTAGGGGACAGATGTCACGGGAAGGAAATCAAAGTGAGAAAAGCACTCTTTGTGGTATGTGTGGCACCTAGAGCTTTACGTTTAGCAACGTACTCATCAGCTAGACTGCACAGGACGTTCAAAGATCACAAGAGTCCGTCAACTGTGACAACTCTACAAAGCAGCAATATAAAAACCCATGACAGTTCTGGGTATTAACTCAATCTGCACAGCTTGTTGAGCTGTAAATCAGCTCTAACAAGGAAGGTAAACTGCTATATGCTCTATGCTCCAGCTTCTATTAGGAAGGAAGAAAGAGACTGAATTCTTTTACCTTTATTCACAATGGACATGACGTTGTGTCATGGGACTTCAGACTGTCAGAAATGAAATGCCACAGATTGGCCAGGCGTGGTGGCTCAAGCCTGTAATCCCAGCACTTTGGGAGGCCGAGATGGGCGGATCACGAGGTCAGGAGATCAAGACCATCCTGGCTAACACGTGAAACCCCATCTCTACTAAAAGATACAAAAGAAAAACTAGCCAGGCGAGGTGGTGGGCGCCTGTAGTCCCAGCTACACGGGAGGCTGAGCCAGGAGAATGGCGTGAACCTGGGAGGCAGAGCTTGCAGTGAGCTGAGATCCTGCCACTGCACTCCAGCCTGGGCGACAGAGCGAGACTCCGTCTCAAAAAAAAAAAAAAAAAAAGAAATGCCACAGATTAAAAGTCTACAAATTGAAGGAAGATTGGGTGGAGTTTTTTGCTTTAGAATTCTGTGGTTTTCTGTTTCCACAAGAGCTGTAAAGGTGAGTCCTAGTGAAGGTTGCAAGGCCTCTAGGCCTGAGCCAGAACCAAGTCAAACTGGTAAATTCAACTGACACACCAAACAAAAGCAGACCCTCTTGACAAAAGAGGAGGAAAAAAAAGGTTTACTCGAAGAAAGTAGAATCACAGGCTTTAATTACATCCCAATTAAAAAATTTTTAAATAATAAATAAATAATTTTAAAAAGAAAAAGAGACTTTCAGTCAAAACTGAAACACTAACTGGTAGATCCACGTTACAGAAACTATTATTTTTCTATCTGAAAAAAAGACATTTAGCTAATACAATTTTCTAGACTTCTATCTGAGCCCTGACAACATACATGCACTTTCCTTTAAAAAAAAAAAAAAAAAAAAAAAAAAGCTGGGCGCAGTGGCTCAAGCCTATAATCCCAGCACTTTGGGAGGCCGAGACAGGCGGATCACGAGGTCAGGAGATCGAGACCATCCTGGCTAACACGGTGAAACCCCATCTCTACTAAAAAATACAAAAAACTAGCCGGGCGAGGTGGCGGGCACCTGTAGTCCCAGCTACTCAGGAGGCTGAGGCAGGAGAATGGCGTGAACCCGGGAGGCGGAGCTTGCAGTGAGCTGAGATCCGGCCACTGCACTCCAGCCTGGGCGACAGAGCAAGACTCCGTCTCAAAAAAAAAATCAGGAAAACAAACCAAAAAAGTTGTGTAGAGGATACTTCTAACAAGAAAAGATTTTCAAAGTACTAAGAAAATCTAAATTTAGGACTAAAATGAAAATCTTCAGTCCAGTCTGTTAATTTCAGAATCTTCTAAGCACCACACACACGAGACAGAACTCAGTCTTTGACCCACTGCTTCCCATGTCATTAACCACAGGACCTCTTTGTTAGAAAATTTAAATAATTCAAAAGATCTATTGTACAACTTGGTGACTGTAATTACTAATGTATTATATACTTGAAAATCACTAAGAAAATAGATGTTCTCACCAAAAAAAAGATGACCACGTGAGATGATGCATGTATTTATTTAGTTCGATGTAGCCATTCTACAAGTATACATATTTCAAATTGTTATACACCATAAATATATACAATTTTTGCCAATTAAAAAAAAGAAAAGACTCAAGGAAGCAACTAGTTCTAAGAAGGTAAATCTTTCCGAGATAAGAAACTATACAAAACAAAAGGTCTTATTTACTGTTGATGTTTATCAGAGAAGGAAAGTGGCTGCAGGCAAGAGACTGTATATCTCTAGTGCTAGGGACTCTAGAGAAGCAACTGAGGGTGCTCGAAAGAGAACAACCTTTATATTTCTACTTTCCTCTGGTAATCTGAAAGCTTTTTTTTTTAGACAGGCCCCACTCCGTCACCCAGGCTGGAGTGCAGTGGCAGGATCTCGGCTCACCACAACCTCTGCCTCCCAGGCTCAACCGATTTTCCTGCCTCAACCTCGCGAGTAGCTGGGATCACAGTTCTTTAGTAGAGACAGGGTTTTACTATGTTGGCCAGGCTGGTCTCAAACTCCTGACCTCAAGTGATCCTCCTGCCTCAGCCTCCCAAAGTGCTGGGATTACAGGCGTGAGCCACTATGCCTGGCCCCTGAAAGCTTTTTTTAAGGGCTCCATAGCCTAATTTTATTTGTTTTTCACTTTCATTATTCTTTAAAGTTACATTATGATCACCCAAATGAATACTGTCTAATCATATATTCAAAACTTATTATGAAATGTTTATTTCATAATAAATTTTGCTGTCAGGACAGCAGCAATCAAGGTGTATAAGTAATTTACACTGCACGTTAGACAAACAACAATGGGGAAGGGAGAGTCGGAGAGATGCTGGTCAGAATCCAGGCAGTCAGGTTTCAACACTGAAGTCATTTCAAGGAATCCCATTGAAAGTAATGCCTAGGCAGGGGGTCACTCGCAGACAGAATCCTGTTCATAGCCTAGATGCCACAGTAAAAGCTCCATGTGGGTGGAGGCCATGTCCGTCCCACATTTGATGAAAAGACCAAGAATAGCATCTACCATTTGCTCTCTATTAGACCTCTGAGTTATCCTCACACCAATCTTAGGAGGCAGGATTCTCCAGTCCTCCCCACATTCCTTCTGCAGTCTGGATACCCAGATAGCAGGTGCTGCAGATGGAGTTGAAGCAACGTGGAGGCCAGTGCCCACAACCTACACACCATCTTCTGTGTATCACAACTGGCTCTTCCTTTCCTCAACCCTTTCCTTACTTCCTCACCAAGAGCAGATTGTGCAAGCACTTTAAACTTTTATCTCAATCTCTCAATTACCCTGATCATTTCTCTCACTCTTTCATACACTCTTCACGCCCCCTGCACACACAAAACTGCTATAAGAGAACAGCTGAATCTACAAAGAGCTTAATGCAAAGTCCTGGAATCTCTTATTCTCGCTTTCTCTCCTCTGTCTGACCATATGCCAGCTTTCCCCTGAAAATACTCCAGGAGAATCTTTACATGATGACAGCAGTCCCATTGTACTACACTATAGAAGTGGTACATATGTGCTGGCATGACATTGTTTTCTCATTTTTTATGAAATATAAATCAAATAGTAGAGAAAAACAAAGAATCTTATCCTTAATGCCCTGTTGAAGCTCTCTACTAGATTTGCAAATCCTGATTGAGACAGATTAAAAACTGATTTCAGATGTCACAGGCTCAATTCCAATCATATTATCCAGTTATCTTTAGTCTGTTCATAACTGTAGGGAGGACCCCTGACCTCCAGGCTGGCAAACATATGTTATTAAACATAATAAGAATCACTGAAAATGTGGCTTTAAGCCTAAGACTATCAAATGTTTAAATTCCATGTCTTATTAACAAAGGGCAGTTGGGTGTACTGTATCTGTAACATACAGCGGTTTTACAAGGCCCCTCTCTGGCACATAGGAAAACACCGTAAGCGTCAGAATAACTTACTCCCAGCAAGTTGCGTGGAACGTATCCCTCCTTATCATTAAGGCGCGCCCACCACCATTCGATTTCATCTTCATCCTCCCTGTGGATGATTGTCATGCAGTCTCCTTCTTTCATGGGCAGCTCATCATCATTCTGAGGTTCATAATCCCAAAGTGCATAAATGACTCCTTTATTCATTATGCCCATCTTCTCCTGAACTCCTAAAATCATGACAGTAAGATAAAGCACAGAATATACAACTCGGAGTACACCACTCCATAACTTTTAGCTATATGAAACAAAATGGGAAGAAACAGGCACAGGCTGGAAGTCAGTACTACATTAAATATACAATAAAATGTCCTGAGGTAGGGGGTAGAGTGCAATGGAAGGCAACAATGTATAGGGAACATACGAAGGACACATTACTATATGCTATCATCTCTAAAACAGCTCTAAAACCTAGCACTTTATAAGCATCTCTTAAAGGAGCTACTCAAAGTACAAAAACTTTTGCAAGCTTAGGAACTAAAAAAAGAATTCAAATCTAGGATATTAAAAAAGTGAACGATATGCCTGTCCAATTTCAGTCTAATCCCAAATGTAATGACTAAGGAACTCTAGAAACATTACTTCATTCTTCACTCAAAATTCAGAGCAGACAGAGAAAAAAACAGAGGCACAATGGTCTCTATGAATTTCCAAATGGGGAAAGACAGAAGAAAAAAATATATATAGAATACATTAGAATGCAAAAATATGGCATTTTAGACAGGATCAAAGTCTTCACATAATCAACCCTAATATAGTAAAAATCAGAATTCTAAAAGATGTTGAAATCCACAAACTAGGAAGGGAAAAATCCTCAGAAGTCCACCTTTCAACAGATTTGCAACTTAACTACACATTTAAGTTTTGCCCTTCTTCACTTATACCTTCCTATCCTAAAGGGCAATGCTAGTAAGAAATAACAATCATCAACTGGCAGGCAATAGGAAAAAAGCAGAGAAGAAGGAAAATAATTAAGGTAATAAAGTTCTCCACAATTCAGAATTATTATTTTCACTTTTATAATTTTTTAAAAACCAGGAAAATACTTGCTAGCTTTTGAATAGTTAGCTTTTTCAGCTTATGTGAGCACTAAACTATTGATTATGAAATTATTCCTATATCAACTAATGATATAGCACATAGTATATTTCTCTCACTCTGGGAAAAACTGAAACAAGAAATTGTTCTTTTCTAAAAGAAGGCTCTGCCAATCTAAAGAGACAATTTCCAACTTTTCTTGTTTAAAGATGACATGCAAAGCATGACAGACTCACATGGCAATCAAACTTTATATAACTATAACTTCACAAAGTTTTTAAAATGGCCACAGTGTCTGAGATGGGAATGAAGAAAGACGGAGGAGATTTTGGATATTTTAATATACTCAAAATAACAGCTCAAGTCCCAATTTGCAATAAATTAGGGACCAGGGTCTTGCCCAGGATGGTCCAGAACTCCTGGGCTCAGGAGATCCTCCCACTTCAGCCTCCCAAAGTGCTGGGATTACAGGCTTGAGCCACTGCACCCTGCCTCCAATAAGTCATTAGGAATGGAGAAAAATTCTCATTACTTTGCTATTTATCAGATTAAGAGTTGTAAATTACTTTGTAAAAAATTTTTTGAGGGGACTAAAAACATGCTCAATGTTACCAGTAACTTGGGAAATGCAAACTAAAGCTACAACAAGGTATCATTCCAAATCCCCCAACAGTTAAAGAGAACGTGGAGTAAAAAGAACTCTCTGCTAGATGTGTATCACTGTGACCTGGCAAGTCCACTTGTAGATAAACACCAGAAGACAAGTACCAAAATGTTCACAAGGATGTTTATAGTGGAAGGAAAGGAAGGAGGGAGGGAAGGAGGGAAACAGCACACATGTCCTTCAAAAGTAGAATAAAAAGATAAATTGTACAGTGAAAATAAACTATAGCTACAGGCAACATGAGTGAATCTCAAAAACAGTGATGAATGAGAAAAGCAGGCCACAGAATCACCAGTATGATTTTATACAAAGGGCAAAAACAAGCAAAACTGAAAATATTAGTTATAGGATTCATATACTAATGATGCAATTATTTTACACAAGCAGTGTTAAACGTGAAAGCAGTGGTCACTACAGACGTGAGAAGGGGCCACATCAGGGAGGGGAGTTCAAACGATGTCAGAGATAGTGGTTATGTTCTGCTTCCTAAGTTGGGTACATAGTTACTCACTGTGTGTAATCTATTATCATTACTTAAACAGCACATCCTGGTATCTATGATATACTTCATAAATTTTAAGAATCTGACCAAATATCTCTAATGCTTTAAAAAATCATATTCCATATCTAAATATAAGTCAAGATGGTCAATAAATTTAACACAGCAAAATATATATTAACACATTATATATGTGTGTGTGTGTGTGTGTGTGTGTGTGTATATATATATATTTTTTTTTTTTTTTTTTTTCCTTTTTTCCCCAAGATGGAGTCTCGCTCTGTCGCTCAGGCTGGAGTGCAGTGGCACAATCTCAGCTCCCTGCAAGTTCCTCCTCGCGGGTTCACGTCATTCTCTTGTTTAGCCTCCACAGTAGCTGGGACTACAAGCACCTGCCACCATGCCCGGCTAATTTTTTGTATTTTTAGTAGAGACAGGGTTTCACCGTGTTAGCCAGGATGGTCTCAATCTCCTGACCTCAATCTCCTGACCTCGTGATCTGCCCACCTCAACCTTCCAAAGTGCTGGGATTACAGGCGTGAGCCATCGCGCCCGGCTTTTTTTTTTTTTTTTTTTTGGAGACAAAGTTTCACGCTTGTTGCCCAGGCTAGAGTGCAATGGTATGGTCTCAGCTCACTGCAACCTCGGCCTCCGGGTTCAAACAGTTCTCCTGCTTCTGCCTCCTAAGTAGCTGGGATTACAGGTGCCCGCCACCACAGCTGGCTAATTTTTGTATTTTTAGTACAGATGGGGTTTCACCATGTTGGCCAGGCTGGTCCCTCAAACTTCTGACCTCAGCCTCACAAAGAGATGGGATTACAGGCATGAGCCACTGCACCCGGCCAACACATTAACGCCCGTATCTTCAGCACGTTGGAAGGCCAAGGTGGGAGGATTGCTTGAGCCTAGGAGTTCAGGGCTATAGGGAGCTATGGTCACACCACTGCATTCCAACCTGAGTAACAGAGCGAGACTGTCTCAAAAACAAAAAATATATATATAATTTATATTTATATATGTAAAAAATTTTAAATATGTTACTATATCAAAATATTCTATGGTCCAGAGTTCAAAACAAAACATAAAAGGCTGGGCATGTGGCTCACACCTGTAATCTCAGCTCTGGGAGGCTGAGACAAGAGGATTCTGTGAGGCCAGGAGCTTGAGACTAGCCTGGGCAACAGAGTGAGGCCCCATCTCCAAAGGAAATTTAAAAGGTCAGGCATGGTGGCTCACACCTGTAATGCCAGCACTTTGGGAGGCCAAGACAGGCAGATTGCCTAAGCTCAAGAGTTTGAGACCAGCCTGGACAACATGGCAAAACCCCATCTCTACTAAAAATACAAAAACTAGCTGGGTGTGGTGGTGCACAACTGTAGTCCCAGTTACTCTGGAGGCTGAGGTGGAAGGATCACCTGAGCCCTGGCGGTCGAGGTTGCAATGAGCTGTGATTGCACCACTCTACTCCAACCTGGGTGACACAGCAAGACCCCACCTCAAAAATAAATAAATAATAATAAAATAAAAAAGCAGCCAGATGTGGTGGCAGATGCCTGTGGTCCCAGCTATTTGAAAGGCTGAGGCAGAAGGATCACCTAAGCCTGGGAGTTTGGGGCTGCACATGACCATGCTGCTGCACTCCAGCCTGGGTGACAGAGTAAGACCTCGCCTCTAAAAAAATAAAATAAAATAATCACAAATATCAACAATAAAAACTACCAGCTGAGAGAGATGAAGAAGGGAATTTGAGATTTGTGGTTCTCTGACTAGGGCCTGAAAAAAGGCCTAGACACAGAGGGAAAAGTGTTCAGCACAGAGGGCAGAGGCGTCTGTTTTACCCTTAGGGGTCTTCCAATCAACTGGGAAAGGAGTTAACTGAAAACTTGAGCAGTATGGAGTTCTGGGACCTCCTCATTTGTCTCTGTCTTCCCTCCTTCTTTAATTCCTCTTAAGCCCAACTACAGAGGAAAATTTACCTCAACTTCTAAGCCTTGTAAACAAAAAAGATTTTCCTTGTAAATACAAATGCCAATCAACATATATCCATCTAAAACTTCAAGTCCATTTTCCTCTAGGTACAGATCTGATGGTAGCAATCAGAACCATAAACTCAAAATCAAGAAAACAAAAGAGAAAAAAAATAAAAGACAGCTCCAAAATATATGTTGCCTTTATTTCACTGTATGACAAGCTTGATTTTTAGGAAACCTTGGACCATTTGGGTTCTTAAACTGATCCTGCACTTCTCTTGCTCATGTTGTTTGGAGAGGGGGGTCTGTTTACTTATTTGCAAGGATACACCATCAATCTATAAGTACTAAAGCCTTAATAGAGGGTCTTTTGATGGTGGAGTCATTAACACCACTAGGTCAGATGCTGCAGCACTGTCTTTTGTAGTTGAAGAAGTCCCTGACAATAGCTGTTTCTAAGCATACAAACAGAAGCTGTATTATCTGTGACCAAGGCTGTTGTATTTTCAAGGTCCAAGACTGTGGATAATACAAGATTTTTTCCAAACAAACATACTTATTGAATTATACCCTGGAGATATGAATAAATGAATGCAGTAATCAATACATTTAGTTCTACTTGTCACATACCATAAAGAAACTGGGAGCACTGAGTGTAGCCTTCCTCCATTTCCTCGCACTTATCTGCAGCAGTCTGCATGTCACTGTAGGTCATGGCAAACACAGCGGCTCCTGATTCCACCAAAAACTTACACACTTGGACGTTGTTACATGAGGCAGCACAATGTAATGGAGTCCTGCGAAGCAAGACACAAGGGCTAGAACTGTTTTCCTAAACTGAATGACACCTGCTGTGATAAGATATCTGGAAAGAAAGTTGTTGAGTCTTTCATCTACCAATCTTTCTTCTGAAAACCTCTTAAACAGTTTTTTAAAAACCAGTTCAACATAGATTATTGAACCCATCAAAGAATTACAGCCACAAATGAAAATTTCAGAGAGTCATGGACCACACTGTGGCTGGGAGCTTGGCAAAGGGTGAGAAGAATCAAGGACGTGGATAAACAGACATGAAATCTGTATAAAAATTTAAGAAAAACAATATTTAAATGGATTTAATTCTATGTTCTGGAGCACCCAGCCTAATTCTTTCTGTCAGAGTAGAAGGTCTAACAGTCCTTAAGTTATTTAAGTTATACACCTTCACTCAAAACACTGGCCTTTAAATATATCTATTTATTGTTACCAATTTTGAAGGAATTAAGTTGCATATATGAACTACTTTTATATTTGTTAAATCCCAAGTTAAAATAAATTTTAATTGAAAAAATTTGTCAAATCAACTGAGACCAGAAAAGTGACTGTAAAATACACACATTTCAATCTACTATAGGTAACTGGTCAGCAGCAATTTATTAATACCATTAAAGAGAACCTTCTCCAGCATCTCAAATGTTTTAAAACAGATTATAAACGACCCTAGACTAACAGTAAAGGTATAACAAGAGCCAGTACCACTGCCCAAACTCAGAAGGTGAGTTTGAAACTGTTAATCAGGCTCTGAAGTACATAAGATTTAGTTTCTCTACTGTTTCCTCTCCTCTTTATTCTCCTTGGGTATACAGACTTGAAAAAAAAAAAAAAAATAGACCAGGTGCAGTGGCTCCCAGCACTCTGGGAGGCCGAGGCAGGCAGATCACCTGAGGTCAGGAGTTTGAGACCAGCCTGGCCAACATGGTTAAAACCCCAACTCTACTATAAATACAATAATTAGCCGGGCGTGGTGGTACACACCTGTAATCCCAGCTACTGGGGAGGCTGAGGCATGAGAATCACCTAAACAGGAGGCGGAGGTTGCAGTGAGCCAAGATCATGCCAGTGCACTCCAAGGTGACACAGCAAGAGTCTGTCTCAAAGAAAATCTTATTATTTTTTTTTTCTTTTTTGGCCAGGCACAGTGACTCACTCCTGTAATCCTGGCACTCTGAAAGGCCAAGGAGGGTGGATCACTTGAGTTCAAGGGTTCAAGACCAGCCTGGGCAACACAGCAAAATCCCATCTCTACTAAAAATACAAAAAAATAGCCAGGTGTGGTGGCACACACCTGTGGTCCTAGCTACTTGGGAGGCTGTGATGGGAGAATTGCTTCAGCCCACTTCAGCCCAGAGGGCAGAAGTTACAGTGAGCCAAGATGATGCCACTGCACTCTGGCCTGGGGGACAGAACAAGACCCTGACTCAAAAAACAAAAAAAGAAAGAAAAAAATTTTTTTTAATTCCCTGTTCCAGATTTTTTTTTTTGCTTTTTTTTTTTTTTGAGGGTCTTGCTCTGTCACCCAGACTGGAGTACAGTGATGCAATTTCGGCTCACTGCAGTCTTCACCTCCAGGCTCCAGAAATCTTCCCACCTCAGCCTCTCCAATAGCTGGGACTATAGGCACAGACCAGCACACCTAGCCAATTTTTAAAAATTTTTTGTAGAGACAGGGTCTCTCTATGTTGCCCAGGCTGATCTCAAAGTCCTGGGCTCAAGTGATCTTCCGCTTCAGCATCCCAAAGTGCTGGGATTACAGGTATTAGACACCATGCCTGGCCAGAACACTATTACTAATAGTTTGGCAAATATTACTATAGATTGTTTCATTGCATGCTCTTTAATAATGAAAAATTATATACAATATAAATGTCCAACGTTAGGAAAACAAGGGCATTATGACACAGTAAGAATTTGTTTTGTTTATGCTATAATGTTAAACTAAAAAGACAGGCTTAAACATTACATATGTTAGGAGCTTAACTACATTTGTGAAAAGCATATGAAAAAGAGCTTGGGCCAAGTACGGTGGCTCATACCTATAAACCCAACACTTTGAAAGGCTGGGGCAGGAGGGTAACTTGAGTCCAGGAGTTCGAGACCAACCTGGGCAACATAGTAAGACCTTGTCTCTACAAAAATAAAAATAAAAATAACTTTTTTAAAAAGACCCTGAAGAAAATGTATTAAAATATGAATGGTATTTACCTGTACACTGTGGGGATACAGATGGCTTGTCTTCCTCTTATTTCTATTTTGCATGTTTTCCACAGTGGACACACATTAAAATATAAATGCTTAAAAATTATAACCAAAGTGCTTCTCCAAGCATTAAAACAAAAATTGGAAAACAATCTCAATGTCTAATAAAAGGGAGACTGTCACAATGAGTATGCAGTCATGTGATAGAGTAATATGAAGCTAACTGAGATGTATGTATGTGTGCATGCAATTTATATATGCATACATGAGAATTTTATATCGTAACTATTTTCCATATTATGAGAAAAACAAGTTGTGAAACTAAAATATTGGAGTAAATATAGTGTGATTACAACTTTTTTAAATCCTATAAAGAAAAAAGTAAATTGTATTCTTCCACAAAAGTAACACATTATAACTTAAAACTTTTTTGAAAATAAAATACAAAATTTGCTATCTATTCTGCTAGTTTTGGGGGTGACAGGATCTTATTATGACCTTTATTGTTATTATTTAATGTTGACTAACATTTCTCCTATCCTGCAAACAATACTCATCACTTGTAGTACTGCTTGTGTTTTACGTACACCCTGGTTCCATGACAAACAGATTCCATGGTCAAATATATCTGGGATATGTTGCAAGTTATAATCCCCTCTTGGAGATATAGAATGGACATTAAAATACTGAAGACTGTGAACCATTTCAGGGGCTTGGGGATACCTTGCCTAAATCAGCACTTCTCTCTTAAGCTTTGCTTAAGGATGCTAATTAACTGCGTACTACTTTGTTACACTTATTTTTATCATTAACTACCAAACTTGTTAAAACTCTACCTACTTCCAGGATGGGAATGAGATGACTGTTACATGAACACATGTTAATTCCTCAAAAATAGATACCACATTTCTCTAGCTAGATTACAAGCTCAAGGACATACACTGACATACTTCTTTGTCTTCCAACAGCACTATGACACTGCTTATAAACCGATTCCCACAACTGAAGTTTGACTGGAGTTTAAAAGAAAATCTTACCATCCATCACTATCAGCAGCATTTACATTTACACCAAACTGTACCAGGAACTTCACGATTTCTGTGTGGCCTGCACACACAGCATTGTGAAGAGCCGTGATGCCTTCATCATTGGGCAGGCTTGGGTCATCAACCTATATCAATAAGAAGGGTGAACATAACTCTAGTTTCTTGTCACCTGAACTGTCACTACTAACTGGTTACTTTAGGGTCAAGAGGACAGAAACAGACTCTTGTGACATTTTTAAAAATCATAATTAAAACCTAAAGGAGCCAAGAAAACTATACCAAGAACAATTCTAGAAATAAGACAGACAGAATAACCACATTAAGTAGGCAGTCACTATAAAAAGGTTTTTTAAAAAAAAAAAAAAAAGTAGCACGAGAAACTATATCCTTATAGTCATTTTTGTTTATTTATCCTCCCAACTTCTCACCACAAATTAGTTTCTAAGTAGAAGCTGCATTTGCTATGGAAAGAAAAAAAAAAAAATTTAAAAAGTCAACTAAAAATATTTTAAATAGTAGGCTTCTAAAAGTAGAGACCGCATCTCTAACCTAATACAGTATAGTACAAATCCATACACGAACAATTTCCAAAGGGGAGTCATGATCTCTCTTAAGAAAGAAAAGTACTCTAGAGGACTCCAAGTGAAAACTGAACTTCCAAATGATGACAATTCTATAGCATAGAATTTAAAATAGCATAGCCTATTCTAAAGCATGCCCAAGAGTTCCTGAACACAACCCCACAATGCCTAAAAGGAAAACAATTTTAAAATACAATTTCTCTACAGTAGTTTTCTAATTAGAGCTTTAAAACAAAATACAAGGTCATATTTAGAAATTTACTAATTATAATCATACCTCATAAATAATTCTCTGTACAAGGTCAAATTCTCCCTCCAAAGACGAATCTAGCAGTAAAGCAAGGGGATTGAATTTCACCCTCATTCCATGAGCAATACGCTCTGAGCCGGTTTTACGCAAGTTTGTCCTTTTACCCTGTAAAGAAAATGGGTGGAAAATTTAGGATCCTGGTCTAAGCAAGAGAACAACATCAACAAATGGGAAGGAATGACTGTTTCTCAGCTACATTAGTGAGAGGAACTTTAACAACATAGATTTGGCACATTTTATTGAAGTATAACATTATTCAGAAACGTATACAAAACTAATATGCAGCGTAATGAATTTTCACAAAGTGAACAAACACCATGGAGCAAAGTTGGTGGAACATAACTTTAAAAAAAACTAACATAATTATATTTGGGTAATACGTTATAGTATAAATTAAACTAAGAGTATAATTAGAAGTGGCAAATAGGCCAGCTTTCTGTCAAGTATCAGAATTAGCCAAGACTGGTCTTTAGACTGCCTACCTAATATAGTATAGCAAACTCCACTCTCTTCAAGTGGGCAACAGCACAGTTCAGAACTACAACAGCTAACCTCTATTAAATGATTATTCATTAACCCTCACAAAAACCCTATGATCCCTAGTTTACAGATAAGGAAACCAAGGCACATAGCTAGTAAATGGCAGAGCTGGGACACAAATCCAGGTAAGCTGGCTTCTTTAAAGTCTGCCATCTTAACCATTTCACACCAGAATGCCTCCTCAGAGGAAAGCCTATAATTAAGGTAAATAATACAGATTGTTAGTCTGTCTTAGGTATAACAAGAAGAAATCCTACCACCTTAAACTTTTAATGAATTAGGCTTAAAAAAAAAAAAAGGCAAAATTTTAAAGACTAGATCCAACATCTTCTAAAACAGGTTTCCTAAACACACCCAACAAAGTAGAGACATTTACTGTCGTGAAGTGTGATACATGTACTCCACATGCTTCTTTAATTTTATCTCAGATGTGGAAAATTGCCAAGTTTTAAAAAACATTAAGTGACAATACACTTCACAATGTGCAACGGCTAAAATGTTGTTCTTTGAATGTTGACTGTGGTTAATATAAATCGTAAGCAGTACAGTATAATGACACTTGCCAATCCCACTGTTAAAGAATGTACAAGATAGTTGCTTCTATTTTACTTAAAACGAGAAGAAAAAAGTAAGACACTTTACTAGGAAAAGAACAGCAGAATCTTAATTAAAAAGAAAGTATGATATTTTTACCAATTCTATTTTTCCTTTTTTCTCCTGGAAAATGTGGATTATTTTGACACAGCAACAAAGAGGCCAGAAAATAACAAGTGGCTGTAACGTGGATTAGTTTTGGTCAATGTGGCATAAAACTTCCTTCTTTTCTTATGTTTAAAACTCAAAGAGAATCAAGCCTTAGAACTTAGGGGCCACAGAGTTGTTTAAAAACTGTTAACCTCTATTTTAAAACTTTTTTTTCTAGCTTCAAATGTTTAGTACATAAAAGTTTTAAGCAAACATTTACTGTAGCCAATTGCTAAAAATAACTCTGGACAATCACTATCTTTGAATACTATCATATCTAAAAGATAACAAGGAATCAAACGCAAAGTATATTTACAAAAAATTCTTTTAATGCTATTTTGCTTTTGACCAGGTTTTAAACTCATAGTTCAGCATTCTACTTCCTTTCATGCTTACTGAAGCAAAGTGGCTTCAAATTAAACTATGAAAAAGCATACTTCATTCAGACATTCTGGGATTTTTATTTTCTGTCACCTATTTCAAAGTGAGAGAACTGAGGCTTAAATTTCAAACAAAAGCTTACCATTTGGAAGGAGTGTGGAAGGTGCACTCAAGTCAAAACATACAAAATTTTAGAATAACTTTCGTATGTTAAAGTACAAAAAAATCTTAGGGATCACCAAGTTCGCCAGAGATTTTCAGACTTTGTTGAAGGGGAGGACGACGCTGAAGACGGGCCCCTCAGCCCAGTTACCCCTCCCTGCCCTCACTTCATCCAGAACCCTTCCAATTTTACCACTGTTGTAAGTTTGAGGTTTCACCTAACATTTCATTTTTTAAAATTTCACTGCTAGAAAATGTTGAAAAAGATTGACATCACCAGTGAGAGAAGTTACACCATCTGCCTGATTTCACACAGCCAAGCTAGTAATCAAAAGTTTCAAACCCAGGTCTTTTGAGTCCCGGTCGAGTGCTGCTTCCCTAATATGTGACATCAGCTAGAGAAGAAACAGCAAATGCAGTGTTTACAGGGGTAAGAACAAAACTCTGTTTCCTTCACAAATAAATGGGTTCTCTCTAAAACAGAAAAATGTTCTTTATATTGAATAAATTGCATTATGAAAACATTTATAAGATCCACTCTGTGCCAAGGGAATCGTAAAATAAAGATGCAAACTGGGAAGAAGAATGTGACCACCAAGAAGACCATAACCAAGTAAACGACTCCAGAAAAGGCCATGAGATAGCACACTACTTACAGGAGGCAGAGAGACCTGCCCGGTGATTTCAGGCGGGCGCATGCTCACTGCATCTTCTCCTGGCCCTTCAGGCTCCCCGGATGGGTATGGTGGGGGTGGGTATGGAGGGTACTCCTCCAGATACACATCAAGCAGATGGGGGGCCTCTGGATTTGGTTCTTCCAGGTTTTTCTGGAGATTTGGGCTGTTGTCTGGGACTCCCTCAGGCTCATAATCAAGGCCAGGAGAAGGAACTGGCATGTCACTGTTCTCTGTGCTGGCACTCCCCACATCCTCTGGGGACAACGACTCAGGAACCAGAGAGACCACCTCCTTCTCGGGCTCCACATGTAAATATGGATTCTGGATTTCTACCGGGCTTTCTGAGCTGGCAGTCACAGAAGCTGACTTGGATGGGTATGATGGGACAGAGATGGTCTCCATGGCTGCTATGGTGGTCCTCTGATACAAAAGCTTCTGAATATTTGGCCCGTTAGGACCCTCTGGCTCTGTAATAGAACTACGTTTCTTTAGTGGCCTTGGTGCATTAGACAATTTCTTTCGCAGGGCTTCTAGGTCAGCATCACTCTGGTTTCGGTACGGATTAGATAAGAAAGGCAGTAATTTAGTTGGGCTGAGTGGCCGAGGAATTCTTTCGTTTTCATGGTTCTCCTGAACTGAAGAAACAGGCTCTGTTTCAGGTTCTGGACTGCCAGGCTTGCCCTGGCTATTGGAATAAATGTTCTCTGGGTGCTGCTGTTGATTCTGGGCAGCAGCAATTACAGGCTTACCATATACTAATTGGAAAAAGAAAAAAAAAAAAAGCCCTGATTAACATTAATTAAACAAAACTGGCAAGAAACAGAAACAGCTAACAATAACTAAAGCCTCTTTTAATTTCATAGTTGTTACTACACAATCCCCTTCAAATATAATTAATTTTTAAAAATAACAAATTACAAAGCAGGGAACCCATCTTTGCATAATAAACTTATTACAGAATCAAAACCCCCACTGAGTGTAACATGCACCGTACCTCATGAAACAATAAGAAAATGTTGCCAATTTTAAGAAATCACTGTCTGTGGCCGGGAGTGGAGACTCAGGCCTGTAATCCCAGCACTTTGGGAGGCCAAGGCGGGAGGATCACGAGGTCGGGAGATCCAGACCATCGTGGCTAACACGGTGAAACCCTGTCTCTACTAAAAATACAAAAAATTAGCCAGGCGCGGTGGCAAGCGCCTGTAGTCCCAGTTACTTAGGAGACTGAGGCAGGAGAATGGCATGAACCCGGGAGCTGGAGCTTGCAGTGAGCTGAGATCGCGCCACTGCAGTCCAGCCTGGGCAACAGAGCAAGACTCTGTCTCCAAAAAAAATCACTGACTGTAGCATCCAAATTTAAAATAACAAAATGTGAAAAACATTTAGAACCAATGAAAACAG
Source organism: Piliocolobus tephrosceles (assembly GCF_002776525.5). Taxonomy (NCBI): domain Eukaryota; kingdom Metazoa; phylum Chordata; class Mammalia; order Primates; family Cercopithecidae; genus Piliocolobus; species Piliocolobus tephrosceles. The sequence goes on from NC_045434.1 coordinate 80,656,657, forward strand.
ATAATCCTCTTATGTGTCCAGATTAAAACTAAACATCTTTCACTTTTTAAAGTGAGAACTTCTATTTGGCTTATAAAATTATTAAGAACCACTTATAGTTACCAAAGATATTCCCTGTTAACATTCTGATTATATTAAAATTATCTAATTCCCAAATTATTCCATTTTCACCAAAGACCCATGAAAAGAGTAAGAGGTAGCATATATACTGATTCTTTGCTGTCTAATTTCAATTATGGCATCTTAGGTCACAATTACATTGTTATTTCATGACTACAAAGCTATTTTCATTCAATTAAAACATGGTCAGTTTTATTCTAGTCCTATGAAGTAATAATTTAGAAAGAACCCAACAAATGTCCAAACTGTGTATGTTTAATACGAACTAACCTTATGTTTTTACATTTAGCTAGTGGCTATGTCCTCATTACAATGACTCTAAAATACAGTAGAGAATACATGCATGTTTTCTTTTTTTTAGACGGAATTTCGCTCTTGTTGCCCAGGCTGGAGTGCAATGGCACCATCTCGGCTCACTGCAACCTCCACCTCCCAGGTTCAAACGATTCTCCTGCCTCAACCTCCTGAGTAGCTGGGATTACAGGTATGTGCCACCATGCCCAGCTAATTTTGTATTTTTAGTAGAGACAGGGTTTCTCCATGTTGGTCAGGCTGGTCTCAAACTCCCAACCTCAGGAGACCTGCCTACCTTGGCCTCCCAAAGTGCTGGGATTACAGGCGTGAGCCACTGCGCCCGGTCACAGCAGAGAATATTTTTAATAATAATAATTATATATATAAAGACATACAGACACATAGACACACACACACATATGTATATGATGTGTGTGTATATGTATCTACATATACATGTCTATGTATGTTTATATATGTGTATATGTGCATATATACACATATACACATGTATATACCTATACACACACACACACACATATGTATATATATACACATATACACACACGCGCGCGGGCACACACACACACACACAGGGCAGTGGTCCAGTCCTCTGCCCCCCAGACTCCATGTGACAAGAACATCTGGTCAACCTACAGTGAAGACATACACCTTCCTTCTGCACTGTAATGACCCATGTATATTTGGTTCCCACTCACCAATAAGCCCCTCCAGACTTGAGACCACACTTTATTCATCTATTATCTTTTGTGCCTACTACTGTAGGAGCAGACATTTAACAAGCACTCTTTCAAACTCCCAGTAAAGAACAGAAGCCACAGTTAAAAACCCTTAGCATCAGTCAAAATAGCGATTATTTTGCGGTCTGCTGAGAGATGGCAGCTCTGGTGTAGAACTTAAGCACGTCACCTACGAACGTGAAGAACCTTACCACTTGAAAAGTGTGGCCCTCTGGTATGAGTCTTGGTCAACGCGCTCTGCACAGCCTGCTGGAAGTTTTTTCCTGGAGCCTGCTGCTGCGTATACATGGAATATATTGAACTTGCTGCCACAGTCTGGGGTTTTCTGAAGGGTGGAAGTAAGGTGTCTTTGGAAGGCTGGGGAGTAAAGGGCCGGACGGCAGCAGCAGGTGGACTTTCTTGCTTAGAACCTAGAGAAAGGGTCTGGTCTTGGCCAACTGACGGTATGCTGGGAGACAGCAGCACTCTCGGCTGCTGCCCTGATGGTTTTGGTTTAGTTCCCATGGACGGAACAACTGTTGACAACTGCTGAGAACTTCCATCTGGCTTAACGTCTGAAGGTGGTTGATTAGTTTGTCCAAAATAAGGCAAATTAATCTGTTTTGGTTTTGTAGGAACAGGAGGTGGTACTTTAGTCACACTTTTATTTGCAGCCTATAACACACACATAAAAAGCCAGTTAAAATACTATATAACTGGGTACACAGGATGTTCTAGATAACCTAATTTCACAAATATAAGTATACACTATAAAAATAATAGCTCTGGCAGGGTGCAATGGCTCATGCCTGTAATACCAGCACTTTGGGAGGCCGAGGCAGGCGGATCACGAGGTCAGGAGTTCGAGACCAGCATGGCCAATATGGTGAAACCCCATCTCTACTAAAAAAAATACAAAAATCAGCCAGGTATAGTGGTGGGCGCCTGTAGTCCCAGCTACTTGGAAGGCTGAGGCAGAAGAATCACTTGAATCCAGGAGGTGGAGGTTGCAGTGAGCCGAGATTACGTCACTGCACTCCAGCCTGGGCGACAGAGTGAGACTCCATCTCGGAAAATAATATATATATATTAACTCATATTTTTTAATTGTTAATTAGTTTTTGTTTTTATATATTTATTTCTTTTATTTATGTATAGACAGGGTCTCGTTTTGTTGCCCAGGCTGGTCTCGAACTCCTAGTCTCAAGTGATCCTCCTCCCACCTCAGCTTCCCAAAGTGCTGGGACTACAGGTGTGGGCCATCACGCCTGGCTGTTAACTAGTTTTAAATCTCTGTATTTACTCACATTTAATAATGAACTTCATAAATGCAATACAATCTCTCTCCTTTATGACTTCCACCTTGTTTCCACTTCCTATCTGGGCAATTTTAATACATTTAAGTGCCCACTTGAAAACTTTTGCTGTCATCTTTAATACTCAGATGGCATCAATAATGGAAAACCATTCTTGTTCACTGGAATTTCATGCAATCTAGACAACTGTAATAAAACACACCTAACTTGGAGCCCTCACACACAACCTGGTTATCAAGGATTAAGACGGCAACAGTTACAGAAAATTCACCACACAATCATTTTGTAATTCTGAAGAAGTAACATACTTGAATAATACAAATACAGTGTTCTTTGATGCACTTATACTTTTTAGAGAATCACACAAAATATGACCCAAAATAAGCACGTCAGTCATTCTCCCACCAGGTGTGAGAGCACGAACAGACTCACGCAAGGGAAATTAAAATAACAGAATGCTAAAGCATTTTCTAATCTCCTAGGTACATCCTGTTTCTTCTGCTCTCCCTCACATAATACTTTATCCCTTCTAAACATTACATTATAGAATTACTATTAAATTGTAAAACCCAGATATTTGTAGGTACCTGAGCATCCCGCAAGATATCTTCACTGCTCTGGTTCTTCCTCAGAGTACCAAAGGAAGGTGGGGCAGTGGACTGGTCTACTGCATCAAACATTGAGAACGGACGCACCTTCTTCTCTTTTTCCCTCAGTGGAACCTCTCCATCATCAACTAAAGACCAAAAAATCACAATGACATTCAAACTGTTTGGAATAAAATATCTCATTCACTCATAAGTTTCTCTCTCCTAAATCTTCCTGAAAATCTGTGTCCACAAAGCACGTTCCTATTTTTTAATTAAATTAATAAAAGGATAACCCAAGCACTATAATGATCGCACCTGAGTTCTCCCGCTAAATTAAGGTGTTCTGGAAATAAATTAAATACTGTTAAATATTGTCCCTAGTGTTAACACACTAGAAAATGAACTATCAGCTGGGTGCAGTGGCTCACACCTGTAATCCAAGCACTTTGGGAAGTGGAAGCAGGTAGTTCACTTAAGCCCAGAAGTCCAGTCTGGGCAACATGGTGAAACCCCATCTCTATAAAAAATAGAGAAATTGGCCGGGTGCGGTGGCTCAAGCCTGTAATCCCAGCACTTTGGGAGGCCGAGTCGGGCGGATCACGAGGTCAGGAGATCAAGACCATCCTGGCTAACACGGTGAAACCCCGTCTC
>NC_045434.1:80660467-80682551 GCF_002776525.5 Piliocolobus tephrosceles
GATCCGGCCACTGCACTCCAGTCCGGGCGACAGAGAGAGACTCCGCCTCAAAAAAAAAAAAAAAAATAGAGAAATTAGCCAGGCATGGTGCATGCACCTGTAGTACCAGCTACTAGGGAGGCTGAGGTAGGAGGATCACTTGAGCCCAGGAGGTGGAGGCTGCACCAGTGAGCCATGAGCATACCACTGCACTCCAGCCTGGGTGACAGAGTGAGATCCTGTCTTTAAAAAAAAAAAAAAAAAAAACAAAAAGGACAGGACAGAACAGGAAAGGAAAGGACAAGGACAAGGACAGGAAAGGACAAGGACAGGAAAGAAAATGAACTATCTAAAAAGAATACACAGCACCTTTTAGATGACCAAAATTTAATGTCCAGGAGTAGCACAAATAAATCTCACCTTGATCCAGAGCATTCCCAGTGCTTTGAGGTGCAGAAGCAGAGCCTTGGCTCGGGAAAAGATCTGCATTTGAAGGACTCCAATCAGGGCCAACTGGATGGATTTTAGAGCCTAAAATACAGAAAAGCAGCTACAAATAACTCAGCATTCTAAAGATATTTTTAATGATTTTTACTACTAAGACTTTCAATCTCTAAAAACAGCTTTAAATTCCAGACTCACAACACCCCCAAAAAATTTACTTAGAAAATACTGTATTATATTTTATATTTCTAATTTAGTACTTTACTCAAGCAATTTAAAAGTAGTCACAGCAAGTCTGCTTGAACCAGCAAAGACACATGATTCTTCATTGTATTAGAAAACATCACCATCACACCCAGAAAATAATTTCCAATTCAAGAGACCTAAGGGTCTAAGGTGTATTTTGTAAATGGTATTTTAAGTGACACATGCACAACAGTAAATATGTGGACTCTTACTCTAGGACTTCAACTGCAGTCTTTCACAGATCAGCATATTCAGGTTTTTTCTACACAGATACTTAAATTTCAAAAGCCACCGCTTTCATTTTTACTCACAGAAACAAAGCAAATATAACTCTTTCCACAATAAAATCCAGACTGCATGGTACTATTGTTTCACAGTAGTAATTATGGGAAAATAACAAATAATTTGAAAATCAGCTATTTTTTTGCACATGATAACGGTTAGAGAACAGAGACAACACTAGCTATTACTTCTTCTGTCCAGGGGTCTGAATGGTAAGGTCATTAAAGGATGCTTTACCCCCAATTTTCCTACAATTCTCCCTACACTTTCTCCTCCCATTACAAAACACTGGCTTGCACCTCTCCATGTATCTGAGAAGTATACAGAATGCAAAGATCACTAACACAAGGAGCCTCTGCTATTTTCACTTTTAATCTCCCAATATGTTTAATGTTATTCTAAAAATTATCAGCAAATCTCACATGTAAGCAGATATGAATATTTAACACCACTCATCAACATAATAGATTCAGAACCTCACATTCTGTAAAGATGACAAACACTTACATATGTTTTTACACAAAAAGAAAAGTTCTCAAGTTATTAATATCAGATCAAAATTTCCTTAGCAACAAGAAGGAACTTTTTAAAACAATTTTCAGCTTTATAAAGATATTGTATTTTATTTCATTTCCTGAATAGAATTGTATTATTTAGGGTTAAGAAAAATCATCTTTGTACAACTATGGTATCAATTTTAATTTTTTTAACTTATCATTACACTAGCAAAGAATACAAAAGGATTTTTAGAATTCAAACATGAATAATGAACACAAAGAGAGATGTTTTTTAAAACTCAAACTTAGGAGAAAGAATAGTGGGGATAGGAAAGAACTAGGCTCTGCAGGACTTTTTACCTTTAGTTTGTGAAGCAGCCCCAGATCTCATGTTGGGCAGCGTCTGTATTTTCATCGGCCCCTCTGAAGCCTGCATGACCAAGGAACCATCTGGCAGGGCTGGCTTCACCAGCAATTCAGGCCTTGAGGGCATTCGAGGCATAGTAGATGACTGGATATAGGGACCTACTGCAGCCACACGGCTTGGGGCTGACGTGGCTTGCTGGGGAAGATTTCCATCAGATGAAACCTTAGGAAAGAAGCACAGGTCCTTCAGTATTAAAAATCACCTCAGAACATCAGACTTAGAAACTAAGATGTGACATTTTCTTTTTTAAAATGAGGACTTTCAGAATCTAGCCATAGAGTCTACAAAAAAACATTCCAAAATAAACACTCCCCAATGAACTCTCACCCACACTTTATTACAAGTATTAGAAAGACAAACAGAGCTACACAGGTAATAACATTAAAAAGTAAAAAAGCAGCGGATTGTCTTTTGAGGATCCATAAACAGCGTCTGTTTTCTGAGGGCACACTGAGTAATGATTCTGAAGAAGTTGCCTATGAGTAACCTCACCGGGCTGGTCATCCTTTTCCCTCCTCCCCCAAACCATTACAAAACGGCCCACTTACCGGTAGATTTTCTTTTTGCTGTAGAGCTGCCTTCTTCTTCCACAGCCGGTCCCTCAGCTCATTAACACGCTTATCCATGACTGCCACTTCTGAATTACGCTTATTCAAACACTCCCTCTGTTGTTGTAGCTTGGCATTCTGCTCTTGATTCAATTTGTTTCTTAGCTGAATAAAAGAGAGGGGAAAAAAGGTAGCCAAGGAGTAGGAAGAAAATGTCTCAAACAGTTAATCACATGGTTAACTATTACATAATTTCTAAAAATATGAGGTCCCTCCACCCCTCCACACTTCTCATCTCATGGTTTAAAATTAAGTGACACCTGTGCAAGACCACCAGCTGTGGTTATGAGGAATGTCTCAAATTTCCTGTCTGGAGTACTATAAAGTTTACTCTGGATTCTCTGGAGTTTAGCTTCTCCCCACAACCTGCCTTCTCTTTAAGGAAAGGCAACTGAAATCTAGCACCTCTTGCCACTTGTATGAGCAACTCTGTTTCTGGAAAGGAGGTTGTACAGCATTTGGCAAACAGCTACGGTCTACCTGCAGCTCCTTATAGAGGCGATCAAGCTCAGCCACTGCAGACTGATTGTCATGGTGGCCATCAATCCTGCCGTTCTTGAGCATCTCGAGCTGCCTGGTCAGTTCTTCCACTTTTGACACAGCCAGGACGAGCTCCCTCTGTTTTTGCTGGAACAAACTATTCATCTGTTCAATTTCCTCCACTAGATGAGAGAGAGAATAGCAACAACAGTTGAAAAGAAAAACAAGAATGGACCACTTCCCAGGCAACCGGGCTTTACAATAAACTTTCTAATAAACAGTAGAAAAATTTTTCAGAATGTCCTAGAAGCAATCTATTTCTTTCAGAAGCAACTGAAATCAACAGAGACATCTTTAAATCTCTGTGCTTCAATCTCAATGTATCGTTATCGGAATTTGCATTTAAAATATTATTAAACTCCAAATTTTAGAAACAATGAAAATCTCTTTAGAACTTTCAATTTTATAAGATTAGGTGGGTCTATTAAATCACTAACATTCTGATTAAAATGATATTGTAATAGATGGAGCTATTACATGAATAAAAATCCTTGCCTTCATCAAACTCTCAGTCAAAAAATGTTAAGAGGGGAAAAAATACTACATTTTCCAAAGGTATCTTAGAAATCCTGTATAAAACATTCAACAGCTGAATCCAATTCAGAGGAACCTGCAGCATCAAAACTGCAGTGAATAATATTTTTTTCGAAAGACTCCCTTTAAAGTTATCTACAGATCAACCATGGTGGCTTGCACCTGTAACCCCAGCTACTCAGGAGGTTGAGGTGGGAGGATCACTTGAGGCCAGGGTTCAAAAAAGACCAGCCTGGGCAACATAGTAAGACCCTGTTTCAAAAAAAAAACAGACCAAAAAATGTAGAAAAAAGTAAATCTATGAGGAACAACTCACCAAGTTTCCCATTGCTTAGTCTCTTCTGTTCCACGTGGCCTTTAAGTGCTCTCACTTTTTTTAGCTTAGCTTCCTGATTCTCAGCTATTTCTTTTAGCCTTTTAAGCTTCTCCTGTTCAGCAACTTGTTGCTGTTGTCGCTGATCTTGTTGTTTCAAAAACTTTAAGCGCTGTTCCTAAAAATAAAAGTAATCATTAGGTATGTCATTTTAGGTAGGTACACCACTAAGCTCAAAATAGCCTAACCGCAACACTTAGATGTTGAGATTGAGGTACACTTGTAACCCTGGTCTGTTCTCACCTTCTTCCTAAACATTGCCATCAGAATCACATTGGAAGTCTGTTCAAAACAGATACTCCTGAGCCCACCCTAGAATCTTGGGGATAAGATCCAGGAATCAGTATTTTTAACCCAAGTGGTTCTTATGCAGCAAGGATGCAGCGATTCTTGAACTAGTTTTCATAAACTGTCGCAACAATTTTAAAAAGCAGCTCATGTAGAAATGGGAAGCATTATAAGAAAGTATTTAAATGTATAAGATTTGGAGTACATTTAGATTCGAACCCAAGCTCTGCCACTTATTAGCTATGAGACCTTGAACAAACTGCATAACCTCACTAAGTATGCAAGTCTATGTTTCTTCATCTATAAAACGGGGATGATCAATAGTAACTACCAATGTTACTATGGTGAAGATTAAATGAAATGTGAAATGTAAATGTCTTTGAATGGTATTTTATGTAGTATATTCTCAACAAATGGTCACTGAAAAGAGCTAAAGAAATATTTAACACCTTTAGAAAGCTGCAATTATGGAATCTGAAACTGTTTCTTTCCCCTGCCCCAAGGTACTTTTGTTATAGCAGAAATTTTGTTTTTATTACATTAAAATTTTTAACTAAAACTAAGTAACAGAGCCACACAATTTATAATCACAGGTAAACTAGTTCTTAGATTAATATACCTAAAACATGTAAGTAACATGGAAATAATCAAAACAAAAACCTTGGCTAAGGCAGGAGAATTACTTGAACCCAGGAATTCAAGTCCAGCCTGGGCAACACGGTGAGAACCCATATCAAAAGAAAAAAAAAAAAAAAAACCCCCACAAGCACTTGTTTTTTAGTCCTTGAAGACTAAAAAGGTTAGAGATTTATTCTTCAACAACCAACCTTTTTATTTGACTATATATCCTTACTACTCAATGTAATGTGCATGAGCATCACCTGGAAGCTTGTGAGAAATGTAGAAGCTCAAATCTCAACTCATACCTACTGAATCAGAATAGGCATTTTCAACACGATCCCTAGGAGATTCGCATGTATCATCAAGTTTGAGAAGCAATGATATACATGATTTTGGAAAAACTGGGGTCTGGTATTACAAACAGAAATGGATACACAGGAACCCCAGAAAGTATGAAATGGAAGTCCACACTGCATGTTGAGAACTGCCTTGAAGAATTCCTGGCCATTATTTCAAAGCCCTATTGTGTAACTTTGCCCATGACAAACCAACAAGTGTCTACCCCTGCTTCAGTGGCCTTATAATCACTAAAGGACTGGTCAGTTGTGGATCCTGGGTGTTAAGACCAGGGGTTGATAAACCATAGCCTGCAGGCCAAATCCAGCTTGCTATCTTGTTTTGTTAAGTAAAGTTTCATTGGGACACAGCCACACCATCTGTTTACCCATTATCCATGACAGCTTATAACAGCAGAGTTGAGTAGTTGCAACAGAGGCAGCAAAGCTTGCAAAGCCCAAAATATTTACTATGTAGCCCTTTACAGAGAAAGGTCTGTTGGCTTTTGGGTCAGATTGGAAGCCTATGGCTGGCAGGAGAAGCAGCAGTTCTGATGGTAACAGAGTGGCTTCTTATATTTTCCTTGTTCAAGGCCAGGACTAGGGTTAGTTTGTGGATAAAGAATGTTCCCCAAAAAAAGGCAAGCAGCCCATTATTGGTGCCAAGTTCCAGAAGGGGACAGTATTAGATTATTCTGATCCAAGATTAACCATGCCATGTTAGAACTTTAATACTCCTCTTGCTGTGGCCCACAGTAGTTCCTAGGAGCAAAGATGAAGGGCTCTTTCCACCTTTCCTGTCTGACTGATAACCAGCATAGCACAGTTAATCTTGATCAGAATCAGGAGTCAGGAAGATCTTGAACAATTAGGATGATATAAGGATTTCTACAAAATGCTGTAGTAAGGACTTAAAGAGAGCACCAAACAGCAGGTGGCTTTTGGGTTGACAATGTCACCTCATATCTGTGAGGTAATTGGCTTAACGGGGGTAGAACGTAAATAGTAAATAGCCTTACACATACATTAACAATAGTGGCCTGTTAGGTCTTTTAAAAGAAGATACTACCAGCCGGGCACGATGGCTCACACCTGTAATCCCAGCACTTTGGGAGGCCAAAGTGGGCGGATCACCTGAGGTCAGGAGTTTGAGACCAGCCTGGCCAACATGGTGAAACCCCTCTCTACAAAAAATACAAAATTTAGTCAGGTGTGGTGGCATCTGCCGGTAATCCCAGCTACTTGGGAGGCTGAGACAGTAGAATCACTTGAACTCAGGAGGCAGAGGTTGCAGTTAGCGGAGATCGTGCCACTGCACTCCAGCCTAGGCGACAGAGTGAGATTTCATCTCCAAAAACAAAAAGAAGATACTACCTTAGTTGCCAGCAATTGTTGCTGGGCTTCAATCTGTTGCTGCTGGCGAGATGCCATTTCCTGAAGTTCAGCAAGAGTCAGATCCATCCTAGGACTATTAACCTACGAGTAAAAACACAAACAAACACAATCCCAACTTACTATAAAACTATCACAGAGATTCTACCCTCAAAAGTCTATGTAAAAGCTTCATCTGAACCAACTACAACAAAATTACTTAGTGATTATTCTTTCATAATATTAAGCAGATCATTAATTCTTACATTAATACTCATCACATTGACTTTTTAAGATGTAAAACATACTAATATACAATAATCTTTTATTTTAAGTTGTAAGTTTAAAATTAAATCGTTTCAACAGTCAGGGACATAAATGGAACAATTCAGAATTACCTTGTTCTGTAACTTATATTACAACAGAAGATCATATGTTTGATCATATTAAACATGGTATTGAGGCACTGGCAGCAAATCCAGAATTTAGTCATTGGAATATCATTTTAAAATACAATAGCACTAAAAAATTCAGGACACATTGGGTCATCAGAAATAAAGCAAGGACATCCACTCTCACAACATCTATTCTACCTTGTCCTAGAGGTTCTAGCCAATGCAACAAGAAAGATAAATAAACAGCATCCAGATTGGTAAGAAAGAAGTTCAACTGCCTTCATAGACAATATAATCATCTATGAAGAAAATACTATGGAATCTACAAAAAAAACTACCAGATAAATAGGTTACATAGCAAGACCTCAGGATAAAAAAAAAAAAAATCAAATATGCAAAAGTCAAGTACATTTCAGTATATTAGAAACAATTATAAATTTAAAACTTTTAAATACCATTTAGAGTATCAAAAATATGAAATACTTAGGGATAAATTTAATAAATAGGTAAGATGTATATACCAAAATCTCAAAAACTGCTGAAAGAAAATCCAAATAAATGGAGAGTTATACCATGCCCATGAATTGGAGGCTCAATACTGTCAAGACAGCAATTCTTCTCAAACTGATCTACAGATTCAACAAAATCTCAACTGAAATACAAACAGGCATTTTTGTAAAAATTGATGTTGATTCTAAAATTCATATGGAAGTACGAAGCATCTAGAATAGCCAAAACTCTGAGAAGAATAAAGTTGGAAAACTTACATTATCTGACTTCAAGACTTATAAAAGTTCCAGTGACCAATGCATGTGGTATTGACGTCAAAATAGACAAGCAGATCAACGAAACAGAATAGCGAGTACAAAAATAGCCCCATACATGAGGCAACTGATTTTAGACAAAGGTGCAAAAGCAACTGAGTGGAAAAAGAATAATCTTTCCAATAAATACTGCTTATACAATTAGATATTCATATTAAAAAGATAAACTTTAGGGCCGGGCACAGTGGCTCACGCCTGTAATCCCAGAACTTTGGGAGGCCGAGGTGGGTGGATCACATGAGGTCAGGAGTTCAAGACCAGCCTGACTAATATAGTGAAACCCTGTCTCTACTAAAAATACAAAAATTAGCTGGGCGTGGTGGCGGGCACCTATAATCACAGCTACTCAGGAGGCTGAGGCAGGAGAATCACTTGAATCTGGGAGGTGGAGCTTGCAGTGAGCCAAGATCGCACCATTGCACTCCAGCCTAGGCGACAGAGTGAGACTCTGTCTCAAAAAAAAAAAAAAAAAAAAAAGAACTTTGATTCTCACACCATATGCAAACGTTAACTCAATAGGGATTATAGATTTTTAAAGGTAAAACTGAAAACTACAAAACTTCTAAAAGAAAACAAAGAAAAAAAAAATCTCTGTGACCCTGGGTTGGGCAAAGAGTTCTTAGATACAACACTAAAAGTATGCTCCATTAAAAAAAAAAACAAAAAACTGGATCCAGACTATTAGAACTCTCAAACTCAGTAAGAGAGCAAAACACTGGGCAAAAGATTTGAACAAATAATTTCACCAAAGAAGAAACACAGAGAGCAAATAAGCACATGAAAAGATGTCCAAAATCATTAGTCATTAGAGAAATACAAATTAAAACCACAACGCAATACCACTACATATATATTTTAACAGCTAAAATTAAAAAGACTGACCATACCAAACGTTGGCAAGGATGTAGAAACAGTAAAACTCTGGCAGGCATGTAAAATAATATGATCACTTTGGAAACATTTGGCAGCTTTTTAAAAATACATATATAAAGATATAATTTATCTCTTTAATAGAGACACAGTCTCGCTTTGTTGCCCAGGCTAGTCTCAAAGTTCTGGCTCCAAGTGATCCTCCTGCCTCAGACTCTAGTTGGTGGAGGAGGAGATACATTGTGTCCATATGCACTAAAATAATGGCTAAGATCATTTTTATCATGTGCATATCATCCTTTCATCATTGTAAAATAATTATTAAATCAAAGAAAAGACTGGGTGCCATGGCTCATGTCTGTAATTCCAACACTTTGGGAGGCAGAGGTGGGTGGATCACTTGAGGTCAGGAGTTCAAGACCAGTCTGGCCAACATGGTGAAACCCCATCTCTATTAAAAATACAAAAATTAGCTGGGTGTGGTGGCACATACCTGTAATCCCAGCTACTTGGGAGGCTGAGGCAGGAGAATGGCATGAACCCAGAAGTCAGAGCTTGCAGTGAGCCGAGACCATGCCACTGCACTCCAGCCTGGGCAACAGAACGTGACTTGGTCCCAGAAAACAGTAAAATAAAATAAAAATAAAAATAAGTAAGTCAAAGAAAAGAAAAAGAAGAATCTGAAGACACAGTAAGAGCAAATGGTACTTAAGATCATTTGAATTCTACTATAAATGTACTGATGATTGGAAAAAGGTAATTTAGCTAATCCCTAATGGCACTAAAAATAGTGACCTCTGAAAAGAAATGTCTTCCAAATATACCAAAGATGCATGCTCAAATTCACATGCAATAGCAAGAGCATAAATACATAATTTTCCTTTTTTTTCCTGAGACAGTTTCACTCTTGTTGCCCAGGATGGAGTGCGATGGCACAACCTAGGCTCACCGCAATCTCTGCATGCCGGGTTTAAGAGATTCTCCTGCCTCAGCCTCCTGAGTAGCTGGGATTACAGGCATGTACCACCACGCCTGGCTAATTTTGTATTTTTAGTAGAGACGGGGTTTCTCCATGTTGGTTAGGCTGGTCTCAAACTCCTGACTTCAGGTGATTCACCCACCTCAGCCTCCCAAAGTGCTGGGATTACAGGCATGAGCCACCGCACCCAGCCGATTTTCCATTTTTAATAAAGTGATGATAGCAACAAATAAAATCACCAAATAAGAAATACTTCCTCAAACTTGCTCAGCATTTATTTTGTTCTGAATTTGTGTCGCATTAAAAATACAATTTCTTCCAATAGTCAGCCATAAAGAGATCATTAAAATTAATAGTTCCTATAAAACAAATTTAAAATAACCTTTAAAAAGGAGCCATCCTTAGCCCATTGAATAACATAGTAATAATGAATAAGATTTGAAGTTAAAAAATACATAGACTGTGGTATATATAGTATGGATAAAAACAACTTACACCATTCTCCTTTCTTCGATATTCACCAGGAACTTTTACACCATTTCTTTTTAAACTTGGATCCTGAGATCTTGGTCCACTCACTAAGGACAAAATCCAAAAATTATGCATTAACACTAGAGTTGACAGATATTTTAAGAACCAGTTCATTTCCAAGTTCTGTCATCACTGCTGTTTGATATTTTAAGTTGAATGTATTCTTAAAACAAAATACTTTCTAATAGCAATGGACTTAAGGTCTCATAACTCAGTGTGTTTTGCAAAATTAATTTCATAGAACAGTGAATACGTAGCACTACTAAGTATCACATGCCACCTAGTCATTAGGAAACCTGTCTGATTCACATACCAAAGGAGGAAAACTTAACAAACTTAATGTACTTCTGACTATGAGTAATTCATACCATTTGCTGATAGTTGCTCTTCCTAGTCATCTATTTAGCTACTCAGTAGTTAAATCAAAAAAAGCTTCACTGAAATAGTTGAAAATTACATCAATGCATCCTTGTACTCACTAACAATATTTTTAAATTATTATGAGAAGAAAGCACTTAAAAATGGAACGAGTAGTATCTTAATTATTTGGTTTACTGCAAACATTTTGTGGTAATTTGTAAGTACTATGAAGTACTTCTACATTTATTTAAGCAAAATATTTGTTTAAGTTTGTGAAGGAACTATCCGGAAACACTATATATTCTGCTTTTTTGGCTAAAAAGAATTTTTAAAGTCAAAATACATGGGTCTTTCAGTACCACTTAATGTATCATAAAAGGAAACATCTTAAACTAATACATTATAAGAAGCAAAAATACCAAAAGAGAATTTTAAAAATACATTAAATTAAGCTCATACCTGTACTTCCCAGAAATTAAAAAAATTATCAAATTACCTCCCAAGAAACTTAAGTAAAATGTCTATTATAACTGTCAGGAATCTTAGCACAAATTCCCATTGCTAATAAACAAATAAACAAACACGTCTACTCAGAGCCAAGTATTACACTTACAACTAATTCTAATACAATCAGCTTTTATTTTTAAAATGCAGCTCAATTATCTGACAAAATAGCTCAGGTAATCTGCCACAATATTTCTGTAAGAAAAAAAAAACTTCTATAATTTCAGAATAATTGCTTTCTTTGCTGTCTTAAAGAGAGAGCACTTAACTAGCTTCTCCTTTGTATAATCAGTTACCTAATTAAAGAAAGCAGCAAGAGCCTTAAACATAATTTCATATACATTCTGGGTCACAGGTCCTAATTGAACTGGAAAAAGAATATGGTGACAGTCTCGTAATCCTTAATCGAGAGGTCTAGACCAAAAAGAGTAAGTTAACACCTTAATAAAGGAGACTGAAAAACAATACTGTTTTATCCCAATTTCAACACTATGTGGCACTGGTGTTTTGTGACAATGTGAAAACAGCTCCTTTATCTTCAGATTATAATTCTCACATTACAGACACTGAAACTGCATATTGCACTATTGAGAGACTATTCAATAATTTATCCACTACTAGACAGCAAGATATTTGAACAGGTAGATGAATGGGTAAAATTCAACTAATTAGAAAAGAGTGCATGCGATGTAAATAGAGAACAAAATTAAAAATAAGATACAAATGCCAATATAAAACTACAAAAAAAAAAAGCCTACAGAAAAAAATACATGTTTACTTAAAATAAAATTAAAGACACCAGTGATACCGAAAGGCAACCAGGTAGCTTGGCTGAGGTGATTCAGGTTCCACTCCTGGCTCTGCCTCTAGGTGTGTGGCCTCTGACAAGTCACTTAACCCCTAAGTATCAGCATTTCTCATCTGTAGGTTAGAAGGGGCCAAACTAAGTCAATTCTGCCCCTCAGCTAACCCATACTCTAAATTTAATCATTCCCAATGGTCAGGTACCACATAGACACTTGTGTTAATGCAACAGTTAGTTAACGAAACTGAGCTTTTTTTTTTTTTGGAGACAGAGTCTTGCTTTGTTGCCCAGGCTAGAGTGCAAATGATCTCAGCTCACTGCAACCTCCGCCTCCCAGGTTCAAGCGATTCTTCTACTTCAGCCTCCCAGTAGCTGGGATTACAGGTGCCCAGCTAATTTTGGTTTTGTTGTTGTTGTTGTTTCAGACGAGTCTTGCTCTGTCGCCAGGCTGGAGTGCAGTGGTGCCATCTCGGCTCACTGCAACCTCCAACTCCCTGATTCAAGCGATTCTCCTGCCTCAGCATCCTGAGTAGCTGGGATCACAGATCCCATGTCCAGCTAATTTTTTTATTTTTAGTAGAGACGAGGTTTCATCATGTTGGCCAGCATGGTCTGTCTAGATCTCCTGACCTCATGATTCTCCCGCCTCGGCCTTCCGAAGTGCTGGGATTACAGGCATGAACCACCACGTTCAGCCAAAACTGAGCTTTTATAATGTCCAATAATCCTGCTCGTTCTCCCACATCCTACAAGACTGCTGGGTCACAGGGATGGCTGTGTCCCCAGTGTCTACTGCTGCTTCCCACCCACACTCTCCTCCACCCTCCCCTTACAGTCATCTATAAACTCTGGTCACAATCCTGGTTACTAACAATGGGACCAGTTGACTCCCTTGTTCTCTCCACCTCCAAGTCCTGCCTTCATTCTGGATGACGTTACTGCCCAAATGCTAGCCTCTCAGTTCTAGTTTTCTCGTCCCCACTCTAATTCAGGTTCATTTCAGGGCCCCACGTGGGACCACAACACTAGACGCCCTCTACCTCTGAAATTTTCAATTCAAACCTTCTGTTTTTTGAACACTATTTCCTTTCAATCTGCCTGTCTCACTCATTTCCTCTCACGACACCTGTTCTTTCATCTGAGACTCGCAGCCTCTTAACTCTGTCTACTCTTTCCCCAAAGTCCCTCCAGTCTTCACTTCTTCCCCACCCAGATGAGGTATCACTGACCTTCCATTGAATTTGTCTAGAAACCTTGGGTTTTCTAGACAATTGCCTAGAAAGAATTTGTCTAGATACCTTTGGTTTCTTCTCTTCTTACAACCCACATGGGCTGTAGACCACCACTGGAGAAAAATCATGTATGGTCTCATGGTCTCTCATCTCAACTGGCCTCAATGGCTCCCAGCAGCCTGGCTTCCCTAGTAAGCCTTCTCTCCTAATCTCCAAAACAGCTCAAACTTCCCACCCACCTCCATCATCACTCCTACCTCAGAGAAAACAAATGTTTTTAGATGAGAAATCCCTCAACTTACTCCCACAAAATGCACAAATTTAGCCACATCTGCCACAGTTTTATTTCTGTCCTGTTATTATGGAAGAGGGATCCTTCCTCTTGTCTAAGAGGACTTTCTGCCTCAGGGCTGCCGAAGGACCTAATCAGGGACCCTGACTAACAAGTATTCTCTTTCTTAGAGTTTCAAACCCCTACTCTAATGACTCCTTCCCACCCGCATTAAAAAACTATAGTCAAACTTCTCTTCATCCTATTTCCACTGTTTACATTTCCTAACCTCTCCTTCACCTCTCAAATTACCTGGCTTCTCATCATGCGCTACCAGCACAAAATAAAAGCTTCAATATCTGTCACAATTCACAGAGCACTACCTACCAATGTCCCTGCCAGGGGGGTGTTCATGACGAAGGAAGAAGCGAGCTTCGTTCCTCTGACTTCCGAATCGCTGAAGAATATCAAACATTCGCTCATTATCTGCAACTGGACGTTCTAAAGCAAATGAGTAGAAACCACATTATTTTCAGGTAAAAGAAAGATAAACATATCATTCACCGTCTATCCTTCATGCAAATTATACATTATAGATACATCAAATGCTTAGTATCTCAGGTAAATTGTTTTCATTAAAACACATCTTAGAAAATGAAGTAACACAGATTTTCCACACACACACGATCAGAGTCAAACCAGGGTGGAATACTAGAAAGGGCAATGCATCTCTGCCAGCTATCGGGAGCTCAGTAGTCTAATCCAGTGGGCTCCATGCTGGCCACAGGCGTGCCATTTAACTTCTTTTTTTCTCTCTCTCTCTTTTTCTTTTTTGAGACGGAGTCTTGCTCAGTCGCCCAGGCTGGAGTGCGGTGGCGTGATCTCGGCTCACTGCAAGCTCCGCCTCCCGGGTTCACGCCATTCTCCTGCCTCAGCCTCCTGAGCAGCTGGGACTACAGACAGGCGCCCGCCATGTCGCCCGGCTAATTTTTTTGTATTTTTAGTAGAGACAGGGTTTCGCTGTGTTAGCCAGGATGGTCTTGATCTCCTGACCTCGTGATCCACCCGTCTCGGGCTCCCAAAGTGCTGGGATTACAGGTGTAAGCCACCGCGCCTGGCCATTTAACTTCTGTAGTTCCAAAAGTTTCTGTAAAATCTATATTAGATCAGACAGTCCCTTCTAACACTAATGTTCATGATTCTTTGAATATACAAAAAAATTAAAAAGCAACTTTCTAAATAACCTAGTCTTTTTTTTTTTAATTGTAGTTTTCAATACAGGCTATTTTTAAATTATAATTTTACAATGTTTAAAAAAATCAGATCTATCCATTTCCAAATAAAAGTCTATTTACTGCTGTAAAATGTATCTATATTTGCCCTTCTTCCAGTGAGAATACCAGTGTCAGAATTTTTCTGGAAAAAAAAAAGAAGGGCACACCTAAATACGTAGTAAAAATAGAAGCCTCAGGAGAAACAATATATCTCAAGCTGTCCTAAAAAAATCTTCCAATCTCAAGGGATCTGGATATAAAAACAAGACATACTGTTTGAGGCAGCAACTGCTTAAAATCAACGAAACTCCAGTAATGTCAACATAATTTTTAAATATAAGAATGTTGAAATACCCTAAGAAAACTCAACACATTTATTAGTAATCAACACCTTAAATAAACATGGGAGAGAACAGAGCAGGCAAGCATTCAATTCAATTCAAGCAGCCAATTTGGTGAACCAACCCTGAATTTAACCTGCTTGGCTGCAACAAAGTGCGGTTCTGGTTCTACTTCCAGTCACATAACATACTGAAAGTTGACACAGATCATCCCCTTTTATAAACCACACATATTCTAAGACCCCCAAAAAAGGATATACCATAGTTAGAGAGAAACCCTCCAAAAGAAATTCTGAGTAGCCCTTCCATCTACCCCTACAAAATACACAACCACAAGCTGTACTCAAAACAAGTAAAATCTCCAGGTTTCAGGAGCAAAGAGACAACTCAAAGGAAGTAAAGTAGCTTGCAATCCACGCCGGACTGCCCCAGAAGGATATGGACTTTCTCATAAGCTCCAGGTTGACATCCCAATGGGCCTATGATGGCAAAAGATCAGGCATAGGCCTGCATAAACTGAAACAGACACTTCAAAGGCTCTCAAAGCTCCCTACTAACACCTGTGTGCCAACCACACCTACGGTCATGCACTGCATGTTGACAGTGGTCCCATAAGATTGTAAGGCCATATTTTTACTGTACCTTTCCCTATGTTTAAACATGTTTAGATACACAAATACCACTGTGTTATAACTGCCTACAGTATTCAATACAGTAACATGTCGTACAGGTTTGTAGCCTAGGAGTGATAGGCTATATACCGTATAGCCTAGGTGTGTAGTAGGCTATACCATCTAGATTTGTGAAAGTATACTCTATGATGTTCACACAACAAAATCACCTAATGATAAATTTCTCAGCACATATCACCATCATTACGTGACACACGACTGTATCTCCTTGGCATTCCTGCCTATATGACTCTGAACAAGCCATTCCTACCATGAATCATCCGCCCCCCAGCACCCTTTTTTCCTGCAGATGAAACACATCTATTACTGCAACTATCACATTGTATTATAAATGTCTGTGGATACTTGTTTTTCTTTGTGCCCTGTAAGATACCTGAAGGCAACTTTCATCTCTCTATCCCTCTCCATCAAGTGCAGTCCCTAGCACGTAACAGGCATCCAAGAAATATCCACTAAGCAAATGCACAAGTGGGTAGTGAGGAAATGGAAAAGGAAAGAAGAGGAAGACAAGAGAGGAGAAGAAAGGCTTAACACTTAGAGAATTAAGTTACAGCTTTGGAGTAAGAAATTTTTTTTTTAATAATACACATATAGGCCTGAGATCCTGAATGGTTTTTCAATGCCTTCAAATCAAGAGGGAAGGGAAAAAGCCAGAGTAAACATGAGCAAAGGATATAAAGAAACAATTTCAAAAACCAAAAAGCCAATGGCCAACGAACAAATGAAAAAACAGGCAACCACATTTGAAATCAGAAATATGCAAATTTAAACAAAAGTCAAGTTTTCAGCTATCAGTTTAGTAAAAGTTAAAATATTATAACTTGATGAGGAATACATCTAGAAATAACTGGAAAGGGTATGAACTGATATAACCTTTGCCGAAGAAAATTTGACAATATATATTACATTTTCAAATGTGCAAAACTTTATGTTAATTTGGTTCATGACAGTAACCTGTTTACTACCTGTAAGTATCCCATAACATCATGTTGTATACCTTGAATATACACAATAAAATTTAAAAAAAAATTTTAAAATGTGTGGCCTGGCCAGGCACAGTGGCTTACGCCTGTAATCTCAACACTTTAGAAGGCTGAGGCTGGAGGATCACTTAAGCCCAGGAGTTCCAGACCAGCCTAGGCAACATAGCAAAACCCCATCTTTACAAAAAACAGAAAAATTAGCTGGGTGTGGTGGCACATTCCTGTAGTCCCAACTACTCAGGAGGCTGAGGTGAGAGGATCACTTAAGCCTAGGAGGTCAAGGCTGCAGCAAGCCAAGACTGCACCACACTGCACTCCAGCCTGGGCGACACAGCAAGACCTTGTCTCAATAAAAAAATAAAATATTTCACATCACTTACTGCATGAGGAGGAGGGAGAGGGAGAGGAGGATGGCGAGGAGGAGAGGGAGAGGAGGGGGAGGGGACTAAAGAAGAAGAACAAAATTTTTTTTGAAAATTAAAAAAATGTTATGAACTTTTAACCAAAGAATTCCATTTTTGGCATCCACCCTTTAGAGAAATGCTTGCACAGGATCAGAAGAAGTTCCTAAAAGGATTTTTACTCAGCACTTATTAAAACAAGATAATTAATTTAAATGTTTGTAAATAAAGCAATTGTTAGCTCAACTGTAGTTTATGCATACTGGGGAAAATTATGTGATAATTTAAAAATAACATGGTGGCTCATGTCTATAATCCCAGCACTTTGGGAGGCTGAGGCTGGTGTATCACTTGAAGTCAGGAGTTCAAGACCAGCCTGGCCAACATGGTGAAACTCCATCTCTACTAAAAATATAAAAATTAGCTGGGTGTGGTGGTAGGTGCCTGTAGTTCCAGATACTCGGGGCTGAGGCAGCAGAATCGCTTGAACCTGGGAGGCAGAGGTGGCAGTGAGCCAAGACGGTGCCACTGCACCCCAGCCTGGGCAACAGAGTGAGACTCTGTCTCAAAAAAAAAAAAAGATATAGATTTACACATACTAATCTGAAAAGGAAAGATCCACAAGCTATGTTGTAGGGTAAAATAGTAAATTGGAGAACACTGATATGTATGCTACTGCTTACATAAAGAAAATATATAGAAACAACACAAAAATATTTCTACAGTTACTTACAAATGCAGAGAAAAGGTCTGAGAAATTATCTGGCTAAAGTGATTACATCAAGAGACGAAGGGAATTGCTTAGGAGAGAGACATCCATTCTGTTTATATTACTTCCTTTTTTAAAAACTAGAGCTGAGCACAGTGGCTCACGCCTGTAATCCCAGCACTCTGGGAGGCCAAAACGGAAGGATCACAAGGTCAGGAGATCAAGACCATCCTGGCCAAAATGATGAAACCCTATCTCTACTAAAAATACAAAAAAAAACTAGCTGGTGTGGTGGCGCGTGCCTGAATCCCAACTACTCAGGAGGTTGAGGCACAAGAATCACTTGAATCCAGGAGGCGGAGGTTGCAGTGGGCCGAGATCGTGCCACTGCACTCCAGCCTGGTGACAGAGCGAGACTCCATCTCAAAAAAAAAAAAGAAAAAAGAAAAGAAAAACAAAACAAAAAAACCTAGAACACGTATCAGTGTTGTCATTTAAAAATAAATTTTTTTTCTTTTTTGAGACAGAATCTTGCTCTGTCACCCAGGCTGGAGTGGAGTTGCACGACCTCGGCTCACTGCAACCTCTGCCTCCCAAATTCATGGGATTCTCCTGCCTCAGCCTCCCCAGTAGCTGGGATTACAGGTGCCCGCCATCATACCTGGCTAATTTTTGTATTTTATTTTAGTAGAGGCGGGATTTCACCATGTTGGCCAGGCTGGTCTCAAACTCCTAACCTCAGGTGATCAACCCTCCTCGGCCTCCCAAAGTGCTGGGATTATAGGCGTGAGCCATCGTGTCCAGCCAAAAGTTTTTTTAATTAAAAAGTTGTGCCAGGTGTGGTAACTCACGCCTGTAATCCCAGCACTTTGGAAGGCCAAGGCAGGCGGATCACCGTCAGGAGTTCGAGACCTGCCTGAACAACACGAAGAAAGCCCGTCTCTACTAAAAATACAAAATTAGCTGGGCATGGTGGCACATGCCTGTAATCCTAGCTACTCGGGAGGCTGAGGCACGAGAATCGCTTGAACCCAGGAGGCGGAGGTTGCAGTGAGCCAAGATCGCGCCATTGCACTCCAGCCTGGGCAACAAGAGTGAAACTCCGTCTCAAAAAAAAAAAAAAAGGTTGTAAGAAAGAAAATCCTTTACATGTCATCATCACATAGCAAAGGTTATTAAATTCAAGTGAGCAAGAGGAATAAGTGGGATCAAAAGTGTCAAGGAACAGAGTATAGCACCAGCAAAGAATGCACGCTTCTTCCTCTATGAAAATGAGAAAAAAAGGGAGACACACAGAGGGAATCTAAGGTACAGAGTAAGAAAACTGAGGAAGCACACAATGGATGGTTTCGATTATCTCAGTAAAGAATAAAGCAAGGTAATTTGCTGAATGCAAGGAAGTTACCAGGAGCAGCTAGAAGTTCATTTCCTCATTCCAAAAATATTTCTATAGCACCTGCTAGGTACAAGGCACTCCCCTTGAGCTGGGGATACAGCAATGAACAAGATAAACAAGGTCTCTATCCTTAAATAGTTTACATTCTAGTGCATATGTTTGGGGCTATCAGGACAACACACACAAAGTCAGAGTGATGCACCTTCTGCAGAGGATTACATCAGGATGATATAACTGAGAACTAACTTCATGGCTACTTTTGGCAGGGTGCTCAGGAAAAGCCTCTCCAAGGAGGTTAACATTTTAGCTGCAATCCAGAAGGAACCAGCAATGACAGTATCTGGAGACAGAGCAATACAAACAGTGGGAATGGCTATCACCAATGACTCTAAGGTGGGAATGAGCTTAGCATATTCAAGAAATATTTTTAAAGCTGCAGGAAGAAGCAGAGAAGAAAATGATACCAGATAAGAGCAAAGACTAAGAATCTACAGAACTTCACAACCTCATATTAAAAGTTTGGATTTTATTCTAAGTGGAGGAGAAGTCGCTAGTTTTAAGCAGGAAAGTGAAATTATCTGATTTTCGTTTTCAAAAGATCCCTTGGGTTTCTTCATGTGATTGTTCTAATCTGGTTCCTACGTAAAGAGAAAAGAAAGTAACTCAGAGAGACTGCAGAAGACCTTCTAGAACATCCAACTGTAGAAAAGTCAACCAAAGATGAATAAAAGGACTTGCCTGAAAAGAAGGGGGAGCTCAGCTGAAGTTAGCTATCATGAATGGCATGAACTCAATTAACACAGTGTGTAACTTGCTCTGGGGACATCTGGCATCCCCAGAGGTGAAAAAGGAAACCAGCAGGAGTTCACCCAGCCTGTGTAGGAACAAGGCAGAAATGATGAAAAATTACTCCCACATCTACCAACTCCTATGGAGCCAAAAAGAAACCAGGTTATCCCATATTAGAGCTCCAAAGAACCATACAGAGGGATTGATTTCAAGGCTTACAATAATGCCCATGAGTTCACCACTGCTGTCTGCCACTACAGTTCCTCAACACTGAGTAGCTTCCTCTAAAAACTTACAGAAATTGAGAGAGGGCAAACCAATTAGGATGCCTCAAATTTCTAATTAAGTAAAGCTTACACATACAAAGACACTGTTGAGCACTATCCATTGGACCACAACATCCCAGATGACCTTTTATATTTTATATTGTGGTGTCTCCATTTTATTGCAGAAAAAGAAAACAGCAAAAAGACTTCATGTATCATACCAAAGCTGGATCAGGAACACTATGTTCTGTCAGACATGCTATTCTACAGTTTCTCCCCGGAGAAACATGAGCACTCACACAGTGCCACATCTACAAACCAACATTAATAGAAGATAGAAGAACTGAAGCACAAGGCCGTCAGCGTCTCTCACCAGAGCCACACCACACTTCAGCCAAATGGCAATCACTCTCTCCGGGTTCTTTGCACAGATCCACCACATCTCTGCATATTGTTTCTGGAGTTACTGGAACTTCTGTGAAGTGCTGCTCATTGTTACTGAGATACACGGTGAGAAACATCTAAAAATTAAGAGAGAAAATTAAGACAGTTACTGGTACTGTCTGTCTAATGTGGCATTCACCTTAAATTCCTTTCTCCAAACAAAATTTCAGTTGGAAGTGCAAATGTACAACAGAACAGTCTGGCTGTCACCCGGCCAAAGATGAGGTGTTGACTGGGGGTTGAGGGAGACCTGGAGCCCAGCCTCTACCATGGGCAGTAGCTCTAGAACCCTTGGTGACCCTGGAATACAGTCACACCAGTTCAAATTAAATCTGTTTTTGCCAGTTTTATTCACGTTGTTTGCCAAATACTTATATATGCTGGACCCATATCACAAATATATCTTCCTGTTAATCCTGTAAAGGTTGATGAGATAACCTCATCCATATATACTTATTTATGCATAGTCTCTTTTTTGGAAGGACACATAAGAACATAACATGCTGCTTCTGAAGTGGGAGGGGGATGGGAACAGAGCTTGTGGGGCTGTATAAACCTCATCTTTATATAATGTGCATACATTACCTATTCAAAAAACTGTACTTTTTTTTTTTTTTTTTTTTTTGAGACAGAGTCTCACTCTGTCTCTCACGCTGGAGTGTATGGCATGATCTCGGCTCACTGCGACCTACGCCTCCCAAGTTCAAGTGATTCTCCTGTCTCAGCCTCCCGAGTAGCTGGGATTACAGGCTCATGCCATGCCACACCACACCATGCCACATCCAGCTAATTTTTGTATTTTTAGTAGAGACAGGGTTTCATTATGTTGGCCAGGCTGGTTTCAAACTCCTGACTTCAGGCGATCCACCCGCCTTGGCCTCCCAAAGTGCTGGGATTACAGGCATGAGCCACTGAGCCCAGCCAAAAAATTGTACTTCTAAAATGTTTTAAGCAAATTAAATACCTACTTTGAAATGTAAGATTTCATTAACAAAGTCTAAGTAGAAATGAGTAGCTGTTATGCTAACACCTACATGACCTTGTATATAAACACTGAGACCAATAGAAGGTTTACATTTAAAACTCACTAATAGGCTGGGTGTAGTGGCCTACACCTGTAATCCCAACACTCTGGGAGGCCAAGTTGGGAAGACCACATGCGTCCAGGAGTTTAAGACCAGTCTGGGCAAGGAAGCAACACTCCATTTCTACCAAAAATTAAAAGAAAATCAGCCAGACATGGTGGCACATGCCTGTGGTCCCTGCTACTTGGAAGGCTGAGTGGGGAAGACTGCTTGAGCCCAGGAGGTCATACTTATAGTGAGAAGCAACTGCATCACTGCACTCCAGCCTGGGTGAGACCTTGACTCAAAAAAAAAAAAAAAAAAAAAAAAAAAAAAAACAAGAACAAATAGGAAAAAGATTTGACCAAAAAAAAAAAAAAACATATAATTAAAAAACTGCCAAATAAAA
>NC_045434.1:80682651-80691293 GCF_002776525.5 Piliocolobus tephrosceles
GCTTGAGCCAAGGGGGTCAAACTAATAGTGGGAAAAAACAACACCAACCACCCCCAGCCGGGGGGGGACAGAAAAAAAAAAAAAAAAAAAAAAAAAAAAAAAAAACCTTACTAACAATCTTAACAATCGTTCTCCTAGTAAAAAAAGATGCTGTATCTTAGAAACACTGCTACTAAAGAATTAAAGTTTTCACACCTATTAAATTACAAAAAAAAAATCTTGTTAATTTCCAATGCTGAAGAAACTAAGTAAAACAGGAAACAAATTTTTTATGGTGATGCAAATTAGTAAGCCCCTACGTTTATTAAATTCAATGAGTAACTCCATGCAAATCAATATGTATCAGGATTAAAAAATAATAATAATTTGAAAGCATTACCTCACAGTGAGAATACATCCTGTGAAAATAATTCCAATCAAAGAAAGAATGCATAACCTATGGAACATAAACTTGAGGGAAAAGTTTAGTCTTTTAAAATCATTAATGAAATTATGCTAAGCACTGGGAAAAGTTTGGGTTTTAAGACTGCAAAAAAGCAGAGTAAGTAGGATATACACTACGACCACAATGACACGAGGACATCACACAGGAATCGGAGGGCCTACCAACAGTCACACAACTCCCCTTCCAGTTTAAATGTTTCTGTCCATTACCCCCAAATGGAGAAAGCTGCATTAAGACATTGTTTGCGAAAAGGCAACACCTGGTTAGGGATGACAATGGAAACTGGCTAAGACATCAGACTCAGTGCCTCAAGATTTGGTCAGAGTAAGAGAAGATATACATGAGAGAAAGGGTGGCCCCTTGCACTCAAGCCAGTCCAAGCCTCCACATTCTGCAACCAAAGCTGTTAACTCACATGAACAGGTAAAACAGAGGGTGATCCAGAAAAATTAAAATACTGAACACTGTTGAAACAATTTTTAATGGAAAAACAAAAAACAAAAAAACACTGTAGACTTTCCCAGTATGAGCTCAGAAGCGTTCAAGCTAATTATCTCAGGTTTTTCACATTTTAACTACATAAAGGTACATAGTTCTAGGGTTCAACTTAGGCAACAAGGCAGCACTCAAAATTATGACACAAAAGTCATAAAGGCTTGACTAAATCATGGAAAAAATAACAAAGCACAGAATTATACTCATCTGCTGCTCCCAAAGTATACAGCATATTCAGTGATGGAGACAAATAATGTACATTTTAGCATTAAATACTACCTCTCCATACTCCCTACTGAAAGGAAAACTTGCTTTGAAGTTTATCACTTAGAAAATAGTAACTTTTCATTGTAAACATGAGGCTTAGAGGTGTTAAGTTACAGAAGTACTAGAAATACAGAGTATATGCTAAACACACACGTTATCAACAAATAAAAGCCTATTATGTGAGATAGCACCTTACCTCCCTAAACTTCATCTTTCAGACACATTATCTCAGAAACGTACATCAACTCTCAGATAAACAGCAGGTGTTACTTTCTCTTTATAAATGAAGAAAAAGACTCAGATAAGTGATCTACTTGCCTACTGAAATGGGAAGGTAAGGGTACAATTCTGTTCTTCTGATCTATCCTCTAGTCTTTAAGCTGTGCTTTATAGAAAGAAAATATTAGGAAATGCTCCATTTAACCAGTTACCCACACTTTAACAGAGATCTGATCTTCTACTTTCTGGAAAACCAACAGCTTCATTTATTTAAAAGTATAATTAAGAATGATGACAGATGTGTTTTATTTATGGTTACTTTTCCCACAGGTTTAACACCAGTATCCAAAGTAAATGTATGAGTTGACCCCATTTCTACCTGTCATGTATGGAGGTTAGCTCTGTGGTGATTTTAGTAATTGTACAGCAGTATGCGATGCTGGGCCAGCAACACGCTATTTTTGTCGATTCCCAGGTAGGAGATCTGGTTCAAACTCCAGAATACTTCATAATTAGTTAGACTAACTTAGGCAAGTAATGTCACCTCTCTGAAACCCGGCATCCTCATCTTCAAAGCGAGTCTTTAAGTTCCCCAATAGCCACACGTTTACCTATGTAACAAACCTGCACGTCTTGCACATGCATCCTGGAACTTAAAATTAAAATTAATTTTTTTTAAAAAAAGTTCCCTAAGAGCTACTATTTTAAAAGTAAATGTTTACTAGGTACTAGAGTAAAAGTAAACATTTTTACAGCAGCTTACAAGGTCTGCTGTAGTCATGATCTGGCCCCCATCTCCTTCTAATCCCCCCTCACTCTGTGCTCTATCAGCGTCCTCTTTGCTGTTCGTCAAACACACCAGGCATGTTCCCACGTGGGAGCCTCTGCACTTGCTGCTCCTCTATTTGGAATGTTCTTCTTCGTATGCCAGCGTAAATCTTACTTCCTCATCTCCATCACGCCTTTACTCAGATGTCACTCTCTCAGTGAAGCCTTACCTAGGAACCCTACCTAGAATTCCAACACCAAACACAAACACACACATACCCTAGCCCATTCTTCTGCTTTATTTCCCTCCTTAGCACAGTCACTAACATGCCATATGGTATATTTATTTAACTCATTTTTATTATCTGCCTTTCCTACTAGAAAGTAAGCTCCATACAGTCAAAGGTTTTGTCTTTGTTCGGTGTTGTATACTCAGCACCTAGAACTGTGCCTGCTATGTAACAAGCATACACTACGTATTAAATCTTGCAAATGTGATTGCATTTTACAGATGAAAACACTGAAGCACAGAGGGATTTAAGTAACTCACCCAGGTCACACAGCTATTAAATGGCAAAACCAAGATTGAGTCCCTTCTTCAAGAGCATACAGGTAAAGACTCCCCTGAATCTGGACCACACGGTGCCAAGTGTTTCACTGCCTCTAGTTCTGTCTTTCAGAACAACAGTTTGCCCACAATCCATCATCTCACCTCTGATTTATTTTCACGGTCAGTTTTGTTGCAGGTAGTGCTAAACGGTATGGCATGTAGTACGTAGCACAGCTATATACTCTCAAATGACAGTGTGTGTTATCCTCTCATTTCTTCAACTAACATTCTGCTACTGTCATTCTACCTCTGTTTCAATATTATTTTCATTCATTCAGTATTTACAGATCATCTACTATATGGTCTCTGTTCTAATGTAGAAATAATCTTTACTAAACAGCTAATACTACAGGCAGTACAAAATTCAAAGAGAGAGAAAGAAAGCTACGTGGAGAAGGACACAGCCAGCCCACAGGAAGGAAGCCAAAAAAATAAACACCACAACCTGGCTCCTTCCCTCTCATGTCCACCCACTACTCCCCACTGGACAAACCCAACTACCTACCAGATGGCAAGGGAAGCAGTTGATGCAATTTAGAGAAGTCAACCTCCAAAGGCACAAAAGCAGGATGGAGGAAGATGAAAAGTGAATGCAGAGGGGCAAAAAAGACACCCAGCACAGGAGCCCTCCTCTCTGTACTATGCAGTCAGAGGGCTCTTGAGCAACCGAGCAAACTATCTGAAGGAAGTGAGGACACAGCCCAACTAAGGTCTAGGAGAAGAATGTGCCAACCAGAGGCAACACATTTAAAGCCCCTGAGAAGGAAACAAGTTTGTCACATTTGCACAAGAGGAAGGTCACTGCAGAGGGAGCAAGAGGAAAGGGTTAATTCAAGGAGGCAAGCAGAAGCCAGATCATGCATGTCTTTATAGGCTGGAGGTTCCCAAACTTTGGTGTGGACAGAGGGTTGTTGTTAAACACAGATTGCTGGGCTCCACCCCAAGAATTCCTAAATCAATAGATCTGGGATGGAGACTGAAAATTCTGCATTTCTAACAAGCCCTCAGATGATGTTGATACTGCTGGTCTAGAAACCACGTCCTGAGAACCACTGTCTAAGGCGAGAGCGAGGACTGTGGATTTTAATCTAAAAGCCCACAGGAGGCAAATCGTTAGAGACAGAAAGTAGATCAGTGGCTGTCAGGCGCTGCGGAAAGGGGAAATGGGAAGTGACTGCTAATAGGTACAGGGCTACTTCTTGGGGTGATGGAAATATTCTGGAATTAGTGGTGATAGTTGCACAACACTGTGAATACATTAAATACCACTGAATTGTATATTTCAAAATGATTAGTTTTATAGTATGTGAATTATATCTCAATTTTTAAAAATAAGAGGTTACTGGAGGATTCTGAACAGGGTAGCTATTCATGCCATTAAAAAAACTCACTATGTGAACAAACTACAGGAGGACAGGCATGAAAGTCCAAATAAGAGGTAAATGCCACACACAAAATGAGATATGATGGTAACACAGAATGCAAGTTAACAGCAAAGGTGGTGAAAATGGCTGGATTTGCGTTATTATTTGAAGGTAGAGCCAGTAAGACTCTCTTGGTGGACAGAATGTGGGATGTGAAAGTAGAGAGAAATTAAGAGTGACTCTGGATCTGCTACCTACGCACCAGGTACAAAGTGAGGAAGGAGGAACAGGTTGGGAAGGGCCAGCAGGATGAGGCCTCTATGTTAAATATGAGACACCCATGGAACATTCAAATGGAGGCATGAGAAGGCTGTTTAATACGCAAGTTTGACTGAGATGAGTAAGCAAGAGATGAGCATGTAGAGGCATTTAAAACCTAAGCCTGGATGACAGCAGCTAGGGCCAGCTAGAGACAGGAAAGAACGCTGAGGACTGTGTCCTGAGCTAATCAAGCAACCTCCAGAGATCCCACGAAGGACAGGGATCCAGCAAAGAAGACTGAGAAAGAGCCACCAAAAAAAGACAGGAAGAAGTCCAGAAGAGTGCAGGACACCAGAAATTAAGCGAAGAAAGTGTGAGGGAGGAAGATGCAAAAGTGTACAATCAGACTTGGCAAGGTGGAAGCTGCCGACTGCCTTGACCAGCACTGAGTCATGGGTATAAGGACCTGGCAGGAACAGGCTAGAGAACCTGAGGGAAGGAAGCAGAGGCAGAGTACAGACAACTAGTTCTTCCAGTGTGTTCTGCCTAACCCAAGGGAGAGAAAATGGAGCCACCTAGGGAAGGAGACACAGTTTGGTAAAAGGAGTGTTTCCTTTTTATCTCAAGATGAGAGTTTTTACAGATCATTTTAATTGATGGGAATGGCCTAGTTGAGAGGGAAAATGGTATTGACAAGAAACTAATGACAGACATAAGTATATCCTCAAGTTATAAAGGTTATTTTTTTCCAGTATGTATCAATTCCCTTTTCCTTCCTTTACTTGAAGAGGAACAAAAAAATAAGAAAAATAATAGAAAGAGAGGCTGGTTTTACTAACCTATCATGTCAACATGAGAAAATACAGGCACACATGTTCTTTTTATTGCTACCATCCTTTTATCTTTGTTTTACAAATTTACTGTATTACAAAATGATAAAAGAATTAGTCAAAAAGGAATTGAATTTTCTAATAAAAAAATGAATTCACTTGTTTCATTTTAGTGAGGCAGTTTTTATCAGCATGTTGAAAATTTTACTTAGAAAACAAATGTTAGGCTACTCTATCAACTAAGTCCTTCAGAAAACAATTCTGGCCTAGAATCCACCATTTTTAAAGATAAAAAATAAAACTGTTAAATCTAAGAAGTTTCCTCCATCAGATACGAAAATATTTTTGAAGGCAATGAACAAAAAATGAAACATTTTTATTAAAAATATTTCAGTTACACACGTTTGTTTTGTTATAAAATAGTGCTTACTGTACCCTATTATGCATACACATCTACAGGCACAGAAAAAAGCCTGAAACTATATTCACCAAATTAACAGTAGTTATGCCCTGGTGGTGGGATGACTATGTGAATTTTTAGGAACTCATCTACGCTTAAGTTTTCTAGAATGTACCACGTACACAATAAAATTGATTCTTTAAGTAATCAATGATGAAAATACGATAACCATATACCATTTTTATTCATACACATTGTGCCTTCCCTGGATGCTTACTGTGAGATATGGAAGACAAATGTCTGTTGAGAGTGTTTATCTTGTCTATCTTGCCTCAAATTTAGTCAGGAATGATTAAAAACAAGCAATTAAGAAGCACATCTTAAAAGTCCACTATATTAGAACGGAATATTCTTCAGCCATCAAAAGGAATGAGGTACTGATACACACTACCGCATGGATAAACCTTGAAAATATTACGTTAAGTGATAGAAGCCAGACATGAAAGACCACATAGCATAGAATTCCATTTATATGAAAGGTCTAGAACATGCAAATCCATACAGACAAAAAGTTGATGAATAATTGCCAGGGGCTGAGGAAGGGGGAATAGGGAGTGACTGAAAAAGGCATGGGGTTTCTTTCTCAGGTGATGAAAACGTTCTGTAATTAGTGGTAATAGCAGCGCAACCTTGCAAATATACTAAATACCACTGAATTGTACATTTTATATGGGTGAATTTTATGGTATATGAATACATCAATTAAAAAAAAAAGAGCCCACTTATGCTTAGTACGTGAGAGATACAAAAATCTCAGGCCAGGCCATGGTGGCTCACACCTATAATCCCAGCACTTTGGCAGGCCGAGGCAGGGGGATCACTTGAGTCCAGGAATTTGAGAGCAGACCAGCCGGGGCAACATGGTAAAACCCTGTCTCTACAAAAAAAATACAAAAAGGTAGCCAAGAGTGGTAGCGTATACCTACAGTCCAAGCTACCCAGGAAGCTGAAGTGGGAGGATCACCTGAGTCCAGGAGGTCACTGCACGCCAGCCTGGGCATCAGAGAGAGAGCCTGTCTCAAAAGCTCGCGCGCGCGCTCTCTCTCTCTCTCTCTATCTATATATATAAAAAAGAACAATTTAGTACTCTATTACATGAATGAGAATGTGGGTAAAATGGAAATTCAGAAATGAAAAGGATGATTATGAACTGAGGTAGATAAGGTTTCAGCAAACAGGCATAAATTAATAGTAAGCATAAAGAAATAATGTTTTTAAACTATCTGTCATAACTTTACTTCCAAAACGCCTTTTCCTGACACTCTATGTTCTTTAAATACCATATTCTCAAGAATGTAAGATGACTTCATTAGCTCGTTTCCCATAAGGAACCAAGCAAAATGGGGTTCCCTAGAGTTAAAGCCTCTGGGAAGCTGTTTTGAGAAATCTGACTATTCTCATTGAATCAAGTTATAAATGTGTTCCTGTCAACTTTTGAGGTAAATTGTTTTCATCATAAAGAGTGCAGCAATAATCAGATCAAAAAAACAAAAAACAAAAAAAAAACAGCTGTTACAGATCTACCCATACTACAAGGACAGCAAATTGCTGCGACATCCGAAAGGGCTCGTGACAGCTTGCTTACTTGGTAACAGAGTAGTTTTTCTTCCCCAGGTAGAAAATGTGCATATTAGATCAGCCCTTCTTGGTGACCACATACACATTAAAATGTTAACTTCCTTTGAACTTAGAAATCAGGAACATCTTTTTTTATAGTAGAAACCACAAAGAGAAGACATTAATCAATAAACAATAAACTCTAAAGCATATTTAAGAGCAGAAGATATAAATGACAGATCCCACAAGACAATACAAATATGAAGACATGCAGGGAAATCAATATTAATTAAAACAATGAGGTACCACTTAACGGCTACAGGTTGAGTATCCCCTATCTGAAACGGCTGGGACCAGAAGTGTCTCGTATTTCAGAATTTTTTCTGATTTTAGAACATATGGATAACCAGTTGAGTATCCCTAATCCAAATATCCAAAATCCAAAATGCACCCATGTGCATTTCCTTAGAGCATCATGTAGGCACTCAGAAAAGTTTTCAATTTTGGAGTATTTCAGATTTCAGATTTTTGGATTTAGGATGCTCAACCTGTATTAAGCTGTCTTCAATTAAAAGACAAGATCCAACATAGATGAGGCTGTATAAAAGTTATTTACTCAAATACACAATGGTAGTACTATAAATTATTTAAAATCCTATTTGCAAAGTAAAATAAACAATGTATCAAAAGTCACAGAATTATGTATATCTCATGACCTTACTCCTGGGAATTTATCCTAAAAAAAATTGAAATGAAGAAAAACTCTAAACGCCTGAAGATTTTCACTACAGTGTGAGGTCTACACACACAGTAAGATGGAAAAGTAAATATTCAAAAACATGAAAAAGTCTTTAAACAGGGAAAAAGTTAAGTAAATTAAAACCATTTACCAGAAGGACTATGACCCAGCCACCAACTCCTGTAAGTACAAATATAGTGTTAGGAAAATGTTAAGAAAAAGTTACAAAACAGAACAATACTGTTTTTTTAACTTTAAAAATATATGTACCATCGGCCGAGTGCAGTGGCTCACGCCTGTAATCCCAGCACTTTGGGAGGCTGAGGCAGGCAGATCACAAGGTCAGGAGATCGAGACCATCCTGGCTAACATGGTGAAACCGTCTCTACTAAAACTACAAAAAATTAGCCAGGCGCGGTGGCACGTGCCTGTAGTCCCAGCTACTCGGAAGGCTGGGGCAGAAGAATGGCATGAACCCGGGAGGCGGAACTTGCAGTGAGCTGAGATCACGACACTGCACTCCAGCCTGGGGGAGAGAGCGAGACTCAAGTCTCAAAAAAAAAAAAAAAAAATATATATATATATATATATATACACACACACACACACACACACACATATACACAC
>NC_045434.1:80691393-80734952 GCF_002776525.5 Piliocolobus tephrosceles
GTCTCAAAAAAAAAAAAAAAAAAATATATATATATATATATATACACACACACACACACACACACACATATACACACATACATACATAGATACACACACACGCACACCATCTTGGCCAGACAGGGTGGCTCCTGCTCCTGCCTGTAATCTCAGTACTTTGAGGCTGAGGCGGGAGGATCACTTCAGGCCAGGAGCTAGAGGCCAGTCTGGGCAACACAGTAAGACCCCATTTCCCCATTTATATTAAAAAAAAAAAAAATTAGCTGGGTGTGGTAGCATGTACCTGTAGTCCGTCCTAGCTACTCAAGAGACTGAGGTGGGAGGAGTGCTTGATCCCAGGAATTCAAGGTTATAGTGAACTATGATCGTGCCACTGCACTCCAGCTTGGGCGACAGAGCAAGATGCTGTCTCCCAAAAAAAAAAAAAAAAGTAAAAATATGTATGTGGGTACATGCACACACACACATCTACCATCTAAAATATATATATATATACTGACCTGTATGAAACACACAGAAAATCAGCGACACCAGGGGCAAGTATAGACATCACTTTTAAATTTTTTAAATCTCAACAGTAAAATAGTTTTATAATAATTTACAATTTAAAAGTATACTTAATACAAACTGGGATAAAAGAACATGAAAATATTTCATCAAAAATGGTAAATGTGATTACAATTTGTTTCTACCTCCTATAGTCATCTATCTCGAGAGAAGGAAAGTTCAGGGAAAGGTAAAAAAAAAACACTGTGTTAAGTTGTGCCAGGCCACCTACAGACTCGCTGCACAGTAATTCATATCAGTCATATCCAAATGAAGATTTGCCCTTCCAAAAATTCAAAGTCACAGATTATTTTCATTTAAAAACAATGGGTCACAGATTTAAGAGTTCTGTGTTTATAGAGCATGTATGTACTGTAACTATGATGTTATGCTATCAACACAAGAATAACTCATTTTAAAGAGGAATTATTTCAGATTAAAATCTGAAAGACTTTTCTAAGAGGAAATACAAAAATAAATGATTACGGCATTTACAAGATGAGTCAAAGGCTAACGTTTATTCATTTGATTAAGAAAATCATGTGAAGTTCTACAGAAAGAAGAAAGGAACCAAGAGTATAAGACGTTCCCTGTCACCAAAGGGAAATTAAGCTCTACAACAGCACCTTCAGAGCTTTCATTTATAAAAACTCAAATCCTTCAAGTTTACCTAAGAGGAAAAAAGAGAAAATTATGAAATGAACAATCTGTAAAAAGAGTGACACAAATCCTCCCCAAATTTTGCAACTCACAGGAAATACCACAGGAACAGCCAGGCAATTACGTTTGTAGAGAGATTAGGGGAAAATCCTAATGGTTTCTGTGTTTCACAAGTCCTCTGTAGGAAGATAAATGTAAAACTATTACTTCAGTTTCTAGATTTTGTTGTACCTCTTACGAAGGATGGCCTGAAAATATTTTTTGTAAGAGGAGGATGCCACTAGGCTTCCTATAATCCAGTCAAGCAAAAACACCTCTCCCAACACTGCGATACAAGCAGGGATTAAATTAAGATATAACCAAAGTTTCTTTCAAACTCATACACAGCCATTTAGCCCAACCATGGCTTCTAACACTGGGCGGGGTTTAGGAAGGAGATGCAGACCATTCCAGTCCTCGAGGATACTCTGCCTGTCTCTGCACAGACCTAGAACTCTGCTCCAGTGCTCACTCTGCCAGCTGGGACTGCACACCAAGAGCACTGGTGAGCTTGGCTCCCTAATTCAGACATGCTGCACCCTAGCTGTGGGCTAGGCTGCCAGTATTCTGCAAGAAGTGTGCTGCTCAACTACCCCAGCCTGGGCTGTCCTTCCTCATCTCTCCAATATCTGTGTAAGCAACCCACAGGGGTCTCTGGAACCTTCCTCGGGAGTCACAGGGACACTACATATTTGAGTCCTTTCCCTCAAAGAGACACTCTCTACCTCCCTGACAATGGGTCCCAACCTTATTAAAGTTATCAGAGAATCACTGTTTACAAAGGCCTATCATGATTTCTTAGCTGTTCCTCTAGAGTTCACTCCTGGAGCCATTAAACTGCTTTTAAAAATCTTCATCAATTACCATGAGTTATGTATACCAATGTTCTATTAAGGCTCAATGATATTAAACCTACTTCTACGCTAAGTGTACCACTTTTTATGATGGCATATTTTTAACATCAACCCATCGGTTCCTATCACTTACATCTGAGTTTATTTAAAGCAAAATCATAAAATCATATTCAAAGGATTTTTTTACATCATAAACTATTTCTTTGCTCACTTACAGCAAGTTAATAGAATTCAGAAATCAATAACATGTGAAGTCTCAATATCAATTTGAACAATATTCTGTTAAAATGTTAATCATGCATGGACTATCCTGACCATTCATTCAATACCATCTGGAGCACACAATCATATTCTGAAATAATCAACATTCTGGAAGAAAATGATACAGCAAATATGAAGTGGTTACTTTAATTAAGGAAAAATTCATAAAGTAGCCCTGCTGGTCACAGATGTCTGGTAAGAGAACCACTTCATATACATAAACAGGTAACAGGGACCTCTACATAGAAACTTATAGGAGTCATATCCTATCAAAGCCAGCCATGCCAAAGAAGCTCCTGGTTCTATGCCTTCCCCTCAATCCTAACTTCTTTCTGACTTCAATAAGAAGTTTCATTCATTCACCCATTAGTACTTACTAAACACCTACTAAGAAAGCACAGTTAAAGCAAAAGGAACACAGTGATGAAAAAGCTTGCCTTCTTTAGGGCAGAGAAGAGAGGCTGGTAGTACACACATGAGCGTAATATATAAAGTGATATGATAAAGAATTATGGAAGTGATGAGGAGAGGATGGCTGATCGTGATTAGGAAAGACACCTCAGGGTGCAGGGGACTTTGGAGCTGAGACTGAAGAAGCCAGAGTCACTTGAAACATCTGAAGGAAGACATTTCATCAAAGGCCCGGAAGTGGTAATTCCACGACCAGAAAAAACGCCACATCAGGAATACAGACTTGTGCCAATGAGGGCAGAGGTAGAACAGGGGCTAGCTCGAGCAGGGCCTTGTAGGTCAAGAATAAGGAGTATGGACTTTATTGCAAGGGAAAAGTCACTTGAGTAGTGATTTGCAATGTGCAATTCTCAAACAGCACCAGCATCACCTGGCAACTTGTCAAATATGAAGTCCCAGGCCCTGCTCCACACCTCCTGATTCAGAAACCCCAGAGGTGAGGCTCAGTACTCACACTTAAGTTTAAGAACCACTGCATTAGAGGGTTTTGAGCAGGGAAGTAACATGAAGCTAGGTTTCTGAGTAATTTGCTGTAAATAATGTAGAGTATTAGTTTCGCTAGCAAATAACAGAAGTGTATATTAATCTATGTATATATTAATTACAATACCAGTAGTTAACCCAACAACAATACCAATACATTATGATCATATACACGGGTATTTATATTTGCATACTTTGAATTTCAAGGAATTCCATTTCAATTACAAGAAATATTAAGACCTAAAACGTATTTTAAATTATCTACTCCACAGTTATAGCCTCAAGTCACCAAATGAGAAATCTAAAAATAGCCACACTTTTCCTCACTTCTCTCCCCAGAGTAGCTCACCTGATTCCTACACTGTCCTGTAGTGTCAATGTCATCCCCATCCTTCCAGAATAATTCAAAGACCATAAAACTTCCTCCACTCCATCCGTCCCTACCCACACACCTACCTCCAGCCAGAAGTAAATATTCTCTTTGCTTCTCTGACAACCATTCACACTGTAGTTGTTTGTATCCCTGTCTTATCTGTCCTACTGGTCCATACATTCTTTAGGACACAGGTTTTGGTTCTTAAATGGTTCTTTCCTGGTGTTTCTCCTCCTACATGATACCTCACTCCCCGAAAAACTCTGTCAGATCTCACACAAAGCAAATATGCAATACAAGTTTGTTGGACTGAACTGAAACTGTGACGCAGGGAATCAAAGTTCCACGAAGAGGAGAAAGTTAACAGGCGACAAGAACATGACAAAGAGGATGTTCACATCCTGAAGCATCAAGAAATGTTTATCTATAAATGATATTACTTCACAGTGAACGTTTTCAAAGTCAGACAATGTCTCAAAGAATTCTGCTTATGTAAAACTAAGAAATCTTTTCTCTTCTTTCAACAATGCCTGAAGCTGAATTTAGATAGGTTTCAAATTCTGAATGTATCCTCTAAAGCAACTCATCTTAGGCTACTCTGCTTCAATATCTGTCATAAACAATCAATGTATAAAGCAAAAGAACAAATACATTTAGTTAATTCCTCCCCGACTCCAACTATTGATAAGTTTAGTGTTGGTGTGCTTCCTTCTAAACTGAGCCTTGTTGTGTGCCAGGCATTTGTGTTATTTTACGTAAAGGTACTGTTACAGATTTCATTCTATTTTTTATTTTTACTCACTAAACACTACATTTTTTAAGATCTATCCATGATGATCGAACTACAACCAATCCATTGCTTCTAGTTATTTCCTTCCTACCTCCCACTTTGCTATAGAAGTAGAGGCAAGAACTACACTCACCAAAGAAAATCCAAAATAAGAATATTCATTCATCCATTAACTCAAACAATATTAAATCCCTACAGTATGCCAAACACTGTGTAAGTACTAGAAACACAAAGATGAAAAGGCATGGTCCACATCCTCTTAGAGCTTATGGAACAACGAAGAAGCACTGCAAACAATGAAAAGGGTGCAATGTTGAGAAATGAGAACTTCCTGGTGAAGTACATTTAAAGCATCCGAAGTCCAGTGAGAACAGAAAAAAAAATCCCCTCCAAGCAGTAGAAGAAGGCTTAATGTTAAGTACTATTAAGCTGAAACTGTAGGGTGAGTAACACAAGCAGGAAGAGAACCATCTAGGCAGAGAAACATTGTGTATAAAGACACAGGAAACTGTGGCATGCCCTCACAACTACAGTCCTGGAACTGTTGAAGCACAGAGAGGTGGGAGGCAAGGCAGGACAAATAAGAAGAGATGGGTCAATTCTCAACCCACAAGCCACGAAATGTGCTGCAAAAACTTTCAATGCACAAAATTTGTTTCATACACACACTGTTAAGGCAAAGTCCGATGGAGTGGAGCAAGTCATGGAGGGCAATAGGCAAGAGTGGAGAGCAATATGCAACAGAGTACAACTTGCTGTGAGCAAGACA
This sequence comes from Piliocolobus tephrosceles, assembly GCF_002776525.5. Classification (NCBI taxonomy): domain Eukaryota; kingdom Metazoa; phylum Chordata; class Mammalia; order Primates; family Cercopithecidae; genus Piliocolobus; species Piliocolobus tephrosceles. The sequence continues at coordinate 80,696,640 of NC_045434.1, forward strand.
AAACACAATTCCAAAGACAGGGCGAATGAACTGCAAGGTGACCAGGTGCTCTTCTGCACAGCACAAGGCATTCCCACTACTGTGCCACAGCTGGTGCTGTGTTTAATAGATGTTTTGAGTTTTTCAATCATTTCCATTATGCAGCTAAAAATTCTGAAATGGAAATGTATCAATGACACAAAAAGGCTGAAATCCACTGGGCTACATAATAAAGAAACTTTCTATCTCACTAAAGAGTTTATATATTTTATGCTGTAGGGAACAGAGGTCAGACTTGAAGAATTCTGGAGAGGGAAGAGACACGCTGCTGTTTCTAAAAGACCACCAGGGAAGCAGTGCCTTAAATGGCCTGACAGGGCAGAGAACAGAAAAGGTCAGAACACAGATAAGAAGAGCATTACAACAGTACAGGTAGGAGAGGGGTGAGGCCAAACAGGCGCCCCAGGGAATGGAGAACAGGGATCTGTGTGCCCTGGTGACTCAACAGCTCCAGGAGAAAACAGAAGAGAGGAAAGGAAGCAGAATGAAAAGTCCAGGTCCCTGGCTACTAAAAGCAACAAGCAAAACCTACCAGAGAAAGATCCAATCAACCTTTAAAATAAAAGCATTATCCAAAATAGATGCCCCCCAACCTTTTCAGGAAATTAACAAAATTTTTGAAAATTACCTACATAACACAAACTAAGCAGTTATTATCTAGATCTTGTTGTGATGCAGAAAACACTGGCACAAAGAGACCGTTTCTAGAATTAAAGTTAACTCTGACTTGATTTTCCTAGGTCACTCGCTACTTTATGCCGGAAAAATGAAGATATTATTGTTTTAAAATTTTTAAAAAAAAAGGCGGGGGAGTCAAGGAACTTTTAAGTTGAAGCATCAGAAGCTTCCAGTGCACTCTGATCACGTGATCAAAAGTAAAGCTGTCCTAAAGCATTTCAGGACAGACTATGGCTTCCTTGAGAAACCTGATACACACTACTGGGTTTTAAAGAAACATGGTGACAGAAGGCTTTCTCTCAAGCCTAAATTTAAACTGCTCTGTGTAGCTGTCAGAGCTCTCCAGAGCTCTCTGGTAATATAAAAAGTATGGTTTCTCTTTAGTCCCACAGGAAGGAGCTTGTGGATACAGGAGTGATCTTCCAGGATTCCTGTCTTGTCTTACTTCCAACCCTGGGTAAGTGCTACTGTTTCTCCTCTCACCCCTGGGGCGTCTGAGGGTCAATAAAACAATTTATCAGAGAAAGTGACAAACTCTTGAGCGGCTTCACAACCAATTCTTACTGTCATCTGGGCCTTAGATGTAGTAAAAAATAAAAAATAAATAAAATTAAAACTCTTTAATTTATTTTTGGCAGCTTTCTGTAGACTTTCCTACTCTTCCCACCTTGCCCAAGCCTTACACTCTGGCACCTCTAAGATCCACTGTCCACACAGCAACAGAGTGAGCTTTCCTAATCAATCAGGTTGTCGCTTTTGCTTACTAAACCTCTTCTGTGGCTCCCACGTCCCTTCCCATGCCACCTCCACCCTTCCCTCTGGCCCACAAAAACCTATATGCTGACAGGTCTTTTCCTCAGCTCTAGTCACTCTGCCCTCTGCCCTCTGCCCATGAAGACCTGCCCTGCCCCTGCCACCCCCCTTCCCCCGTCCCTCGCCCCAGCCCCTAGTGCTTCCTCGGGGCCTCTGCACCAGTGCCTGGGAATCATGCCCACTTGAAATGCTCCACCTGCAAATCTTCACAGGAGCAGCTCCTTCTTGTCATTCAGGTCTCAGCTGAAAGGTCACTTCCTGACCATCCAATCTAAAGTAGCCATTGCAGTCACATTACCTTTCTTAAATCCCATTTAACTCTCATGTTTTTCTTTTTTGTTTATTTTCTCTCTCTCCCACCCAAATCCTCCATTAAGCACTATGAAAGAAAGGTAAAGCTCCCTGAAAACTTCCTTTCCTGTCTCCATAGCATTTACAACAGTGCCTGGAATACAGAACATAGTAACTAAATATCTTTTGAGCAGATGTTATCCCCAAAAGGCCATCCAAAAACAACCAAATGGTTAAAGAGGGAGAATGAAAAGCAAAGATTTAATGTGATTTCATTCAAAATCAGCTCCTAATCTATTTCCAACAAACGTATCTGACTACACTGAATTACTACTCCCTACTACATGGACAGTCCTGAAGCTGCAAGTGCAGACACTCACTCCACTCCCATATGGACACATCAAAGTCATTGCTGCACCATTCGAGTAACTGGAAACAGCTGAATGACACTGGTCATCTCACAGCAGACATTGTATGTGTCCCTGTCCTTCACTTCTCCCAACATGCCTATCCTACTCTGCTCCTTTCCTATTAGGATGGTACAAAAGTAATTGTGGTTTTGCCATTAAAGGTGATGGTAAGAACCGAAATTACTTTTGCACCAACCTAATATATTATCACCTTCAAACCACATTTACAGATATCATCTCAAGAAAGACTATTTAGCACCCCTTATACAAAAGCTAATTACCACACCCCTTCTCCTTCCCTGCAGATGTGGAAGATCTGAGATCTCTATGGTAGTATTATTAGACAGAGGTGGGAAGAAACAGCTATTGAGATGTTTCCTTTGCCCAGGGGGAGGTAAGCACCTCCACATCATTTAACAAGTCCATAAGAGAACTATTTACCAATCTTCTCATCCAGTATGGATTTAAGTAAGGGAAGATGTCTCCATCTTTTTTTTCCATTTTTCCTTTTCTACTTTAAAACTACAGTAGGGTTATGCTTTGAAAAGCAATTTTTGAAGTTACAATTAGCCAAAAGAACATCATTACCACTGTTTGTCCTGTCAAACATATAAAAATATTCTGACCCAAGCATTTGCCATCTTGAACAGAGCACGTGTTTGCGGGCAGGCAGTTCAAATCTCATTTCTACTAGTGACCAGAAACAAATTACTTAAACCCTTTGAGCTTCAAATTCCTCATCTGTTGAATGAGAGTGGGAAGATCAACTTCAGAGTGTAGTAAGGGGATTAGACAGGATGACCAACCTAAATCACCAGGCACAGTGTGAGGCACAGAAAGGGGGCTCCTCTTCATCTCCAGGAGAGAAGTTAGAGTGAAGCTTCCACTCTCCCTGCTTTTACATATAAATTGTTCACTCCCTGTGGAAGAACAGTAAATTGCCTTAATCATTTTTTGTTACCACAAGCAGTTTACTGGTAATCTATAATAGTTTATTCATCATGGTTTTCTACTACTTTTCTATGCTTGTGCCTTAAGGGATTTTGGGTTGATATGTTTGAAATTTAAATAAAGTAGTATTAAGTTATAAACCTGTATCCAGAAAAACAACTGAAGTATGCACTTCAAAAGTCAAAGTTTGGCCAAGTGCAGTCGCTCACGCCTATAATCCCAGCACTTTGGGAGGCAGATCACTTGAGGTCAGGAGTTCGAGACCAGCCTGGTCAACATGGTGAAACCTCGTCTCTACTAAAAATAGAAAAAAAAAAATGTAGCTGGGTGTGGTGGTGCACTCCTGTAATCCCAACTATTCGGGAGGCTGCTGCTAGAGAATCACTTGAGCCCAGGAGGCAGAGGTTGCAGTGAGCTGAGATGATGCCATGCCACTGCACTCCAGCCTGGGTGATAGAGCAAGACTCTGTCTAAACAAACAAACAAACAAAAAAGTGAAAGTTCAGTACTTACTGGCCAAATGAACATATTCATCAAAAATCTGGTTCGATTATCCAAACAAATAATTTGGTTTTGAGTAATTTTATGTAGAAAAAAGTTTCTAAATCTGTAAAACTACTTTTCCTGCCTATTATCTAATAATGTTTAAAAGTTGCATTTCTTTGATAAGACATTTATTTTGATAAGATGGTATGCGAAGTGTTTTAAGAAATCACTGACTACTTAAAACTTAATGCTCCTAAAAGATCCCCGAATGACCCAATAAGACATAGAATTTTAATGTCTCACCTACCACTTCAATATAACTATACATTTCATACATAGTCACATCATCTATGTTTTCTTTTTTTAGTTACATCTGATTAAAGAGAATGTTCTGTTCAGTAACTAGCACACCATCAAAAAACAAGTATTTAAATAACGTGTGGCTTAAGTGGCATGAGCTGAAAAGAACACTCTGGATTCCTAAACTCTTAATTGCTATTCTTCTTATTCTGTGAGATCCTTGTGGAGAAGCTGGTGAGAGCACATACTGGTATGCAGTTATCCTATTTAAGCTAAGGAGAGGCTAGATAACACGAGCTTCAAGAATAATCAGTGTTAACTTAGCTTTAGAAAGACTTTTTAAGAGTGCCACACACTGTGGAAGATCACCAAAAGAGATAAAGGTCTACAGTATTCTTAAAAGCTCCAGAAAAGAAAGTTTTGTTTTCTTGTCTGCTGGGGTGGTGGGGATAAAGACAGACGGAACACAGTTCTTCCTAGAAGCAGTGTATGTGAATAAATGACCCTCCATGTGTCTTCCAGATAAATACATTCTCCTTAATTGTTAAATATAAGCAGGTGTATGCTTGTGTAAATTTCTTTAAAAAAGTCTAAATCTGATTTCTCTGAAACAGGTAAAAATACAGAAATGTTCAAACATCTTTCAGCTTTTAAGAGCTGAAGTCACAAGGCAACAAAACTAATGCACATGAAATGTGAGACACTACCGGGCGCAGTGGCTCATGCCTGTAATCCCAGCACTTTGGGAGGCCAAGGCTAGTGGATCACCGGGGTCAGGAGTTCGAGACCAGCCTGGACAATATGGTAAAACCCCATCTCTACTAAAAAATACAAAAATTAGCTGAGCGTAACCTGTAATCCCAGCTACTTGGGAGGGTGAGGCATAGAATTGCTTGAACCTCTGAGGCGGAGGCTGCAGTAAGCTGAGATCGTGCTACTGCACTCCAGCCTGGGCTACAGAGTGGTAAGACTCTGTCTCAAAAAAAAAAAAGAAAAGAAAAGAAATGTGAAATATTTTGCACATTTCTAAAAATAGATTATTTGTTTAACAGCCTTTGGTAACTGTAATTCTATAAAGATAGGAACCTCTCTTTAGGGACCTATTCTAAACTTTATTCTGGAATAAAGCCTGATCTAAGCTAATTTTCTACACTATTACTCAAGCAAAAAGAATTCTTTCAAAATATGATAAAATCATACAAATAAAATGTTTTAAATACATAACTTGAAATCATACAAATATAATGTTCCAAATACATAACTTGAAAGATTTTCAGTTTCAAAACACAATTTCAGTTGTTTTGTGCAAATCTGTGCAAATAAAACCAGACCTTTGTAAATAATAATACAAGTATTTAAGCAAAAGTTAAGCCACTGGTCTGTGGAGCTGCACACTTTGCAGTTATGCTCAGAAATATACAAATTCTACTGATCAGCTGGTCAAACTGCTAAAGGAGATACTGTAACATCCCATTTTTTTCTAGACCCTCAAAATTATAAGCTCAAATTTTATTTTGCAGCATCATGAAATAATTATGCCCGTGCAGCAATGAAAGATAAAATGCCATAAACTTAGAAATTAAACTATGATCACTTCAACTGAGCTTTTTAAAATAAGCTATTATTTTCTTTTTTTTTTTTTTTTTTTTTTCTGAGACAGTCTCGCTCTGTCCCCCAGGCTGGAGTGTAATGGTGCCATCTCAGCTCACTGCAACCTCTGCCTCAAGCGTTCAAGCGATTTTCCTGCCTCAGCCTCCTGAGTAGCTGGGATTACAGGCGCACGCTACCACACCCGCTAATTTTTGTATTTTTAGTAGAGACAGGGTTTCACTATGTTGAGGCTGGTCTCGAACTCCTGACCTCATGATCCACTCCCTCAGCCTCCCAAAGTTCTGGGATTACAGGCGTAGCCATCACGCCCGGCCCAGCTATTATTTTCTTTAAAATATCTGTATAAAGGCTATATGATGATGTCGGTTTGACTGCATTGTCATATAGTAACCACCAGGCATGTGGCTATTTAAATATAATTAAAATTAACTCAAGTTCAGTTCTTCAGTTCCCTTGGCCACATTTGAAGTGCAGTAGCCACACGTGGCTGGTGACTGCCATGCTGGACAGCACAGATACAGAGCATTTCCATTACAGCTGGACACTCAGGCCAAATATACAGTATCTCCAACTACCAAGTGACAGGCAAATTCAAGCCTTCTGGTTTTCCAGGGGGCGCTACCAAATACTGTGTAGTTTTGTAAATAATTTGTTTTAATTTATCATTTCAACAGTAGGTACAAACAAAAATTTTTATGAAACTATTAGCTGAAAAGAGCAGAGTAGCTTTTAGAGTTAGCCAAGCTCTTTCTTAAGAACACATTTTTGTTCTGAGCATAACACTTAACGAAATCAAAGTAATGAATAAAAGATATCTCATGTAATTTTCAAATGACTAAGAATTTTTGCTTGCGATAACTGCCTCCTCCCTTTATTTGATAATCAAGTACAATGAATGGATCACTAAAAAGCCAAACTCTCAAAGTGCAAATAATCTCTTCTTTCATCAGGAAAAAGAAGATGTCAAGTATGAAAGTATAACCAGTTTCTCCTCAGCAAGTTGTGGAAATATCACAGAACTAGAGATACCAACAATGGCAGGTATCTCAAAGTGAGAGTAATTATCACTCCCATTTCTGCAGTACCCTATCATTCCCTCTACGGTGATTTGCCGAGCTTGCTCTTTATTCTTAGTTAGCCTTCTAAAATACATCTTCCACTTTTGGTTTTGGATCCAATTATCGCTTCATGTCCCACATTAAAGAAAACCACTTGATCCTGTACCATTTGGTGAGAAAACACATGAACACAATTTATTTGTACTTCTTTTTTTTTTTTGAGATGGAGTCTCTCTTAGTTACCATCTCGGCTCACTGCAACCCCACCTCCGGGGTTCAAGCAATTCCCCTGCCTCAGCCTCTCCAGTAGCTGGGGCTACAGGCGCATGCCACCACGCCCAGCTAATTTTTGTATTTTTAGTAGAGACGAGGTTTCACCATGCCGGCCAGGAGGATCTCAATCTCTTGACCTCGTGATCCACCCGCCTCGGCCTCCCAAAGTGCTGAGATTACAGGCATGAGCCACCGCACCTGGCCTATTTGCACACTTTTAATAAATGCAGTCTAAATAGTAAACCATTATCTTCAGAATCCCTTTAAAAGCAAATCAAGGAATGTACCTAATGCCACAGAACTGTACATTTAAATATAGTTAAAATGGTAAATTTTATTTCATGTATATTTTACCACAATAAAAGTACATCAAGGCCAACTGTCTACATTCTGAGACTACCCATTTTTTTACATTAAATGTGCTTTTCCTGGTAAGTTGGTTAGAATTTTTCAAAGTAATGTAACAAAATTACATTCATGTTGGAATAAAAATCCAAGCATATTAAAAGCCAAAGATGAGAAATATACTTAATAAAAGTTTTATTTTCAAATATCCAAAATATTACAGTATAAAGACACATATAACATGAGTCTACTAAATGAAAAATTATTTCATATTTTTATATATCACAAATCTGAGAATCTCCAGTTTAACCAACATTGGAAATTCAAAGGCTTTTATCTACCACCTGTTGGAAGCTAGATCCTCAAACCACCCTAAGAGCTGAGTACTATTATCCCCATTTTACAGATGATGAAACTGAGGGACAAATTTTTTTTAACTGGCTACAGTCACTAAAGGTAGTAGCTGAGCAATACTGAGGTGTTAGTCTGACTTCAAAGCTGGTGTACGTGCCATCACACCACACTGAGTCCGTGTTAGGATTCTATTCTGACATTAGAAAGGCAATCAGAAGAATCATATTGCTAAATTGAATGTAGTCTCAAGAGCCACATAACGTTTTATGAATTCAGCTACACAACGGATACCTTGGTAGGGTATCTCCAAAGGATACCTTGACAAAAAACAAGGAAGAAACCATACAGCAACAACTGATACGTGTTTCTCTTGCTCCTATTATTAGGAAAAATTCACAGACAATCCGTACAAGTTATTTCAACACAAAGAGATGTAAATCCAGGAAATAAAAATCTTAACAGCAAAATCTATCACCCTTATCTATGGTCCATTATTTCAATATTGGGTATTCACACCACAAACCTGACTTCATAACCAGGCATTAAACTAAGATGCATAATGCTACTTTCAAATTCCTTTTATCCTGGCAGGACAAAATATCCCAAACCATCTAAACCCAATTACTAATCTAGTGAATTGTTAAGTCGGCCCAATGAGAGTTCAGGACGCCCTCCATGACACAAGTAGGGGTCCAGGGGACAGCATATTATATACTCTGTATGCGTGACTGCAAACTTTGTCATCACTCCATTCCACAGACTTTATAAAAGTAAAAGCTTTTTGTTTCTGTCTAAACAAATGGAGCCACAAGCATGGGATGCCTGCAAGATGTCCCCACTTCAGTGGGAGAGGTGCAAGTACAACTTCCACGAAGAAACTCGCTACTGAAGTCTGCAGAAGCCACCACAACCCACCGCAAACCTCCATTCCGCGATCGCTAAATGACAAGAGACATTTCAGAAACGTCTCAAACCTGCTGTTCACCTGTGGCCTGGTGGCCGTGTCAAAAGCCTGCAGAGCTCCTAAAGAACACACTAATCCTATCCGGAGGTTTTGCTAAACAAGCTGTGGAAAATGAAGGGAGCCAGGCACGTACGCTTTCCTGCAATCTAAAACTTCCGAGACGGCATTTACCACAACCAGTTTCCACAAAGAGGTAAGGGTGACTTAGCTGCTACTGCGGATATCAAGATCGAAATTCGATTAAAAACAATGCAAAGGTACCCGTTCCAGTAACGTATGTTTCACTCCAGTAAAAAGTTAAAAGAAAAAAAAAGACCCAGCAAAGAACAAGGTCCCCAGTTCCCGTATTCTTGACCTTCAAGAACTGCAAAAAAGTCAAGACCTAGTGAAAGACGAAAAGTTTGAGTGGCTGCTGGACTCGCGGGCGGCACGCCTGACTCGGAAGCAGCTGGGGGAACCCGCCTCGCGGTCAGGGTCTCGCCGCGCCCCCAGGCCGGCTGTGGGCGCAGAACCCTGAGGATGGAGCCTCCCCCTCCAGAAACCCGCTAGAAGCTCGGAAAGCCCCGGCCCCTCCGCGCGGGCCCCCGGCCCCGGGCTCCTTCCCCGACGCGCCCGAGGGCGCGGACCAGTCCCTGGCACGCGACCCCGCACACTTCCGGGCCCGACGCCCCGGCCGCTCACCCCCTTACCGGCATCATCTTGGACCCGAACCGCATGGAAGCGGGTGGCCAGACTGCGACCCCGGCCGAGCTGAGGCGCCCCGGGGGTCGCGGATGCGGGGGAGGGGAGCGGAGAGCGAGGCCGCCCGGACCTGTTGCGAGGCGGCGGCGGCGCGCGGGTCCGCAGGGCCCTCCGCGCGGGCTGGGGCACCACCGAGCCCCGGGCCGACGCCCCCCCCGGCCGGGCCCCCTGACGTGCTTTGTCTGTTTGACGCTCGCGACGGTCGGGCTCCCTCCTCCGCTCCCGAAACCAACTAATCCCGGGCCGGGCCCCAGCCGAGCCCGCGCCGGCTCCGCCCCCCGCGCCGACCCCGCCCGCGGCGCGCCTGGCGGCCGGGGGGAGGGGCGCCCGCGAGAACAGGAGCCGCGCGCGCCTGCGCGGGCCCGGCGGCGCGGACAGGGAGCTGCGGCTGCCGGCATCCTTTTCTTTCTTCGCCTCGGACTTAAGTGCGGTCGGGGCCGCGCGGCGGAGCGGCTGGAGCGCGCGCCTCCTAGCGGAGCCGGGGCAATTGGAAGGCGGCGCCTCAGGGAAACAGAATGGTAGTGAATGGCAGCGAGCCGCCCCAGAGCTACCGCCGTCACCTCCTCGGCGGCTCCGAGTTGTGCAAGGCAGGGGACCCTTTGCCTTCAGAACTGGGCGCCCGAGGTTGGGCTAGTAGTGGACAAAGTCCTCCCGCGGCCGCGCCGCTGGGCCAGGCGGAGAGAGGCGGGCGGATCCCCGGGGGAGGCCCGGGCCGCGCCGCGCCGCGGAAACCACTCGACTCCCTGGAGGTGGCCACGACCGACCCTGTCCGGACAAAATGGAGTTCCCCGTGTGGCTTCAGCCCGCGGCGCGTTCCCAGAGCTCCTCTGTGACCCGGCTCTCGGATTGTTCGCCTTTCATTTCATTTGCCGTTGTCCAAATTCTAATTTAAAACTCATGTTACTTGCTGTGAGGTTAACAAATGTACGCCGCAAACTGGATAAAGGGATAACTTTTATGTTGTGTATGTTTTACCACAATAAAAATAATTTTTTTTAAAAAGCGAAAAAAGGTGGCAGGCAGCATTCTGAGGAGCTTCCCTGGGAGGTGCTGGGAACACCCTGCAAGCAGCCTCCCATACGGGGAGTCGGTGGATACCATCCTTTTCCAGGGAGGGAGGCCAAGGCCTAGGGAAATGGCAGGGCTCTCTTCCAAAGAGTAGCAGAGCAGGTTCAGGCTCTTCTTCCACCTTCCAGGGAGACACATACTCCGGGAACCCTAACTCCAGGAAGCCTCGTTCTAGTAAGTTGTCAGTGCAAGTTCACTCAGAATCACTTTTCTCTGCCTTTATACATGATTCTAGAACCCGAAGGGGAGTAAATCCCCTGGGTTTATCTAGTTTCAAGAACAGACAATTCTTTCTTAGCCCACCATGTCCCTAATCAGAATCTCCATCGAACTCCCTGTTGCACCATCTCAGCTACTGTATGTGGCAATACTAAATTACGGTTAATTCAATTAGAATTTAACGTTCTGGGCCGGGCGCAGTGGCTCACGCCTGTAACCCCAGCACCTTAGGAGGCCGAGGCGGGCGAATCACCTGAGGTCAGGAGTTCGAGAACAGCCTGGTCAACGTGGTGAAACCCCCGTCTCTACTGAAAATATAAAAATTAGATGAGCGTGGTGGCACATGCCTGTAATCCCAGCTACTCGGGAGGCTGAGGCAGGAGAATCGCTTGAACCCGGGAGGCGGAGGTTGTGGTGAGTGGAGATCGCCCCACTGCACTTCAGCCTGGGCAAGAAGAGCGAAACTCCACCTGAAAAAAAAAAGAAAGAATTTAACGTTCTCAAAAAATCTGGTTTATAGTCTTGTTTTTCTTAAGAGGGTTATACTGAGTTAAGCAAAATAAATTCATCCCTCATTCAGTAAATATTTATTAAATACCTACCACATGATAGATATTCTTCTAAGTCCTAGGGATACATTAATGAACAAAAAGTTTACAAGACAAGTGTAGTTATTGTGAACAAAATAGAATAAGGGAAGGGAAGGGGATGAGGTGTACAGGAGCAACTTTAAATAGGGTGGTCAAGGTAAGCCTCACTGAAAAGGCAGTGTGTGAGCACAGTCTTGAAGGAAAGGAGGGTGTGAACTCCACGAATATGAAGGAAGATTTCCAGGCAGAGGGAACAGCCAGCGCTAAGGCCTAATGTGGGAGCCTGCCTGGCAAATTCTGGGACCATCAAGGAGGCTAAGATAGCTGGAGCAGACGATGGGGGAGAATAGTAGGAGATGAGATGGAGTGATATGAAGGGCCAGACAAGAGGGGCCTTGTAGGCTATTCTAAGGACTTTCCCTTTGCTCTGAGTGAAATGGGGAGTTATGGAAAGGTTTTGAACAGAAGAGTGCTGTGAGCTGACATATTTTAAGAGGATCACTCTAGCTGCTGTGGAAAACTGAAAGTCAGCAGAAAACCGTAAGAAACTCTTGTAGTAAGCCAAGCAAAAGGTGTAAGTGGCTTGCGCAAGGGCGGTAACAGCAGCTATGGCAAATAGTGGTCAGATTTTGGATATATTTTCAAGTCCAAACCCATAGAATTTCCTGACAGATGTGAAATATGAGAGAAAGAAGCCCTAAGTTTTTGTCCCAAAGGATGGAAGTTGCCACAAACCAAAATGGAGAAGACCATGAGTGGACCAAGTTACAGAAAAGAGGAGATCATTTGGGAACATGTTAACTTCTAGAATCTTAATAATAAAAGATACCCTAATACTGAAATTTAGCACGTATGTGGGAAGCAATAATTTTTTTTTTTTTAACTTTTAGGTTTGGGGGTACATGTGAAGGTTTGTTGCATAGGCAAACTCGTATCACAGGGATTTGTTGTACAGATTATTTCATCACCCAAATATTAAGCCCAGTACCCAATAGTTATCTTTTCTGCTCCACTCCTTCCTCTCACCCTCCACCCTCAAGTAGGCCCTAATGTCTGTTGTTCCCTTCTTTGCGTTCATGAGTTCTCATCATTTAGCTTCCTCTTCTAAGTCAGAACATGCAGTATTTGGTTTTCTGTTCCTACATTAGCTTGCTAAGGATAATAGCCTCCAGCTCCATTCATGTTCCCGCAAAGACATGATCTTGATATTTTTTATGGCTGCATAGTATTCCATGGTGTATATGTAGCACATTTTCTGTCATTGATGGACATTTGGGTTGACTCAACATCTTTGCTATTGTGAATAGTGCTGCAATGAACACATAAAGACGCATGCATCTGTCTTTATGGTAGAATGATTTGTATTCCTCTGGGTATGCACTCAATAATGGGATTCCTGGGTTGAATGGTAGTTCTGGGAAGCAACAATTCTTTTTGGTAACCTGCAGTTCGTAAAGGGACTATTTTACACCAAAAAACCTACTTCATATTCCACTGTTTTTTTTTTTTTTAATTTTTTTTGCAGACAAAGAAGCCCCCAAAACAGCCAAAGATATTATGATCCACAGTCATCTAGAAAAAGAATTCTGGATATTGGTCACTAACCTTCCAGTTCTCACCAAAAAACCGTGTCTCATCACCACCCTAAAACTGGTTGTACACAATAGTAAATTATATTTAGTATGAGCGTTGGCAGCCCTGGCTTATTAATAAAATAATTACAATAGAAATGGAAGCAAGGAGAGAAGAATTGGAATAAGACAGTCCAGTTCTATTTCTTTGCTGTCTGTTTACACAAATGCCCTGCCCAAGGGAAGGGAGGAGAAAAGGGACAGCAGTTGGCAATATGTCCTGAAACTCACTTCTAGCCAATTGAGAATTCCCAGCTGCCAAACAGCAGGTATATTGAGGACTTTCCTTTTTTTTTTTTTTTTAATCACAGAAGCGTGAAACCAAAGAACACTTGTCTGTGCTTCGGTTTCATTCTCTCAGATTCTGTACCACTCAAACATGGCTCTCAGATGGGTTGTTTTCTACCAAGTTTCACTTTCTCTCCACTCCCACCCTCACCTGCTTATTCTTTCAAGAGCTTCTGTTTGGTTTTCCCCACTCTATAATTCTCTATTCAACTCCAAGAAAGATAAGTCAAATTACCACATTCTGAGTGGGGAGGAGCTATCTTCTCTTTTGGTTCTCACCCCTCTCCCCTTGGCACAGTACAAGTAATTATCTGTTTGGCTTGAGTTCAAATGTTTAAGTTCTCAACTTTCTCCCTGTGTTACTCTTTCTCATCTTCCACAGATGTTCAAAACTTTGAGTCCCAGTCTCCTCTCAGAGGATGAATTCCCATCTTACTCAGCCAACGAAACAGAGACTATTGAGCTTGCACTCCTGCAATACCAACTCATCTGGGTTCTTCTCTACCCTCTCCCCACTCCTTTTGTTGATTTATTTTACTAATACTCATGTGGCTGTATTTTGCCAGGCACTGTTGTAGACTCTAGAGGTAACAGAGAAGAGACTTGCCTTCATGGAGTTTACATTCTAGTTGGGAGGAGCTAGACAACAAACACATGAATAAGGTAATAATAAATGCTACGGGGAAAAAAAAAAAAAGGCAACTAGGTAAACCTAAGAGAATAGCATCTATTTTAGATAGGCTGGCCAGAGAAGGCCCCTGCGGAATGAGGAGAGGGAGGGAATCGGACTTTAGGCAGGGGGAACAGCAAGGACAAAGAGTTTGAGGCAGCCTTGTGCTTGGCATCTCAAAGACATGGCAAAAAGACCAGTGTGCCCAGGGCAGAGTGAATAAGGAGGGGAATGGTAAGAGAGGTGGAAGATGTAGCCAGTGCCCAGGTCATGTAGGATCATTTAATATTCCACCAATTATCCTCTCTCTTGAAACCAGAGATACTCCATTTTTACAGATTCCTTAACCTGTACAGATTCATTCAGTTACCTCCTACATTCCCCTCAAGTTAGCAGTAATCTGAAAGAAAGATGGGGCAGAAGCTTGTGTATCAAGCCTCTTTGCATCCATGTATACTTTTCCCTCTGCCTTAAAAACCTTTCCTTCCGTCCACCTTACCCTATATGGTAAACTTCTATTCATCTTTCAAGTTCCTACCTAAATGCCTAAATGTCTCTTTTTTTTTTTTTAAGAAACAAGGTCTTATACTGTTACTGAAGTTGGAGTGCAGTGGCCTGATTATAGCTCGCTGTAACCTCAAACTGCTGAGCTCAAGCCATCCTCCCACCTCAGCCTCCCAAGTAGCTGGAATTACAAGCATGCATCACCATGCCTGGCTAATTTTTAAATGTTTTGTAGAGACAGTGTCTCACTGTGTTGCCCAGGCTGGTCTAGAACTCCTGGCCTCAAGCAATCCTCCTGCCTCAGCCTCCTAAAGTGTTGGACTTACAGGCATGAGCCACTACACTGGCTAAATGTCACTCTTAAGGCCATGTTTGATGTTTGTCACACAGAATTAATCAATATTTCATGTATATTCCATAGTACCATGTTGTGGTATTTACAACATGACAGAACAAAACACATCTGTCTCCCTAACTAGCTGCAATTGCAAAAACTATTTCTTATTCATTTATTTGTATATCTTCAGCCCTAACATTGTGCCTAGGGCATAATAGATACTCAATGGTATAGTACCTAATAAATGTTTACGATGCTGTCTTTTCTCTTTACTAGGTACAGGAATAGTGAGATTTTTGTCCTGATTCCTGCAATAGCCTCGGGCAAGTCTTCCTACAACTTCTCTTGCCTGCTGCAATTCATTCTATACCCTAGAGCTTAGCAAACTAGAGCCCAAATTTGGCCCTCCACCTGTTTTTGTATTGCCTATGAGCAAAATTCATTTTTACATTTTTAAATTGTGAGGGGGAAAATCAAAATAAGACGAAGAATATTTTGTGATATGCAAAAACTATATGAAATTCAAATTTCAGTGTCCATAAATAAGGTTTTATTGGAACACAGCCACACTTATTTATTTACATATTATCTAGTGCAGCTTTCAAGCTACAACAAGAGTTAAGTAGTTACAACAAAGTCTGTACGACCAGCAAAGCCTAAAATATTTACTATCTGGAAATGTTCTGACTTTTGCTCTACCCAGCAGCAAGAATGGTCTTTTTAACACAAGTGTAATCATGTCACGCCCATGGTTAAAACTTCTCGTGTAAGTAGATGGGGTATGGATGGGCCAGAACTAAAGGCTGAAAGGTGTTGGGGTCAGGTGATGAATAATACCCAGGAGTGATGAGTTACATTTTTCTCTCTTCTTCTATATGCTCTACATTTTAGATAATAAAATGGCTTTTAAAAAAGAAAAGCCTTCAGTTGCTTTTTATTGTTGTTAGGATAAAGAGTACTTCAACATGGCCTCTAGGCCCTCACATGGTCTATTTCATACTCACCCTCCAAGGTAGTTGGAGTAGGAGTAAAGCCCAGCAGACATCTGTCTCCTCATATTCATGACAAAGGATTCAAAATTGGTAACATTGTAGGATAAATGCAGTGCTTTGAAGACATATATCTATGCTATATCACTCTAGCTTGATTTGGCTAAAGTAATTCCCTGTTTTATTGGTAGCCCATGGAACAAGGAGCTCATGATTTCTTTTCTTCTATTGTCAGTATCTCTCCATTACCTCACCCCCTCCTCACTCATCTAGTCAACGTTTCAGCCTCATCCCTCCTCTGAAACAGCTCTTACCAAAGTCACCAATGGCCAATGTCTCACTGATCCAATAAACACCTTCAGTCTCGTCTTCCTCAGCCTTCTAGAATCACTTAGCTGTTGCTCATTCCTCCCTTTCAAAACATCCTTTTCTCTTGACTTACATGACAAAGCTCTTACCGTTCTTCTCCTACCTCCCTGATTACTTCTTGGTATCCTTTGAAGGCTCATTTTTCTTCACCAGCCTTCACAGGTTGAAGGTCTTGTAGTCTCAGTCCTAGCCATTTCCTCTTTTCACTGACTACCTTCCCTTCTTCCTTAGAAAGTTGTCTTCACAGTCTTAAACCTCATCTACACACATCTCTCTCTCTTTTTTTTTTTTTTTTTTTTTCAGAGATGGAGTCTTGCTCTGTTCCTGGGCTGGAGTGCAGTGCTGCTGCCATAGTTCACTGCAGTCCCAAACTCCTGGAATCAAGCAAGACTCCTACCTCAGCCTCCTGAGTCTGGAACTACAGGTGCGCACCATCATGTACGGCTAATTTTTAACTTTTTAATTTTTTAATGTTTATGTATTTATTTTTTTAGACAGAGTTTCACTCTTACTGTCCAGGCTGGAGTGCAATGGCAAGATCTCAGCTCACTGCAACCTCCGCCTCCCGGGTTCAAGCCATTCTCTTGCCTCAGCCTCCCTAGTAGCAGGGATTACAAGCATGTGCCACTATGCCAGACTAATTTTGTATCTTTAGCAGAGATGGAGTTTCTCCATGCTGGTCAGGCTGGTCTCGAACTCCTGACCTCAGGTGATCTGCCCGCCTCAGCCTCCCAAAGTGCTGGGATTACAGGTGTGAGCCACTGCACCCAGACTATCTTCATATTTTTTTATAGCTGCAGGATCTCACTGTGTTGTCCAAGCTGGTCTCAAACTCCTGGCCTCAAGCAATTCTCCTGGCTTGACCTCTCAAAGTGCTGAGATTATAGGTATAAGCCACCATGCCTGGCTAATTTTTTATATTTTCAACCTAGGCTGCTTCTCTAGGCTCTAGAACTGCACTGTCAAATGCAAAAATCACTAGCCACATATAGCTGTTGGGCACTTGAAATGTGGCTAGTGCCACTGAGAAACTAAATCTTTTATTTTAGGTTAAATGTAAATAGCCACATGTGAGTAATGGCTAAAATACTCAGCAGTGTAGGTACAGAACACCTCCATCCTCACAGAAAGCTCTATTGAATAGTGCTGAATTTCCATATCAACATGTCTGAACTCAGCATGTCTAAAACCAAGGGATAGTTTTTATTCCCAATCCTGGTTCTCATCTAGTACTTCCTATCTCAGTGTATGCCACGAGTGTTCTTCCATTTTCTCAAACCACAAACCTGAGAATCATGTTTGACCTTATTTCTCCCTCATCTCTAAGATCTATTCAATCATCAAGCTCTATTCATTCCATCTCCTCAATATCTCATCAAACTCCCTTTCTTCCTTGACTACAGCCATGCTATTCAAGCTACCATCATTTCTCATAAATCTGATCACAAGAAAGCACTGCTTGATGTCCTTCCTTAACTCTGCCTCCGAGCCCTTGAATGCATGTCTCTGCCCATCCTTCAGTGGTACCAGGTACCATGGTCCTCTCCTTCTGTGAGACTCAGCCACACCATCTTTTTCAGTTTCCCTTTTGCCCTTCATGCTTCCTCTAGCACATGCTGTAGCATAACTCCAAGGACCTCGCCTTCACCATGTGTCACCACTGTATTCACTGTATTCATTACACTGGTTTGGGTTATTCAATTAATGTCAGTCTCTCCCACAATACTATAACCCACAGGTAGGGACTCTACTCATCCTTATTTAGCATGGATTCTTCAGTACTTAAAGCAGTGCTCAGTCCATAATAGTAGAATGGATACATTAATTAATTAAAGAGTGACTAAATGAATGATTTCTTCATTTGTCTGTAGCTAACATGATTCGAGTCAGTGTTTTGTCCATTTCCCAGTTCTATGGCCATAGATTATATCTGTCACCCCAAATAGCCATCTCATAAATGCCTACAAAAAGTTCTGATGGAATGAGAGTGAAAGGATCTATGGAATGTAAATCTCTTGCTGAAATACAGACCTAAAGTGCTTGCCCTTCTGATGATTGGCCAGTGGTGTTGTCTTTCGTAAAGAACTATATTTATGAGGCCAGGTGGTGGCTCGTACCTGTAATACCAGCACTCTGGGAGGCCGAGGCAGGTGGATCACTTGAGGTTAGGAGTTTGAGACCAGCCTGGCCAAGATGGTGAAACCCCATCTTTACTAAAAATACACTGGCCGGGTGCGGTAGATCACTCCTGTAATCCCGGCACTTTGGGGGACCAAGGCGGGTGGATCACCTGAGGTCAATAGTTCAAGACAAGCATGGCCAACATGGCAAAACCTTCTCTCTACTAAAAATACAAAAATTAGCTGGGCGTGGTGGTGGCTGCCTATAATCCTAGCTACTCAGGAGGCTGAGAAAGGAGAATTGCTTGAACCCGGGAGGCAGAGGTTGCAGTGAGTGGAGATTGTGCCATTGCACTCCAGTCTGGGCAACAGAGTGAGACTCTGTCTTAAAATAAATTAAAAAATACAAATACAAATACAAAAATTAGCTGTGCGTGGTGGTGAGCACCTGTTAACTCAGCTACTTGGTGGCTGAGACAGGAGAACCGCTTAAAC
The DNA here is from genome assembly GCF_002776525.5 of Piliocolobus tephrosceles. Taxonomy (NCBI): domain Eukaryota; kingdom Metazoa; phylum Chordata; class Mammalia; order Primates; family Cercopithecidae; genus Piliocolobus; species Piliocolobus tephrosceles. The sequence continues at coordinate 80,715,234 of NC_045434.1, forward strand.
CCAGAAGGCGGAAACTGCAGTGAGCCAAGATGGTGCCACTGTACTCCAGCCTGGGCAACAGAGTGAGACTCTGAGACTTTAGAAAGAAAAATTAAGGCTTCTCTATTGACAAGCAGGAGAATTTTAACCTGAAATAATGAAAATAGGCTTCCAAATGCCAAGAACTCACAAAGGCCCAGTGGCCACCAACAAAGTCTGTTGCAGCTTCCATTCTCCCCGTTGCAAAGGGGCTTTATTCTACTATAAGGAATGTACATGTATTTATTCTTGGTCTTCTCTTAAACACACAATGTCAGATGAGAATAATTTTTAAATCATTTTTAAACGTGGGATTTATTCAAGTAATTTTCAAGAATGCCTATGAAAAGCACACTGATTTTACAGATACATGGCCTAAGTTCCTTTGAGGAAAGGACCAGTTCTTAAAGTTCTTGGTATTCCCTTTAGCCTAGCACGCAATGTTTGACTCTCAATTACTAAATGAATGTAATTGTGTTGCTGCCACAAAAGTTTTTCTCTGAATAGCTAAAGATAAATAATTAGAAAAGGAAAAAGTTTTCTAATTTAGAAAACTTTTCTAATTATTAGAAAACTTTTCTAATAATTAGAAAAGTTTTTCCTTTTCTAATTATTTATTAGAAAGGTGGCTCATGCCTGTAATCCCAGCACTTTGGGAGGCTGAGGTGGGCAGACTGCCTGTGGTCAGGAGTTCAAGACCAGTCTGGCCAACATGGTGAAACCCTGTCTCTACTAAAAATACAAAAAAAAAAAAAAAAAAAAAATAGCTGGGTGTGATGGTGTGCACCTGTAATCCCAGCTATTCGGAAGGCTGAGACGGGGTAATTGCTTGAATCAGGGAAGTGGAGGTTGCAGTGAGCCAAAATCGCGCCACTGTATCCAGCCTGGGTGACAGAGTGAGACTCATCTCAAAGAAAAAGAAAGAAAGAAAAACTAACTAGATGATTTTATATCATCATTTAAACCCCACTTATGAGGAATCCATAACTCACTTCTAATAACTGTTACATGTGACATTTAAGTTTGTTATTAATTGACAGTTGAGAATATTTCACTCCACCCCCTATTGTTGCCCAATGTCGATTAATTGAGGAAGAGTAACTTGTTTTTTGTATTTTATTAGGCAGGTTCAGAGAGCCACCCAGGAGTAACATTTCTAAAAGTCTTGGCCAAACTCGTTTTTTATTGCTCTAGTTAAGGCCCAGAGGGAGATTTTAAAAGGTCAGCAGAGAAAGTAAATTTAGGAGACTACAAAACTGAAAAAGGAGAGTAGTATCTACTTAGAGAGAATTTTCACTTCAAACTGATGAGTCCTCAAACTGTAACCACTGAATATTTTTTTTCTTAAAGTAGTTGTTTTCTAAAATCTATTTTCTTTCTTTCTTTCTTTCTTTTTTTGTGAGATCTGAAGTGATTTTACCTTTATTTCCTTCACTTTTAGCCAATCATGAAATTTCACAGTGATTTCTGGGGTGGGGCAGAAGGGAGGCGGTGTTAAGAATCATCGGGGCTGTGGCCAGTCAACCTGCAGAGGTGGAGGTAGTGTGGGCCCTCACTGGGGCAGCTGGAGGAGCACGGACTGCCCCGCCGGCAGATAGGTGATGTTCCAAGAGTGTGAGAGCTGGCACGCGATGTCCTCGGCAGCTTCCTGCTCGATCAGACCATTCCCTGCGATGGCCAGTGAGTTGGCAATCAGCTCAGCTGCCTTGGAGTCGCCCTCAGCAGAGATGATGGCCACCTTTTTCTGCTGATCAGCCTTTTCCACTGCAAATCTGGCCCTCTCTACTTCCTACTGAGCCACCTGTTTGGCTTTCACCGCTTCTGTGAACTCTTTCCCGAAGGTCAGATGTGTCAAGGACACGTCGTCCAGGATGAGCCCAAAGGTGGCTGTTTGTTCTGTAAGGTCATCGCTCACCTACCTGGAGACCAGCTCTCTCTGGGTGATTAGTTCTCCAGCATCAAAGCAAGCCACCGCTGACTTGAGGATGTTGGTTGTGATGGACAGAAGCACACACTCATCATAGTCCTCTCCTATGCTGGTGAAAATGCGAGGAAGCTGGCTAACAATGGGCCAGAAGAGGATGCGCAGTGTGATGTTGACATTCTGTAAATCTTTGCTACCAGTGATGACTGACACATTACGTGGTCGAGAATGGCAGTCAAAGATAATTGGTTTTCGTACCCATGGGAGGAGAAAGTGAGTCCCTTCCCCTTCCACAATGTCCTGTACTCCATGGAATCCATCAAAGATGACAGCTCTGTGCCCAGCATCCACATTATATAAAGCAGAGTTCACCATACCTCCTGCAACAGCTAAGGCCAGGCCAAACTTGCCAATGGACTCAAACACTTTGGCAGCCATGTTTTCTTCTGCTGGACCCTCTCACACCTGCTTCCACTCTGACCTCCACATGAATTCCCCAACCACACATAACCCGAAATCTATTTTCAAATATACATCACATTTACCACATCTAATAGAATAAATATGATATTGAAAACAGTAAAGTATGCTTATACAAAAGAACTGACTATAGTTCTCCCTGTCCATTTAAATATGCATTTAGCCCAGCATGGTGGCATGCGCTTATAGTCCCAGCTACAAAAATAAATAAATAAACATGCTTTTCTTTACCCCGATTATCAATTTACATTAAAGTTTTCAATTTAATTCAATAAACACGACTGAATATCTATTATGATCCAGTCACTGTCTGTGGCATATCTATGTGAAATGAAGTACACATAAAATTGAAGGCATTTGGCCAGGTGTGGAGGCTCATGCCTGTAATTCCAGTACTTTGTGAGGCCGCAGCGGGTGGATAACCTGAGGTCAGAAGTTCAAGACCAGCCTGGCCAACATGGTGAAACCCCATCTCTACTAAAAATACAAAAATTAGCCAGGTGTGGTGGCACAAACCTGTAGTACCAGCTACTTGGGAGGCTGAAGCAGGAGAATTGCTTGAACCTGGGAGGTGGTGGTTGCAGTGAGCCAAGATCGCCTGGGCAACAGGGCAAGACTCTGTCTCAAAAAAAGTAAAATAAAATAAAACAAAATAAAGAAAGCATTATTTTAAGAACCTATAGGAAGAAAATATTTTCATTGCTGTATTCGTGAAATTGGTACTTTTGTTCCTCATTTTATGAATGAGGAACTTGAGGCCCACAGAGAAGTCAAGTAACTTGTCTGAAGCCTCCCAGTTGGTAAGTGGCAGAAGCTAGGAGTTGAACCCAGATGCATTGAGTCCAGAGTCTACATTCTTAATCTCGGTGCTATTGCCCCTTTACCACTGTTTTATTCTTCAATACTTCTATACTGAGTACGAGAGAAGGCAAGGGGCCAGCTGGTGAAAGGTAAGTAATTCAAAGCACATGCAGTCTAGCAGAGGAAAACGTACCTATGAGCACATGACTGAAATCGAATGCACTGGTGCTCTGGCTGAAGTCCACACAAGGGATAGTCACCTTATCCCCTGACCCTCCCAGGATGAGATAGTCAGGAAAGCCCTCACTGGGAGGAGGGCTGATTAACTGATTCCAAAAGATGAGCTCACCATCTTTGGTTGGTTCAGTTGGTGTATTTTCTATTTCGCCTATTTGAAGCCTTGATTTACTAGGAAAAATTTTTATTTCATTGAAACTAAGTTTTATTGTTTACTATGTCCATAGCAATATGAAGTATACAAATAAGACATCGTCTGTGCTCTAGAAGAGCTTATATACTCAGGAGAGGGGAAATGCAGGCAGAAATAATAATATGTCCACCATTTATAGCACAATTACTATATGTCAGGCATCATGCTAAGCCCTTTACAAACATTTCCTCATATTATCTTCATTAACCCTACAGGAAAGTACTATTATCTCTATTTTATAGATAAACTAAAGCTTAGAGATGCTAACTTACTGATTGATTCAATAGATAACTTTCTAAAAACCTGCTATGTATGTGCTGGGTACAATTCTAAACTTTAGGGATACTGTGGTGAAAAAGATAAGTTCCTCCTGACCTGCCCTGCTCTCTAGATGTTTTTATTCTTCTTTTTTTTTTTTTTTTTTTGTAGATGGGGTCTCACTCCGTCACCCAGGCTGGAGTGCAGTGGCACGATCACAGTTCACTGCAGCCTCAACCTCCCCTGGTTTAGGTGATCCTCACACCTCAACCTCTGGAGTAGCTGGGACTACAAGTGCATGCCACCATGCCCAGCTAATATTTTGTATTTTGGTATTTTTTTGTAGAGATAAGATTTGGCCATGTTGCCCAGGCTGGTCTCAAACTCTGGGGCTCAAGCTGTCTGCCTATCTTGGCTTCCCAAAGTGCTAGGAATATAGGTGTGAGCCACCATGCCCAGATTAGAAGTTTTTATTCCAACTGGGGAAGACAGATGATAAACAAGTAAATAAGATAAATGCTACAAAGACACTAAAATAAGATGGTGCAGTAGTGACTGAGGTGGGGCATTTTAGAAATAATGGTGAGGAAAGTTCTATCCAAAGAGATAACATTTGAACTGAGATCTGAGTGACAAGAAGAAACTATCCTCAGAAGACCTGAATGAAAAGGGTCTCAGGCAGAAAGACGAGCAAATGCAAAAACCCTGGAAAAGTGAGCTTGGCATGCTGGAGAGGCAGAAGAAAGGCCAGAATGGCTAGAGCAGAGGGCTTCACCCCAAATCACACAACTCATAAATAGCAGAGATGATTTAGATCTGTGCCTGCCTAAGGTGAAAACCACTATGTAGTATTGCCTAAAGAAACAAATAGAATGTTCTATGTGTTGTCATCACTGGTGTGTTTTCAGGTTAACCTGAGCAATATCCAAAGGCAAAGGAACATATGGAATCAAAAGTCGAAAGAGAGGAAACTCTTGCAAACAGAAAGGCTTCCTCTAAAACAGGAGATACAAAGACAAATAAGGCATTGTATGCATGAGCTGTATCAAACCCCGCTTCATTAAACCCTGGTCTTAATCTCAAACCATTATGCATCCTCAATTCTTATCTTAGACTGGAATCCCTGGCAGGGTTGATGGAATGCATCTCTGATACTTCATATTAGAAGTTCAGATAAGCTTAATCTAAAAATTTCTTCCTGCTTCTCCCAGGTGCCAGCAGAGAGCTATTCAGTCTGAAGGGTTCACTCTTCTGGTGGCTCCAAGAGAAGAGCCATCTGGGCAAGGAAGCAGCAGCCATCTGGGCAAGAAGTTCTGCAGGAGGTGGTGCAGAGCTGGCTAGTCAGGCTGTGATTAAACTGGTGTGTGAGTGGTAAGTTCAGACAGGAGCTGTTACTGAGATAGTAATCATAAGGTAAGTGGCAGAGAACCAAATTGTGGGCAGAGCAGGCTCAAGTTGCCAAGCAAGCTGTCATAGACACGGAGGGCAGAAAACCTTATTGAAACATAACACCACAGACGAATCTAAGACAGATCTGTTGTTCTGACACCTAGCTGGGTCAGGGAGCCCATTTTTACTGGAGTCAGCCTGGAGTAGCTCTAGGCTAACTGGGTAACTCTGCTCCAAAGAAGTCTCAATCTGTATTTAAAGGTTGGGCCCCTCCCCGTATCCAGGCACACAGATTGTCTTACTCTAGCTCAACTGGGAGAGGAAGTTTAGCCTAATTTCCCTGCTAATAGTTGGCATTAAAGAAGGTGCTTTTTCAGAGTGTGGTCTGTATGTTCTGCCTGCCTGATCTGTGGGTGGTAGGCAAAGGTGCACATCTACTCTGAGATCTATAAAGGCAGCTCTTCTGAAAAATGGGCTGAATTATCAACCGCATTCTTTCATGATGTGATTAGAAAAAAAATCATGTGTAGCAGTAATAGGAACTACCTTTGATTTTTAAGTTACATGACAGATCTTGAACGTATACAACATATAATATCTTATTAAATCTCACAGCAACCCTATGAAATTGATACTATTAATATTCCCAGTTTACAGATAAAGAAATTTGAACTTAGATAAGTAACTTATATAAGGGGTACAAATGAGAAGCAGTAACAGGTCACTCTAATGCAAAAGCCTGTATTCTTCATTTTTAAAATCAACTTTATTGAGGTATAATTTACATACAAAGTAATGCACGTATCTTAAATGTATAGTTATTTGAGTTTTGACAAACGTATACACCCTTGCAAATACAAACAGATCAAGTTATATAGCATTTCCTTCACCCTTATACCCCTTTGTATTAGTCTTCCCTACACTGGCAACCATAGATCTGCTTTCTGATGCCAGAGAGTAGTTTTCCATGTTCCAGAATGAATAAAACGAAAGAGTATGTACTCTTTCGTCTTGCTCTTCTTTTGTTCAGCATAACGTTTTTGTTGTTGTTGTTATATTTTTGGGGGAATTATAATTTGAAATACTTGTACCCTACACAGATAAGTATCTGTTTCTCAAAGAGAGATTTCAATTTTGAGTCTCTTTTTTTTTTTTTTTTTTAAGACGGAGTTTCACTCTTGTTGCCCAGGCTGGAGTGCAATGGCACCATCTCGGCTCACCACAACCTCTGCCTCCTGGATTCAAGCGGTTCTCCTGCCTCAGCCTCCCGAGTAGCTGGAATTACAGGCATGTGCCACCACGCCCAGCTAATTTTGTATTTGTAGTAGAAATAGGGTTTCTCCATGTTGGCTAGGCTGGTCTGACACTCCTGACCTCAGGTGATCCGCCCACCTCAGCCTCCCAAAGTGCTGGGATTACAGTCTTGAGCCACCGCACCTGGCCTGAGTCTCATTTTTATATACAATTTTAAAAGTCATATGAATAAGATCAAACCTTGCTTGTATTGTGCAAAGCAGAATTGCCATCTGTTTGCCTCTTACAGTGTTATATTTTTTAAGTGTGAAGGGGTTTCCCGAGCTTTACTAGGTATAGCTGACAAATACAATTATATATATTTAAGATATACGACATGCTTTGATATACTTATAAACGGTAAACTGATTACCATGATCAAGTTAGTTAACACACCCATTACCTCACATAATTACCATTTGTGTATGTGTGGTGAGAACATTTAAGACTTACTCTCTTAGCAAATTTCACTAGTCAGCATAATCTTTTGAGATTCATTCATGTTATGGCATATATCAGTTATTCATTTCTATTATTGCTAAATAACTTTCCACTATTTACATGAATGACGATTTTTGTACCCATTCACCTACAGAGAGATATTTGGGTTGTTTCCTATTTCTCTGACTATTGTGAATAAACCTGCTATGAACATTTATGTACAAGCCTTTCTATGAACACATGTTTTCACTTTGTCTTTTTTTTTTTTTTTTTTTTTGAGACAGGGTCTCACTCTGGCACCCATGCTGGAGTGCAGTGGCATGATCTCAGCTCATTGCAACCTCCGCCTCCTGGGTTCAAGCGATTCTCCCACCTCAGCTTCCCCAGTAGCTGGGACTATAGGCACCCACCACCACGCCCAGCTAATTTTTGTATTTTTTGGTAGAGTCAGGGGTTTCACCACGTTGGCCAGGCTGGTTTCAAACTCCTGACCTCAGGAGTTTGATCTACCCACCTTGGCCTCCCAAAGTGCTGGGAACCACTGCACCCGACCTGTTTTCACTTTTCTTTGATATATATCTAGTAATAGAATTGGTGAGTGTATGTTTACCTTTATTTTAAAAATTGGCAGACTTTTCCAAGACAGTTGTACTGTTTCACATTCCCACCAGCAATGTACAAAAGAGTACCGGTGTGCCACATATTTGAGAACACTTGATATTGTCTGATAACTTGTGATAAGCATCTTTTCATATGCTTATTGGCCATCTGTATTTTTTTGTGAAGTATCTGTCCAAATTTAAGCCCATTTTTAATTGAATTATTTATTATTGAGTTGTAAGAATTTTTTATGGATTCTGGGAAAATGTCCTTTAACAAACATGTGTATTGAGAATATTTTCTCCCAAAGGTGCATTGCTTTCATTTTCTTTTTTTTGAATTAATTAATTAATTTTTTAATTTTTTAAATTTTACTTTCAGTTTTTGGATACATGTGCAGAATATGCAGGTTTGTTAACATAGGTATACATGTGCCATGGTGGTTTGCTGCACCAATCAACCCGTCATCTAAGTTTTGTTTTTTTGTTTTTTGTTTTTTGTTTTTTTTAAGGTGTGCGCTTTTATTCAACTGGTCTCAAGTCAGTGTACAGGTAAGCCCCGGCTGCCTCCACCCACTCCCAGGGATACCAAAAGCCTTCATACATCTCAAGTTGGGGGACAAAAGAGGGGGGCCACAAAGACTGATCATTCAAAATAAAACAAAATAAAAAAGTGTTAAAGATTTTTTAAAAATTTTTAAAGATTTTAAAAATTTTGCATTACATAATTTACATCAGAGAATTCTGTCACCTCCCCTCTGTGGACATGGGAGAGGACTGGGCCATTCTCCTTAGAGAGAAGTGGGGTGGCTTTTAGGAGGGCAAGGAACTTCCTGTAACAATGCATCTCACAATATTTGGAATGACTATTTAAAAAAAAAAAAAAAAAAAAAAACAATGTACAATCAAAGTCCCAAAGTCCTCGGCCACATTGTAGAACTCTGGGGGATGCTCACTCCAACCAACTGCTGTCACCTTCACCATTCCAGTTTTTAAATCCTGAGTCAAGCCAAAAAAAAAAAAACAAACAAACAACCAAAAAAAAACAAACAAAGCCATACCAATTTCATATTGTTCTCTGTGCAAGTTAGGTTTTGTCAAGAAAGGGTGTAATGTAACAGTCCGCATAGGAGCATTTGCAGTGGGCGATGGAAGGGCCAGACTCGTCATACTCCTGCTTGCTGATCCATATCTGCTGGAAAGTGGACAGAGAGGCCAGGATAGAGGTGCCGATCCACACGGAGTACTTGCGCTCAGGAGGAGCTATGATCTTGATCTTCATCGTGCTGGGCGCCAGGGCTAAGTGATCTCCTTCTGCATCCTGTCCGCGATGGCCAGGGTACATGGTGGTGCCACCAGACAGCACTGTGTTGATGTGCAGGTCTTTGCAGATGTCCACATCACACTTCATGATGGAGTTGAAGGTAGTTTCACGGATGCCACAGGATTCCATGCCCAGGAAGGAAGGCTGGAAGAGCGCCTCGGGACAGTGGAACCGCTCATTGCCGTTGGTGATGACCTGTCTATCAGGCAGCTCGTAGCTTCCAACTTTTGCCCACTCATTATAATATTGGCTATGGGTTTGTAACAAATAGCTCTTATTATTTTGAGATATGTTCCATCAATATGTAGTTTATTGAGAGTTTTTTGCATGAAGTCATGTTGAATTTTATCGAAAGCCTTTTCTGCATCTATCGACATAATCATGTGGTTTTTGTCATTGATTCTGCTTATGTGATTGATTCCGTTTATTGATTTGCATATGTTGAACCAGCCTTGCATCCTGGGGATGAAGCCAACTTGATCGTGGTGGATAAGCTTTGAATGTGCTGCTGGATTTGATTTGCCAGTATTTTATTGAGGATTTTTGCATTGATGTTCATCAGGGATATTAGCCTGAAATTTTGTTTTCGTGTGTGTGTGTGTGTCTCAGGTTTTGGTATCAGGATGATGTTGGCCTCATAAAGTGAGTTAGGAAGGAGTCCTTTTTCTATTGGTTGGAATAGTTTCTGAAGGAATGGTACCAGCTCTTCTTTGTACCTCTGGTAGAATTCAGCTATGAATCCTTCTGGTCCTGGGCTTTTTTTGTTTTGGTAGGCTATTAATTACTTTCTCAATTTCAGAACTTGTTATTGGTCTATTCAGGGATTCAGCTTCTTCCTGGTTTAGTCTTGGGAGGGTATATGTGTCCAGCAATTTATCCATTTCTTCTAGATTTTCTAGTTTATTTGCATAGAGGTGTTTATAGTATTCTCTGATGGAGGTTTGTATTTCTGTGGGATCAGTGGTGATATGCCCTTTATCATTTTTTATTGTGTCTATTTGATTCTTCCGTCTTTTCTTCTTTATTAGTGTAGCTAGTGGTCTATCTATTTTGTTAATTTTTTCAAAAAACCAGTTCCTGGATTCATTGATTTTTTGAAGGGTTTTTCGTGTCTCTATCTCCTTCAGTTCTGACCTGATCTTAGTTATTTCTTGTCTCCTGCTAACTTTTGAATTTGTTTGCTCTTGCTTCTCTAGTTTTTTGTTTTTTCTTTTTTCTTTTTTTCTTTTTTTCTTTTTTTTAAGACAGAGTATCGCTCTGTCCCAGGCTGGAGTGCATTGATGGGATCTCGGCTCACTGCAACCTCTGCCTCCCAGGTTCAAGCTATTCTCCTGCTCAGCCTCCCAAGTAGCTGGGACTACAGTCACCCGCCATCACATCCAACTAATTTTTGTATTTTTAGTACAGATGGGATTTCACCATGTTGGCCAGGCTGGCCTCGAACTCCTGACCTCGTGATACACCCGCCTCAGCCTCCCAAAGTGCTGGGATTACAGGTGTGAGCCACAGTACCTGGTTGCTTCTCTAGTTCTTTTAATTGTGATGTTTGGGTGTCAATTTCAGATCTTTCCAGCTTCCCGATGTGGGCATTTAGTGCTGTAAATTTCCCTCTAAACTCTGCTTTAACTGTGTCCCAGATATTCTGGTACATTGTCTCTTTGTTCTCATTGGTCTCAAAGAACTTCTTTATTTCTTCCTTAATTTCATTGTTTACCCAGAAGCCATTCAGGAGCAGGCTGTTCAATTTCCATGTAGTTGTGTGGTTTTGAGTAAGTTTCTTTTTTTTTTTTTTTCCTTTTAAAACATATTTATTTAATGTACAGAATTGGAAAAAGGACTTCTTGATAATAAACATATTTCATGTAAACACAAGCTTTCAGTATCTATGAATATTTCATTGCAAATACACCCTAAGTTACTTCTTCTCTACATAAAGGAGAAATTCCAAGTTCTGCTCTTTAGGAAGACATGGAGGGCAAGCAACACCTTAGGAGCAGCCATTGCTATTTCTCCCCTTTCCTTGGGCGACCTAATATTTTACAGGGACTAATGACATAAAGAAATATTAGATTCTATTGAGTTTAAACACAAATTTCCCACTGAGGGAATTAAATGTTTGATGCTTGTGAGTGTGAATAAATAATTAAATATTAGGTATAAGGCAGATTCTGAAACCAACTGAAGTATGAAAATAAATTGGCATAGATACCTAATAGTCAGTAAAATTAAATTTCACTGCTGAGTATGCTACATGCTTCCTTCTCTATTCCAGTGGGTTCTTTTTTTGTCTAAGGTCTTCTCTGGCAGGACTCTAAGACAGTAAATTGCTTAACATCACCAGGCTTTTTGTCAGATTTATTTTGGAAATAAACCAACTTCTTTTTTATTAAAGACCAAGGTTGTCTTTTTTGCTACACGCTTCTTTCCACCACATATTGACTCCCTGATGTAAGAAAATGTACAGGGTGAGAGCAAGTACTCTATGTTGGCTGTCCCGCAGTGTAATGACTGGTTAATAAAGAGGCCACTCAGCCTGGGCAATATAGTGAGGCCTCGTTTCTGCAAAAAACTTAGCAAAGCATGGTGACACGCACCTGTGGTCCTAGCTACTTGGGAGGCTGAGGCAGGAGGATCACTTGAGCCCGGGACACACAGGCTGCAGTGAGCCAAGACTGTGCCACTGAACTCTACTCTAACCTGGGTAACAGAAGGGGACCTTGCCTCAAAAATAATAATACTAAAGGAGCCACCCATTTAATCCTTTTCTCATCTGATCTCATCCAAAGAGTAAGTCAAAATCATCAAGGTCACAAAGGACTTATGACCAAGGTGTAACTGCAAATATCTTTAACTGGCCACGGCTTCTTTGTTTGATCCTTTCCCACTCATTAGAAGACTCTAAGGAACAGATGCTGCAGCCTAGTTCAAAGTAGCACACACATACCTCAGGAAAGTGGACCAAAAAAGAGGAAGACACAGAATACAAGAAAGAGTTGACAAAGCAAATCTAATAAAAAGTATGGTTGGTTTGAATAGTCACTGGTATAAATTTCTTATGATTCTACTTTTTGACAGGCTCCTCCTTTTGACTACTGAGCAATTAATATATTTTCAGTCGTTTTGATTCCTTTTCCACACCGTCTCTAATGTTCTGTAGTTTTCTGGAGTTCTGAACCATGGACACTAAACTCTCCCTAAAATCACTAGTCCCATGATCCCTGCCAACATTTTGAAGCTCATCAAAGGAAGTCAATGTCTGTTTGAGTTTGGCCTGAACAATTTTTTGCTCTTCTAATTCTGCAAGAAGGGCCTGCTTAGTACATAATTCAGTCTTGTACTTCTCCTGCAACTGTTCAATTTCTTTCTGGAGTTGCTGAAAATCTTCCTCACTATAAGATGTCTCCTTACATTTATCTTCAGGAAGCAAGATGTTTGAGGGAATACGTAAAATCAGCTGCAAAAACAGTTGCTCCATTTTGCTAAAAAGGTTATCAAAATATCCTTTCATGAAGCAAAGAAACTTCTCTGTGCATTTGCAAATCTGCACTGGGCTAATGTCACAGTGTGGGATGCCATCCAGCTTCTTCAGAATAACCTGTTCAACGGCCTGCATCACTTCAAATAGGTAGTCTTGAAATGTAGTGTAGATTCGAAGCATGCACGTTTGTGGCGTGAAGCCAAAGAACTGGGCCTCATAGGTCATTGGATTCACAGACATCTTGGCTTATTTTGCTATGTTATTTTCAGGTGTGAAAAAACGGAGCGACCATGAGGGTCACGAATTCGAGCACACACATGCTTCCCGCCACCTCCTTTAAACTGCTGCTGGCTTGCCAGGGACAGACGGCGTGGTTGGCTCCCCAAAATTCCGACTGATAACGTGCCTCGGCGAGCGAAAGTCTTGAGTAAGTTTCTTAATCCTAAGTTCAAATTTGATTGCACTATGGTCTGACAGACTGTTATGATTTCCATTCTTTTGCATTTGCTGAGGAGTCCTTTACTTCCAAGTATGCGGCCAGTTTAAGAATAAGTGCCACGTGGCACTAAGAAGAATGTATATTCTCTTGACTTAGGGTGGAGAGTTCTGTAGATATCTATTAGGTCTGCAGCTGAGTTCAAGTCCTGAATATCCTTGTTAATTTTCTGTCTCATTGATCTGTCTGATATTGACAGTGAGGTGTTAAAGTCCCCCACTATTATTGTCTAGGAGCCTAAGTATCTTTGTAGGTCTCTAAGAACTTGTTTTACAAATCTGGGTGCTCCTGCATTGGATGCATATATATTTAGGATAGTTAGGTCTTCTTATTGCATTGATCCCTTTACCATTATGTGATGCCCTTCTTTGTCTTTTTTGATCTTTGTTGGTTTAAAGTCTGTTTTACCACAGACTAGGATTGCAACCTACTTGCAAGCAAAAAAAAAAAAAAAAAAAAAAAAAAATTGCTTTTTTTTGCTTTCCATTTGCTTGGTAAATATTCCTTCATTCCTTTATTTTGAGCGTATGTATGTCTTTGAACATAAGATGGGTCTCTTGAATATAGCACACTGATGGGTCTTGACTTTTTATCCAATTTGCCAGTCTGTGTCTTTTAATTGGAGCATTTAGCACATTTACATTTAAGATAATATTGTTATGTGTGAATTTGATGCTGTCATCATGATGCTAGCTGGTTATTTTGCACATTAGTAGATGCAGTTCCTTCATAGAGTCAATAGTCTTATATTTCAGTGTGTTTTTGCAGTGGCTGTTACCGGTTTTTCCTTTCCATATTTAGTGCTTCCTTCAGGAGTTCTAGTAAGTCAGGCCTGGTGGTGACAAAATCCCTCAGCATTTCCTTGTTTGGAAAGGGTTTTATTTCTCCTTTGCTTTTGAAGCTTAGTTGGGCTGGATATGAAATTCTGGGTTGAAAAATTATTTTATTTAAGAATGTTGAATATTGGCCCCCACTCTCTTCTGGCTTGTAGGGTTTCTGCAGAGAGATCCACTGTTAGTCTGATGGGCTTCCCTTTGTAGGTGACCTGGCCTTTCTCTCTGGCTGTCCTTAACATTTTTTCCTTCATTTCAACCTTGGGGAATCTGATGATTATGTGCCTTGGGGTTGATCTTCTCGAGGAGTACTTTAGTGATGTTCTCTGTATTTCCTGAATTTGAATGTTGGCCTGTCTTTCTAGGTTAGGGAAGTTCTCCTGGATAATATCATGAAATGTGTTTTCCAACTTGATTCCATTCTCCCTGTCACTTTCAGGTACACCAATCAATCGTAGGTTTGGTCTTTTCACATAGTCCCATATTTCTTGAAGGCTTTGTTCATTCTTTTTCATTCTTTTTTCTCTAATCTTGTCTTCATGCCTTTTTTCACCAAGGTGATCTTCAATCTCTGATATCCTTTCTTCTGCTTGATTGATTCAGCTATTGATACTTGTGTATGCTTCCTGAAGTTCTCGTGTTGTGTTTTGCTTTTTGTTTTTGTTTGTTTGTTTGTTTTTTAGCTTCATCGGGTCATTTATGTTCCTCTCTAAACTAGTTATTCTAGTTAGCAGTTCCTGTAACCTTTTATCAAGGTTCTTAACTTCCTTGCATTGGGTTAGAACATGCTCTTTTAGCTCAGAGGAGTTTGTTATTACCCACCTTCTGAAGCCTGCCTCTGTCAGTTTGTCAATCTTATTCTCCATCCAGTTTTATGCCCTTACTGGAGAGGCATTCTGGTTTTTGGAATTTTCAGCATTTTTGCACTGATTTTTCCTCATCTTCATGGATTTATCTACCTTTGATCTTTGAGGCTGATGACCTTTGGATGGGATTTTTGTGTGGGGGTCCTTTTTGTTGATGCTGTTGTTGCTTTCTGTTTGTTAGCTTTTCTTCTAACAGGCCCCTCTTCTGCAGGTCTGCTGCAGTTTGCTGGAGGTTCACTCCAGACCCTGTTTGCCTGGATATCACCAGTGAAGGCTGCAGAACATCAAAGATTGCAGCCTGCTCCTTCCTCTGAGAGCTTCATCCCAGAGGGACACCAGCCTGATGCCAGCCAGAATTCTCCTGTATGAGGTGTCTGTTGACCCCTGTTCGGAGGTTTAATGTGTAGCTTCAGCACATCTTTAACTCTCTAGTCAGCATTGGGGTCAGTTACCCACCTGAGGAGTCAGTCTGTCCCTTAGCAGAGCTGGTGTGCTGTGCTGGGAGAATCCCCCTTGTCAGGATCAGCTGCTGTCTTCAGAGCCAGCAGGCAGGAAAGATTAAGTCCGCTAAAGCTGTGCCCACAGCAGACCCTCCCACCAGGTGCTCTGTCCCAGGGAGATGAGCGTTTCATCTGTAAGCCCCTGACTAGGGCTGCTGCATTTCCTTCAGAGATGCCCTGACCAGTGAGGAGAAATCTAGATAAGCACTCTGGCCACAGTCGCTTTGCGGCACTGTGACGAATTCTGCCCAGTCCACACCTCTCCGTCTCCTTAGCACTGTCAGGGAAGAACCGCCTACTAAAGCCTCAGTAATCGCAGATGCCCCTTCTCCCACCAACCTCAATCGTCCTAGGTCGACCAGACTGCTGTGCTGGCAGCAAGAATTTCAAGTCAGTGGTTCTTAGCTTGCTGGCCTCCGTGGGAGTGGAACCTGCTGAGTGAAACCACTTGGCTCCCTGGCTTCAGCTCCCTTTCCAGGGGAGTGAACGGTTCTGTCTTGCTGGGGTTCCAGGTGCCACTAGGGTACGAACAAACTCCTGCAGCTAGCTGGGTGCCTGTCCAAACAGCCACCTAGTTTTGGGCTTGAAACTCAGGGCCCTGGTGGTGTAGGCTCACCAGGAAATCTCCTGATCTGCTGATTGCAAAATCCATGAGAAAAGTGTAGTACCCGGGCGGGTAGCACAATACCTCATGGCTTCCCTTGAGAGGTCCCCCGGCTCCTTGCACTTCTTGGGTAAAGCAATGCCCCACCCTGCTTCTGCTCACTCTCCATGGGTTGCACCCACTGCCTAAACAGTCCCAGTGAGATGAACTGGGTACCTTAGTTGGAAATGCAGAAATCAACCCCTTCTGCATTGGTCTCACTGGGAGCTGCAGACCGGAGCTGTTTCTGTTCAACCTTCTTGGCCCCTCCCCTTCATTTTCTAAACAGTGTCATTCAAAGAGGAGACATTCTAATTTTGATGAAGTTAAATTTACCATTTTTTTCTTTTTTGTGCTGTGCTTTTTGCATCCTAAGAAATCTTGCTTAACCCAAGGTTTCATTTTCTCCCATGTTTGCTTCTAGCACTTTTATGTTATAATTTTAGGTCCATGATCCATTTTTAGTTATTTTTTGTATATGTTTGATATGGTTGACTGTGTCCCCACCCAAATCTCATCTTGAATTATAGTTCCTGTAATCCCCACGTGTCACCGAAGGGACCAGGTGGAGATAACTGAATCACGGGGGCAGGTTTTTCCCATGCTGTTCTCATGATAAGTCTCACGAGATCTGACGGTTTTATAAAGGGCAATTCCCACGCACATGCTCTCTTGCCTGTCGCCATGACTTTGCTCCTCATTCATCTTCAGCCATGATTGCGAGGCCTCCCCAGTCATGTGGAAATGTGAATCAATTAAACTTCTTTCCTTTATAAATTACCCAGTCTTGGGTATGTCTTTATTAGCAGTGTGAGAACAGACTAATATAATGTTGTAAAGTAAGAGCCAAAGTTCTTTTTTTTTTTTTCTATATGGAAATCAGTTTTCCCAGGACAATTTGTGGCATAGATGATCCTTTCCCTGTTTAATTATCTTGGCCCTTTTGTCAAAAACCAATTGACTGTATATATGCAGGTTTGTTCCTTGGCTCTCCATCCTGTCCCATTGATTTATATGTCTCACAGTATCCATGCCCTTTTTCCCCTACAAAGCATTCTCTCTTCTTCAGTGCCCTGTCCCACAGGTTTAAACCTTATCAGCAGCCCTAATCTCTAATCTCTGCCTCCTCAGGTCAGAGGAGTCCTCTCATGCTCTGTTTGGTCTCTACCTAGTGCTGTCATAGCCTAGGAATTGCTCCCAGATAGATAGCCAGGGCAAATGGGGCTCACCCCATGCATTTTCTTTTCCTCAAAGATCACAATCCTGGTCTGTCTTGTTGTTTAATGCCTGAAACAGTTGCTTCATATATTTCATCTAGTTTTATGTTTGTTCATGTAGGAAGGCTAGTCCAGTGCCAGTTATTGCATCTTGACCAGAATTAGAAGCTACAGCTTTGGCTCCTAACCATAAGTTGTAGTGCCTCCTAAAGCTGAATGAAACCTTGCAGGAACTCTGAGCAGCAGCAGCAGCTACAGCTTGTGAGTTCCCCTGGCAGAGGCTGAAGCTTGTCACTTTTGTTAGTATGCTCAACGCTGCAAAAGTTGAAGTGGGATAGGGTATGCATTAAAAATTCTCAAGAAGGATTTAATCATTTCTTAAAATTCCATGAGGACTGGGAGAGGTTTCTTTTGGTCAGCTTATCTGCTTCTTTATATGAATGCAAATGCATAGGTGTTTACTAAGTATCTGATTTCTTCCCCAAATTCAAGGCTACCAAAAGTTCTAGGTAACCATAAAAAGGGATACAAATCACAGCCCTTGTGATTTTGAGGTAGGGCCCAAATACATGACCCAGGTTTAAACATCCTAGCAAGGACATACATGGAACCAACAATAGTATCTTCTTGGGCTTCAGGTTAACTGACAGACCCGTTAAACCAGATAACAGGCTGGCTACTCCCAGAAGGCAAGGTTGAGATGAACTGAGGCCTCATAGCTACAAGCTGGTACAGTCATTTCTGGTGAGTATGTATGTAGGTTTAGATAAGACAATGTTGACTATAAAGATGAGCTGAAGCTGCACATTAAACCAGGGGGTAAGTTAAGCCTACAAACCCAAAACAGATTGAACCTAAAAATGGTGAGCGGTTTTTGCAGATCTTGGTGGACAACGGTAAGGTAAGTGGTCACTTTCAGATAATGCCAGGAGCCTAAATCTTTTTTTTTTTTTTTTTTTTTTTTTTGAGATGGAGTCTCAATCTGTCGCCCAGGCTGGAGTGCAGTGGCGCGATCTCGGCTCACTGCAAGCTCCACCTCCCAGGTTCACACCGTTCTTCTGCCTCAGCTTCCCAAGTAGCTGGGACTACCAGAGCCTGCCACCACACCCGGCTAATTTTTTGTATTTTTTTTAGTAGCGACAGGGTTTCATCGTGTTAGCCAGGATGGTCTTGATCTCCTGACCTCGTGATCCACCTGCCTCGGCCTACCAAAGCGCTGGGATTACAGGCGCAAGCCACCAGGCCCGGCCCTTTTTTTTTTAATTTATTTTTATTTTAAGCTTGAGAATAAGTTTCCAAAAACAAAAGTGCAGGGCAATAAACAAAAGGATTTTCCAACAGACTAGAATAAAACCTCTACCAAGTATGTTAGTTCTTGGGCAGCAAGACCTTCAGGACAGCAACATATTGGTCCATCAAGAGGGTATGGTGGTTCATGCCTATAATCCCAATACTTTGTGGGGGGCAAGGCAGGAGGATAGCTTGAGGCCAGGAGTCCAAGACCAGCCCAGGGAATATAGCAAGACTCCATCTCTACAAAAAAATTTTAAAACTTAGCCAGGCATAGTGGTGCATGCCTGTTGTCTCAGCTGCTTGAGAGGCTGAGTCAAGAGGATCGCTCAAGTCCAGGAGTTCAAGGCTGCAGTAAGCTATAATCATTCCACTGCACTCCAGCCTGGGTGACAGAGAAAGACCCTGTCTCAAAAAGAGAGAGAGAGAGAGAGAGATATCAAAGACCTGCTGAGTCTCTGTTAACAAATGTTTCTTAGACACAAGCAGGGGAAAATTAGCTCCTTTAGGGACAACATAAGTCCACCTAGCTATGCCCCTGAAATAAAGCCCACTTGGTGTTCAAGAACGTCAGTCCCTGAAAAGAAATAGAGTGGCTAAAATTATGGGTGCAGTGTCAAACAGAACCCTACTGGAAGCCACCTCTGCCACTTAATAGCAATGTGGTATTGGACAACGTATTTAATCTCTGGAAGCCTCTATTTCCTCATCTGTAAAATAAGGAAAACACTTACTGTGAGAACTAAAGGAGATGGTGTATGTAAAATATTTAGCCAAGACCCTGGCCCATAGTAAGCATTCCATAAGGGGTAGCTGCAACTATTTTTACACAATATTAGAGTCAGACCCCTCCCCACTCAGGACTACTTGCTGTTGGTGTTGATTAGTAAAGCAAAGTCTTTGGGAAACTCTGAATCTCTCTATCCAGAATCCTCGTCTCCCTTGGCTCTGAAGCCCAGGTCTCCATGGTATTCTTTAGATTCTGCATTCCCCAAGCAAAGTAGCTGTCCAGTCTTATCCCAAACAGTCTGCTATGGTGTGAATGTTTCCCCAAAATTTACATGTTGAAATTTAATTGCCAGTGTGATACTATTAAGTGAGGCCCTGGCTGGGTATGGTGGCTCACACCTGTAACCCCAGCACTTTAGGAGGCTGAGGCAGGCGGATCACCTGAGGTCAGGGGTTCAAGACCATTCTGTCCAACATGGTGAAACACCATCTCTACAAAAATACAAAAATTATCTGGGCATAAGGTGGGTGCCTGTAATCCCAGCTACTCAGGAGGCTGAGGCCAGAGAATTGCTTGAACCCAGGAGGTGGAGGTTGCAGTGAGCCAAGATGGCACCATTGCACTCCAGCCTCAGTGACAAGAGCGAAACTCCATCTAAAAAAAAAGAAAGAAAGAAAGAAAGAAAGAAAGAAAGAAAGAAAGAAAGAAA
>NC_045434.1:80734962-80742416 GCF_002776525.5 Piliocolobus tephrosceles
AAAGAAAGAAAGAAAGAAAGAAAGAAAGAAAGAAAGAAAGAAAGAAAGAAAAGAAGCAAGGCCTTTAAGAGGTGACTAAGTCATTAATGGTATCAGTGACCTTATGGAACGGATAGTAGGAACTAGCATTTGCCCCTTTTGCCCTTCTGCTTTCTACCATGTGAGGACACAGTGATTCTCCAGAGGATACAGCAGCAACACGGCATCTTGGAAGCAGAGAGACTGGGTCCTCACCAGACAGTGAATCTGCCAGTGCCTTGATCTTGGACTTCCCAACCCCTAGAACTATGAGAAATAAATTTCTGTTGTTTATAAACTACTCAGTCTCAGTTGCAGGTATTTTGTTATAGCAGCACAGACTAAGAATCTTTTTTTTTTTCTTTATGAGATGGAGTCTCACTCTGTCGCCCAGGCTGGAGTGCCAAGGCATGAACTCAACTTACTACAACCTTTGCCTCCCAGGTTCAAGTGATTCTTGTGCCTCAGCCTTCCAAGTAACTGGGATTACAGGCACGCACAACCATGCCTAGCTAATTTTTGTACTTTTAGTAGAGATGGGGGTTCATCATGTTGGCCAGGCTGGTTTCGAACTCCTGACCTCAGGTGATCCGCCTGCCTCAGCATCCCAAAGTGCTGGGATTACAGGTGTGAGCCACAGCTGCCAGCCAGAATTTTTAATTCAAGTCATTCCCTCACAGATCTATGCCTTCTCAAAACCCTACATGATTCTTTCTAAGCCTCAGTTTTTGTCTTTAAGTGGGAATAATAATGCCTGTTTTTCCTACTTCACAGGATTGCTATGGGGATCAGATATTATTATACAGGTGAAGTGAAACCCTCACGGAGAAATGGGAGACTTAAGTCAAAATGATTGACTCAACTCAAAAAGCAACATCTAAAGAGATGCCAGTGCCTTGACCTTGGACTTCCCAGCCTCTAGAACTATGAGAAATACATTTCTGTTGTTTGTAAACTACTCAATCTCAGTCTCAGCTATTTTGTTATAGCAGCACAGACTAAGAATATTTACCCCTTTTGAATCTGGGGAGATGCTGGTTCTTGAGTTGAGTCAACCATTTTGGAAAATAATAGAAGGGTGTCTTTCAGGAAAGAGCAAGCAAGTGAGCACAATTCAGGCCATCCACCACAGCAATGACAGAGGAAAAGAAAAAGCAAGCTAGCTATCAACTACCAAAATGGTCCAAGACCAAGATAGGGTGCATAGCATGTGGTCAACTCTGTATCTAGAACCCAAGCAGTTAACTAGAAGGCTGGGAAATGAGATCATCCAGATGCTCACTCCGTGTGCTTCAGAGAAGAGGTCCTTTCCACAGCAGAAGGGCTGCAAAGAGGGCAGGCAGAATCTCTGGGTGTAGGTGTTCTAACTGCAAACGAAATGCCACCCAGATGCCTCAAGCAGCAGTAGCAGCATGATGTACTGAAATAATCTAGGGGCAACTAGGGCACCCATGGAGTGGCTGCTAAGAAGCATGTCAGGATGTGTAGGAACTGGAGGTTTGTAAGACAGCCCCAGGGAATAGCAGACTTATTATTTCATCTCAGGTATTACATATGCAAAATATGCATGTATTTTTGCATATGCTGCATATGCAGATCTGTTTTGCATGTGATACATATGCAGATATGTTTTTGCATATGCAAACATGGCAAAATGTATGCATTTATACATATGGTTGCAATAAGGTTATGAAAAATTGAATTAACAATTAAGTTATAACAATAAAACATTTGCAAAAATAAACTTTCAATGGATTAAAAAATGACATTTTTATATAATTGTGAATTCTATAAAGGCATTACTTTTTACATTTTAACATCATTGTTTTGTAAGTCTGAATAAGGTTTTTGCCAATGACAAAGTATACATGGTTACTCAGCTTTCCCAGTGAGCCTGTTTCTATCATTATCATGTGCACAAAAATTGTCACCATATGCAACTTGGAGGTGAAATTATTTACTCCTCTTCTGAGTGTCTCATTTTTGTTTTTCTAAGTCAGAAAGATCTTTTCATGAGAATTGTTTCAAAAAAAAGATCATATGAGACTGGGTGTGGTAGCTCAAGCCTGTAATCCCAGCACTTTGGGAGGCCACAGTGGGTGTATCGCTTGAGCCCAGGAGTTTGAGACCAGCCTGGGTAACATGGTAAAACCTTGTCTCTATGAAAAAAAAACAAAAATTAGCCAGGCATGGTGGCAGGTGCCTGTAGTCCCAGGTACTCAGGGGGCTGAAGTGGGAGGATCACTTGAGCCTGGGATGTCAAGGCTGCAGTGGGCTGAGATGGCACCATTACACTCCTGCCTGAGACTCTCTCAAAAATAAATAAATAAATAAATAACGATTATATGCTTAACCAATAGGAGTAAGTAATTGAATAGTTAATGATATTATGATATTATTGTAAACGTAAGAGTAATAATAATATTGTGGTTATTTTTTAAGTTCTAGTTATACATACAGAACTATATATGGGTAAAATTATATGAGATCTGGGATTTGCTTCAAAATAATAAAGGATGGAAGAAGTAGATGAGGGTGTAAATGAATGAGATTGGTCTGGAGTTGATAATTGTTGAAGATCAGAAATGGGCATAAAGGGGTTCATTATATTATTATATTTTTGTATAGTGTTTACATTTTTTCATAAAATGATTTTTAAAAGTAAGGACATGTCTTCAAATATTTAAGGAGCCACAGCATAGAAAAGGCTTAGATTCAATGAGTAGAAATCTCAGGAGGAAGTTTGGTTGAATTAACCAAGAAGGAAATGTTGTGCCTTGAGAGGCCATCACTAGGAAGTGATGATGACTTAATGGTTCTAGGCAATAATCTAGGCAATTGATGGCAGCTAACATCACAGATAGGTAACTAGACTTTATATGCCTCTTGACAGAAGTATGCAATACTGTCTATGAAGTGCAATTTCAAAAATAGATTCATTGTAAAAAAAATAGCTTTATTGAGTACATTAGTGTGTTGCTGTAACATATGTCCATAAACTTAATGGCTTCAGACAACACAAACTTATTATTTTGCAGTTTTGTGGTTCAGAAGTCCAGTATGGATTTCACTGGACTAAAATTAAGGTGTCAGCATGCTATGCCCTTTTCTGGAAGTTCTAGAGGAGAATCCATTTCCTTGCTGCTGGCAGAATTCAATTCCTGTAGATGCAGAGCCAACATCCCCATTTTCTTGCTGACTGTAACATGGGGGCTGTTCCCAGCCTCCAGAAATTGTTGTTTTCCTTCACACACAGCCTCTACCTTCAAAGTCAACTCAAATCCCTCTCCGATGGCATCCTTATGGTCAACTTTTCTGCCTCCTCTTCCACTTTTAAGGGCACTTGTGATTACATTGGGCCCACCCAGATAATCCAGGATAATCTCTCTATTTTAAGGTTAGCTGATTAACAAACTTAATTCCATCTGTAACCTGAATTCCTTTCTTGCCATAGAGGGAATATATTCATTTGCAGGTTCTGGGGATTAAAACTTGAACATCTTTTAGGGCCATTATTCTGCCAAACCACACTGAGGTATGATTGACACATAAAAAATTGCAATATTCAAAGTGACGACTTAGATACATGCATAAGCCTGTGAAAAGATGTCACAACAATCAAGATAATGAATATATCCAACACCCCCAAAGTTTTCTGGTGCCCATTTGTCTTAGTTTATTCAGGCTGCTATAATAAAATACCTTAGATGGGATGAATTATAAACAATAGAAATTTATTACTTACAGTTCCAGAGGCTGGGAAGTCCAAAATCAAGATACCAGCAGATTTGGCGTCTAGTGGGGACTCTCTGCTTCATTGATGGCACCTTTTTGCTGTGTCCTCACATGGCAGAAGGAGTGAACAAGCTCTCTTGGGCCTCTTTTATAAGGGCACTAATCCCTTCATGAGGACAGAGCCCTCATTACCTAATCCCTTCCCAAAGACCACACCTCTTCATATTATTGCATTGGGGATTATGTTTCAACCTAACATTCAGCACCCTTTGAAATCCCTATGTCTTTTTTCCTTCCTCCCTGACTCCATCCCCAGGTAGCCACCATCTGATTTCTCTCATTATAGATTCCCTTGCATATTCTAGAATTTTATGTAAGTATAATCATACAGTATATACTTAGGGGAGCTGGCTTTTTTCACTTAACGTAATTATTTTGAGATTTATCTATGCTTTTATGTATCTCAATATTTCATTTCTTCTTTGTTGTTATCATGACTGTTAAGTAGTATTTCATGGTCTGGATGTACCAAAATGTGTTTGTCCATTAATCTCTTGATGAACCTTTGAGTTGTTCTCAGGTTTGAGCTATTTCAAATAAAGCTGTTAGGCCAGGAGCAGTGGCTCACGCCTATAATCTCAGCACTCTACTAAAAATACAAAAATCAGCCAGGTGTGGTAGCACACACCTGTAATCCCAGCTACTTGGGAGGCTGAGGTGGGAGGATCGCTTGAACCCAGGAGGTGGAGGTTCCAGTGAGCCAAGATCACACCATTGCACTCCAGCCTAGGTAACAAGAGCGAAACTCTGTCTCAAAAAAACAAAAACAGAAACAAAAAAACATGAATAAAGCTGTTATGAACATGTTAGTGTATAGGTCTGCCTAGACACAACATGTTCTCATTTCTTTTGGGTAGATGGCTAGGATTGGTCATATAGTAGCTATATATTTAACTTTTTAAAAGCTTTCAAGCTATTTTCCAAAGTATTTGCACCATCTTATGTTCCATCAGGAGTGTATGAGAATTCCAGTTACTCCACATTCTTGCCAACACTTGATATGGTCAGTCTTTTTTCATTATAGCCATTCTAATTAGATTACTAATTAGACAGTGATGTTTCATTGTGCTGTTAATTTGTATTTAACATAAAAATTTAAATACATTAATGCAAGTAATTTTCATGGTTAATTTTATAATTATTAATGTAATCATATTAGTTGATTTTTATTAATGAATTAGTTTAAATAATTAAAATTAAATCATTTAGTAATGACAAATAATGAGGATCTTTTCAGGTATTTATTTGCCACCTAGATATCTTCTTTGGTGAAATGTATCTGTTCATATCTTTTATGCATTTTTAAAGTTGGGTTGTTTGTTTCTGTATTATTGACTTTTGGGAGTTATTTATGTATTCTGGATACAAACCCTTGCCAAAAGCAATCAAACCTGAAGGATTAAGCCTCTTATCTAACTACTGGCTTACAGGAAACACAGGGGACCAAACAACAGGTTAGATCAGCGGTCCCCAACCTTTGTGGCATGAGGGACCAGTTTTATGTAAGACAATTTTTCCACGGACACAGGTGGGGAGGAGGGATGGTTTCAGGATGAAACTGTTCCACCTCAGATCATCAAGCATTAGATTCTCATACACAGCATGCAATCTAGATCCCTCACTTGTGCAGTTCACAATAGGGTTCATGCTCCTGTAAGAATCCAATGCTGCCACTGATCTGACAGGAGGCAGAGCTCAGGCAGTCATGTTCACTTGCCCGCCGCTCACCTCCTGCTGTGCAGCCCCGTTCCTAATAGGCCACGGACCCATGTGTTAGATGACACCCAGGAGACACAATTAGAAAAATCCAAAGAGAAACTCTATAGGTTACATGGTCCCATTTCTTCAAAAGCACCTTGCAAAGGAAAGAGGGAGTAAGAGACGGGCATAAGAAGAGCACACAGATGGAGAGACTGTGTCTGCACTTTATTTGAATCCTAATTTAAATATTAAACTATGGAGAGAGGGAGAAAGAAGGGAATTGAATTGGGGAAGTGTAAACACTGACTGGATATTTGATGATAGTAAGGAATTATTGTTTGTTGTCACTGCAAGAATAATGTGGAATTTCTTCAAAATAATTAATAGCCAGTGGGAGCAAGTAGAAGTAAGGATACAAATGAAATGATATCCACGCGCTAGTAGTTGAAGCTGTGATGGATACGTGAAAGATCACGACGCATTCACTTTTGAATATATTTGAATTTTATGTTATTAAAAAATTTTTAAACAAATAAAAAAAAAGTAATTCTTTCATTTCACTCCAGTAGACTAGCATAGGCAAGCTGAAAATCAATGAGCCAATGAGAATCCAAGAAAGTCATATAAAAATAGCAAAATAAACTCAAAGAAAGCAGAAGGAAGGAAATAATAAAAATAACAACAATACAAATTGTAAACAAATACACAAGACGGAAGAACAACAGAATCAAACTTGGCCCCTTTGGAAACCCCAATCAAATGATGAAACTCTGATGATAATGATCAAGAATTTTTTTTAAAAAAAGTTCAAATAATCAACATTGTAAATGAAAAGGGAAGCATCTTAATAGAAACTGAAGACATGAAAAATATTTTAAAAGGACTCTTTGAACAAGTTTAAGCCAATGAATTTTCAAATTTAGGTGAACTTGGCTAATTCCTAGTGAAGTACAGTTTACCAAGCTAATTGATGAATAATTAGAAAACCAATAGGGTTCTAAGATGTACAACATCCCTACTAAGAAAAGTATAAGCCATTATTGAGAAAAATTAAGAATGATGTAATAAATGAAAGGTTAAATTGTAACACTGAATATTTAAAATATAGCAATTTCCCACAAATTGATATATATATTCAATATTATCTCAACCAAAATCCTAACAAGTATTTGTGCACATGTATGTGCATGCACAAATGTGTGTGTGAACTGACAAACTGGTTCTAAAATGTATCTGGAAATACAAAGTGACCCAAATAACCAAAACAATATTTTAAAAGAAGTACAACTTTAAAATGCATATTACTAAGTGAAAAAAGCCAATATGAAAAGGCTACATACTGTATGATTCCAACTATATGACATTCTGGAAAAGGCAAAACTATGGAGATGGTAAAAAAAAAAAAAAAAAATCAAAGGTTGCCAGGGGTTAGGGAGCAGGGATGAATAGGTGTGGGGGGGGGAAAGTAAATTATTTTAAAATAAACAATGACTTAGAACGTTTACTGCCCAAATACTCTCACTGAAAAATTACCAAAGGATAGAAATGAATAAGGAAGTTGGGCGTGGTGGCTCAGCGTCTGTAACCCCAGCACTTTGGGAGCCCAAGGCAGGCGGATCACTGGAGGCTCAGGTGTTCGAGACCAGCCTGGCCAATATGGCAAAACCTCATCTCTACAAAAAATACAAAAATTAGCCAGGTGTGGTGGCACGTGTCTGTAATCCCAGCTACTCGGGAGGCTGAGGTGGGAGCACTGCTTGAGCCCAGGAGGTCAAGGCTGCAGTGACCCATGATCACAACACTGCCCTCCGGCATGGGCGACAGAGTAAGACTCAGTCTAAAAAAGAAAAGAAAGAAAGAAAGAAAGAGAGAAAGAAAGAGAGAGAGAGAGAGAGAAAGAAAGAAAGAAAGAAAGAAAGAAAGAAAGAAAGAAAGAAAGA
>NC_045434.1:80742426-80750777 GCF_002776525.5 Piliocolobus tephrosceles
AAGAAAGAAAGAAAGAAAGAAAGAAAGAAAGAAAGAAAGAAAGAAAGGAAGGAAGGAAGGAAGGAAGGAAGGAAGGAAGATATAGAATATGAAAAATAAGAATGAACAGAAATATTGGTAATAGATGATAACACAGTAATGTGACACATGATGACATTTCAATCAACAATGGATGCAATATAACAGTGGTCCCATACAACTGTAATGAAGCATATATAGAAATCTGGCATGTGGCATTTGATATTGGCATTGCAGATCAAGTGGGGGAAATGATCAATATTCAGTAACAGTGCTGGGACATTTGATTTTCCATACTTTAAAATACAAATAAATTTTAAAATACCATCTAGGTTTTTGTAAGTACACTCTTTGATGTTTGCACAATGACGAAATCACCTAACGACTAATTTCTCAGAACATATCACTGTCATTAAGTGATGCATGACCGTATAGCTAAATATAAAAATGTATTGACCACTAACAGTCAATTAACAATAATAATAATGGGGCCAGGTGCAGTGGCTCATGCCTGTAATCCCAACACTTCGGGAGGCCGAGGCGGGTGGATCACTTGAGGTCAGGAGTTTGAGACTAGCATGGGCAACATGGTGAAACCCTGTCTCTACTAAAACAACAAAAAAATATTAGCTGGGCAAGGTGGTGCACGCCTATGGTCTCAGCTGCTTGAGAGGCTGAGATATGGGAATCACTTGAACCCCGGAGGCAGAGGTTGCAGTGAGCGGAGATCATACCACTGCACTCCAGCCTGGGTGACATAGTGAGACTCTGTCTCAAAAAAAAAAAAAAAAATAGTAATAATAATAATGGGTTTGGTAGGTTTAAAAACAAACTGAACCAAATACCAATATCAGACTAAGTATAGGAGTGCGGTTTGGAAGGAAGTTAAAATGCACTAAATTCTTGCCTCATTCAGGAAGAGGATATAAATACTGATTAGCTTTAAACTTTTTTGGGAAAAAAAGAGTGTGGATGTTAAAAATTTAAGAAAACCACCAAAATTTTGCACCTAGAATCATAACAAGAAAACAATTTCTGTTCAATAAAAGACAGAAAAAAAGAAAAAAAAAGCATGAGAAAAGGAAAACACAAAATTAGATAGCAGTGACAAGTCTAAATACATTAGTAATCACTATAAATGTAAATGGTAAACATGCTAATTAAAAGATAGACTCTTAGATTGGATTTTAAAGTTCCAGTTAAATGATCTTTTTGTTTGTTTGTTTTTTGAGACAGAGTCTCACTCTGTCACCAGGCTGGAGTGCAGTGGTGCAATCTCGGCTCACTGCAACCTCCGCCTCCCGGGTTCAAGCGATTCTCCTGCCTCAGCCGGGTAGCTGGGCTACAAGCGCGCACCACCACGCCCAGCTAATTTTTGTATTTTTAGTAGAGACGGGGTTTCACTATGTTGGCCAGAATGGTCTCTATCTCTTGATCTCGTGATCCGCCCACTTCGGCCCCCCAAAGTGCTGCGATTACAGGCATGAGCCAATGCGCCCAGCCTAAATGATCTTTGTAAGACATATACCTTACTACTTATGAAAAGAGAATTAATATCACAATAAAAAAAATCACAGAATTTAAAGAAATAGCAATAAAAGAAATAAAAAAGGATATTTCATACTTAACCCACCAAAAAGACACAACAAAAAATATCATGGAAAACATTTATAAAAATTAGACTCGAGAACTTTCTCTTCCCTAGAACTTCACTTATTTCATTGCTCTGTACATTTCTTTCAACAGTTTGAGATTTTGTCCTTCATGTGTCTCTCTATATTTAAATATAGTACAGTACTAAATATATATTTTGGCAAAAAAAATGATTCAGAAACTTTGAGGAATCAATACCAAGAAAGACGAATGGAAGATAAGCTAAGCCAGGAGTCTCTTACTCCCTGTACAGAGAGGAGGCTAGATCACAGCAACTGCCATGCATATGAAATATGGTCATTAGCATATAGTGCTATGAGGCCTAGGGGAAAGAGCTAGCTCTCACCAGAAGGGATCAGAAGGCCGGGTGCGGTGGCTCACGCCTGTAATCCGAGCACTTTGGGAGGCCGAGGTGGGTGGATCATGAGGTCAGGAGATTGAGACCATCCTGGCTAACACGGTGAAACCCTGTCTCTACTAAAAATACAAAAAATTAGCCGAGCGAGGTGGTGGGCGCCTGTAGTCCCAGCTACCCGGGAGGCTGAGGCAGGAAAATGGCGTGAGCCCGGGAGGCGGAGCTTGCAGTGAGCCGAGATCGCGCCACTACACTCCAGCCTGGGCGACAGAGCGAGACTGCATCTCATAAATAAATAAATAAACAAACAAATAAATAAATAAATAATAAAAGAAGGGGTCAGAAAAGGGCTTTCTGGAAGAAGTGGTATGGTAGGCAGAATTCTAAGAATGCCCCCCCCACCGTCCCTCCGCCCCGCAATGTCCCCTCACCCTCGTATAATCTCTTCCTCTTTGAGTACGGACAGACTCTGTGGATATGAAGAGATATCACTCCCATGATAATGTTGCCTTACATGGCAAAGTGAGGGCTTATCCAGCTGGGCCCAATCTAATTACATGAATAGTTTTAAAAGCAGGGTTTTCTTCAGCTGGTGGTAGAAGAAGTCAAGGAAATTCAGTGTGAGGGGGGATTTGGCTTCACGAAGGTCCTCTGTTGCTAAGATGGAAAAAAGCCTTGGAAAGACCTGGAGAAACTCCTGCCCAAGAGCCAGCAAAGAGATAGGGACCTCATTGCTAGTGAATCTGGCCAACAACCTGGAGGAGCTTGGAAGCAGATTCTTGCCCAGTCTCCAGGTAACAGCACAATCCAACTGACACCTTGATTTCTACCTGGTGAGACCCTGAGCAGAGAACCCAGTTGAGCCTGCTATGACTTCTGACCTCTGGAACTAAACGGCAATAAATGGCTGTTGGTTTAAGCCACTGTCCTAGTCCACTTGTGCTTCAATAAACAGAATACCTGAGACTGGGCATTTTATAATGAACAGAAGCTTTTGGGGTCACAATTCTGGAGGCTGGGGAGCCCAAGGTCAAGGCACCAGCAGGTTTGGCATCTGCTGAGGCCATTCTCTTCTTCCAAGATGGTGCCTTTCCCACTGTGTCCTCTGGAAGGGAGGACGGCTGGATCACATGGTGGAAAGTGGAAAAGCCAGGAAAGCGAGCCCACTCCTGAAAACCCTGTTCTTAAGGCATTAAACCCACCCATATATGTGAAGCCCTTGTGGCCTAATCACCTCTTAAGGCCTTACCTCCCAATACCATTACAATGGCCATTAAATTTCAACACACATTTTGGAGGGGACAAATATTCAAACCACACCAGCCGCTACTTTTGTGGTAGTTTGTTACACAGCAATAGAAACGAGTACAGGTTACATTTGAACTGTCAGTCGAGGGCTGGATTGCATTTCAAACTATAGAGAAGAAGAGGAAGAAGCTCTTTAGACAGAGCTCCAATTGGGCATTTTTCAGTCTCCTAGATAATGAAGACGTCATTTATTGAGTGCTTACAATTTATAGAGCATATCTATAATATCATTTTACTAACTTCTCACAACTCTGTGAAAGTTATTTATTATATCTCCACTTCACAGAGGAAAAAAACAACAGTCAAAAAGGTAAAGTAACCTGAGCCAAGTAAGTGGAGGAGCTATAATTAAAACCCAGGTCAGTTTTATTCCAAATCCCATCCTTCTTACTACATAAGCCTGACCTACCTGGGGGCTTGGTGGCTGAAGAGTGATATGCCACCGAGGAGACAGGTCAGCACTGTTTCCTTTGGGTCAACGGCCCTTAATCTCTTACCTCAACCTCGTGACTACATGGGGTTTTCCATGTTTGTTTTCTAGAACAGAATCTAATGGTTTGCTTAAATCACTGCAGATCAATAAACACGTTAACTCTAAAACAAGTGCACACAGTGTGACATTACCTCCCATCTCCACCTGTTTACACTGTTTCCTGAGATGATTCATGCTAGCTCGAGGACCATACATGGTCCTCGCCCATGTATCAGCCTGCCAGCAACCCTGAGGTCATTCATTCACCCTGAGCTGTACCTACTTCCATCCTCTGGGATTTCCATTTGAAGGACCTTCTGCCTCAGTGTCCACACATTGCAGGCTCGTTCTGTGAGGGGGTTGCAGTGGGACTAAAAGGGGATCTCTACCATGTGATTGTCTTTTTTTTTTTTTAGATGGAGCCTCGCTCTGTCACCCAGGCTGGAGTGCAATGGCACCATCTTGGCTCTCTGTAACCTCCCCCCTCCCCAGTTCAAGCGATTCTCCTGCCTCAGCCTCCTGAGTAGCTGGGACTACAGGCGCTTACCACCACACCTGGGTAACTTTTGTATTTTTAGTAGCGACAATTTCACCACGTTGGCCAGGCTGGTCTCAAACTCCTGAGCTCAAATGATCCTCCCGCCTCGGTCTCCCAAAGTGCTGGGATTACAGATATGAGCCACTGTGCCCAGCCTACCATGTGATTTTCTAAGATGTTCTTAGGGAAACATATTCACACACACACACACACACACACTCCTGAAACATGGTGTATGTAATGCTGGAAGTAGCATCAGAGATTAGACATTAATGAAGAGTCCCTGAGTGAGACCAGAGAAATGTGAGCTAAAGATTCACATTGGAAGCAATGTGTCAAGGATAATGACCTGGACCACTCCTTGTAGCAAAGCTACCTACTACTTTTGTGAATGAAGCTACTGGAAATCAGACAATGCCAAGCATGGTGGCTCACACCTGTAATCCCAGCACTTTGGGAGGCAGAGGCCAGAGAATCATTTGAGTTCAGGAGTTCAAATGAGGGGAATACAAGGTGTGTTGCAGGAGTTTGTATATTCTCTAGAATGTTTCTGTAGAATGGCTTGCCCTTCTCACTGTGGCTGCAGAGAAGACAGTAATCAGGGCTTCTGGGAAAGGGGATCATGTTGATTTCCCAACATAAATAACAGACTAGTCAACGTAGAAAAAAATGCAGGGAAGCTGAAATCCTTCCCAAGCTCCTGATTTAATAAACAGTATTACCTGAGACAGTTATCCACCCCTCAAATTCTACAACATTTGACTCTGCGTCATCTGCCAGGCCAGCAGAAATAGCCCTTGACTGTAGCATTAATCAGTGGCACTAAAGCCATCTAAAAAAACAATGTGTCTGAGAGGAACTGAGCTAGGAAATAAAAATAGATACAAGGAGACATAAGTTGTCAAAAATATCTAACCCCATCCGAGACTCTGCATCTGGGGTCACTGAACACACAGACCAGTCACTGGAGAAGTATTCTATGCTGAGAAGAGATTTTCCATCAGGCTTTATGGGAACGCAGGTGACGTATACCCTACAGCCATGGTGCTTTCCTTTCTGGTTCCATGCTTAGCAAAGAGCCCTCTGATTAATGATGTGTCACCTGAGAGCCCGCCCACTAGAAATGATGGCAATGCTCCTCCTAAGGGCATGGATTGGTGACCCAGGCAATCTGTCACTGTAGGGAAATCCCTGTTGCAAATCATTCTGCTGGAATTCTGATGAACATGTCTGTGGTCAGTTCAGCACACAGCAGGGTGGATGAAGGAAATCCAGGCTCAGAACCTAAAAAATCCAAGGGTTGAGCCAAGCCCTTCAGAGGTATCACTTGGGGCCCTGTGTGTGACCCATTAGATTCCCATTAGTAACAACCCCACCCCTCCAAAGAACCCCTTTTCACATCAGAATGCTTAGAAGTCACACCTATGTCATAGTGATACCATTTGTAAAGACCTTGCTTGGAAGTAATTTTTCAGTATTTGGTTGCCCACGAAAATACCTGCTTTTTTTTCCTTCCACCTGCAATGAACATAGTCCATAATATATACAAATACACACACGCATTTTCACTCTTCCTCCTGCTTTACCATTTTTACACATCTCTGCATCAGGACACAAACTCGAGTGCTCAGGATCTCAACCACAGTCTCCACCACAACTCGTATGTACAGGCAGTAGTAAAAAGTTAGAGACAAGTCCCAGACTGTCCAAGTGTCTGCCCTAGTCTCAACTCTGCAGGCCACTGATGTCTAGAGCAGGACCCCGTTTCATCCTCAGCTCACCCTTCGAAGTTGTTGTGCCTCTGTTAGCTCTCTGGCTGTGCTTTCTCTTCCTCTATGAAGCTGCCTACTCCAGGAACACATCCTGTTGCCTTCTGGCTCAACCAGGATATGGCTCAAACCCTTCCTGGCTCAAGCCCCCTTCTCTGCTCCCAGGAAATCTCCCAACCCCTCCTCTTTCTCACTACTTTTTGGCCTTGGGAATGGGAACACAGACACTACAAAAAGCGGACTTTGTCCTTTTAAAGAGGATGATGGTAATAAACAGTGACTACAATGAGTACCTTTAGCCTCAAGGACCTTCTAAAACAGCTCAAAGTATGGAGATTGGGCTCATTATTACACAGCTGCCAGAATCATCTTCCTGGCACAGATCACATATGCCTTTAAAGGAATATTATCGCCTTCAGAAAAACAATGTCCAGAGCACTTTGCCTGGTGATCAAGGTCCTGCATGGTCTCACCCAAACTATTATCCACATCACGTGCCTCCTGTTCCCCTTCACACCATTGCTGACCAAACTGAGCTACACTGTTGACAGTTTCCTAAACAGATCCCAGGCAACCCTTTCTCAGATCTTTGATCATACATTCCCTTCCCCTGGCATAGTCAGGCAGCATTTTGCATATGAAGCTCATCCCTTTAAGGCACCTACTGTGCACCAAAAGATAGCAGAGGTGAGAGCCACAAACAGCCTCCATATTCTGTTTCCCAGTGGTCAGTCACAGCTGGGAGCACGCTCTCAGTTACCCTTTAAGAGCGCACTCCCAGATATACCCCAGCTACTACCAAGAAGCTTGTGCCTGTTTCCCCTCTTGGAAAGTTTCCATTTTTGTAGACGTTTTGGGTCTCAGCTTGGGCTCCGCCTTTGTTATTTTTCTCTTCTACTGTGCCCATCTGATCTTCGGTATCAGATACTCCCAGCCCCCCAGCACTGAGAGTTATGACAAGAATTCCTTTCCTTCAATTCCACAAGTCTGCATCCTCCGCTTCCTTCCAGGCCCTACTCAAATCCCACCTCCCCTATAATTTTTTCCAAATTCTTCAGGCTACAAGAACCTCCCTCTTATCTGGACCCCTGGCACACTTGATTTATGTTTTATTTTGACACTTGAACTTTCTTTTCAAGCTCTGTATGCATTTGGCCTAACCTCTTTCTAGATATGAAGAATCAAGTTTGGTAAATCTTTTTACTTTTAGTTTATCTTTGTTTCCCACCACACTAGAAACATAGTACATGGGGCACTATACATATATATATATATTTCACAATGTATTTTAAATATTTTGTTGAATGGATGAATGGGTGAATTATCCTCTTGCATGGGAGACAATGTTGGAGTCTTTACATAGGTTTTCCAGTCAGAGCAGAGTTTCTCATCCTTTCAGGAAATAAGCCCATGAACAGTCATCCAGTTACTTCCATTCCAATTTAATCACCAAAACATCTAGACTGCCTCTGTTAGGTGAGCCCACTAGACTGGTGTTTTACAAACTTATATTTACAAACGACAGAATGACAATCTAAAACCTCTCTTTTTTGACAGATATCAGTTGTCAGTATAAGTAAACACTCTAAATACCAGAGGAAATGGAATGTTCACGTAAGTAAGATAGATCTTGTGCACTCTTCAATGTAGAGCCCTACATAATACACATGCTTGATCTGAAAAATGATGAAGTGGCCATGGGTCCTTTTCAGTGGCCAGCATCCAGATTAGCAAAAACACACCACACTGATCTCCGAAAGCAAGGTTGTTGTGGAGGTTAGGGTGGACTGCCAGAGGTGAGGTGGGGTTTGCAGCTACATTTCCTTGCAAATGCCCACTGCAAGGAATTGTAGACCCAAACACCACCTCTCATCCGGCACTCTTCCCTAACCTCCAGTACAGCCCCTCTCCTCCGGCACTCCTCCCGCCCCTCCGGCACTCCTCCCTCCCCTCCAACACTCCCCACTCCCTTCCAGCACTCCCCCTCCCCTCCAGCACACCCCCCTCCCCTCCAACACTCTCCCTTCCTCTCCAAAACTCCCCCCTTCCCTCCAACACTGCCCCCTGCTCTCCCTCCCTCCAACACTCACCCTCCCCTCCAACAACCCCCTTCCCCTCCAATACTCCCCCTCCCCTCCAACATTCCCCCCTCCCCTCCAGCACAACCCTTCCCCTCCAACACTACCCCTCTCCTCCAACACTCCTCCCTCCCCTCCAGCACACCCTCCTACCCTCCAA
>NC_045434.1:80755777-80781516 GCF_002776525.5 Piliocolobus tephrosceles
AAAAAAAAAAAAAAAAAAAAAAAAAAAAAAGATTGCACCACTGAACTCCAGCCTGGGCAACAGAGCAAGATCCTGTCTCAATAAATAAATAAATAATAAAATACTGTATAAAATTACCTTCAGGCTATGTATACAAGATGTATATGAAACAAATTAATTTCATGCTTAGACTTGGGTCCCAGCCCAAAGATATCTCATTAAATATATATGCAAATATTCCAAAATCTGAAAAAATCTGAAATCCAAAACACTTCTGGTCCTAAGCATTTCTGATAAAGGATACTCAATCTATATCTCTAGCTTCCTACTTCTGAAAATGCCACGTGCAGAATTCATTACTATTGCATGTGAATGATCAAGATTTAGCATTTAAATAGTCAAAACCATCCCTTTGCGTCAGCACACCCTCTAATTCTTCTCCAGAAACATGGCAATATACATATTTTGTTATTAAACAATAACAATGATAACTGATTCACAAAGACAAATACACATTTTGCTTCACTATCTTTTTTTAGTGACTCATTCATTATTGAACACTATTCCCATCATTCAGTCAACTCTTGAATATCCTTTGAGATAGTTTGAGTAATTAAAATAGCAGCTTTTAATTTCAGCTCTATTTTTGATAGAATTATTATTAGTACCCTCAGCAGAGGTCTCTCTGTCTGAAAGACAGCTCCCCCTTACCCCCCACCAAGTGACAAGTCCTGATATGACATTAAAAACGCATGAATCCCAGCTACTCGGGAGGCTGAGGTGGAAAAATCACTTAAGCCCAGGAGGTTAAGGCTGCAGTCAGCTATGATCACGCCACTGCTCTCTAGCCTGGGCAACAGAGCTGTACCCTGTCTCTAAAAAAATAACGATAATAATAAGTAAAAAGCATTTTAAAAGATAAGGAAAGTCTCTTTCAAAAGGAACTTCTGGGCACTGACACCTGACTCCCTGGGCTTTTGTTTGATTCCCTTCTCCACCGAGCTCTACTTCCTGATTACTCAGTTGACCATTCCTCATCTATTTGTCATGAAAGTGAGTGGATCGTAGCAGAAGCTCAAAAAACATGAGTCCCTCCTCTTCCCATCCATTTGGACCAGCATGCCTATGCAAAGGCCAGAAGTGGGAAACAGGATGGCCAGCACCAGTTGTACATTAGAACGCAGGATGTGAATGAAAGAAGGCATTAAGGGGGTGATCTGGCCTCTCCTCCCAATCTTTGGGTCCACCTGTGGCTTTGGTAAGTCCCAGGACCAGAGTATGCCCTTCATTACCCCATCCACCTTAACACCCGCTACTCAAAGATGGGGTGCCCACCAGCCCTTCAGTCCATCTCCAGCCTGGGCCTGCCTGGGCTTAGTCAGGAGATGTTTCAAATCCTCCTTCCTTAAATTCATCTTGCCACAGTACTACTATTATTTACTTTTCCCAAGCAAATTGAAAATGAGAAGGTGTACACAAAAGGAAACTTGGAAACAGACACCAAAAAAAATCAGATGATGCATGGCACTCTTCTAAGAAATCCTTCCACTTAACTGGATTCCAACACATTGGTTATTCTTTGTTCCCCTGGTTCTTATTCTGCTTGTCAATGATCAAAACATCAGAAAATAATTAACATCATCAACAGCAGGACAAACTGACAGTTATGAGTTTCCTGATGTATAGCCCCAGGAAGGATGAACCACCACTCCTGGCTATTCTCACCATGTTCTCATGTAAAACTGGAATCTCATCCTGAGAAAACATGAAACGAACCCAAATGGAGAGATGGTCTATAAAACTACAGGCCTACACACTTAACAGCAAGGTCATGAAAAGTAAACACATGCTGAGGAGTTGTTCCAGATTAGAGGAGACTAAAGAGTCATCTCAAGGAGATTGTTAAGACAAGTGGTAAAATTTGAACAGTGACTGATATAATATTAGATAATAATATTATATCAAGGTTAAGTTTCCTGAATTTTCTAATTGAGCCATGGTGATAGGTTCTGTGTCCCCACCCAAATCTCATGTCGAATTGTAATCCCCACATGTCGGAGGAGGGGACTGGTGGGAGGTGATTGGATCATGGGGACAGACTTCCCCCTTGCTGTTCTCGTGATAGACTAATCACAAGATCTGGTTGTTTGAAAGTGCATAGCACTTCCCCCGTCTCTCCCTCTCTCTCTCCTGCCTCACCATGGTAAGGCACACTTACTTCCCCTTCACCTTCCTCCCTGATTGTAAGTTTTCTGAAGCCTCCCAGTCTTGTTTCCTGTACAGCCTGTAGAACTGTGAGTCAATTAAACCTCTTTTCTTCGTAAATTACCCAGCCTGAGAACAGACTAATACACATGGCTATGCGGGATAATGTTCTTAGATTTCTGCTAAAGTATTTTGAAGTAAAAGGGCATCAATCATTTAGGAAAAAAGTAATATGAATACACAGAGAGTAATAACATAGGGAGTGATGGGCAAATGTGGCAAAATGTTAAGAATTGGGGTAAAGCAAATATGGAAATTTTTGTACTATCATAACTCTGCTGTAAGTTTGGGATTATTTCTAGAAAGAGAAAAGAGAAAACACAAAAATAGAACATTCAATAATTAGATGCTTCACCTCTATTTTCTAATAGGTTTTTCATGTAAGAAAAGGGGAGAGTTTACCTGCAGCTCTCCTATCAGTAGCATTTTTAAGTTGAGTAGTAATAGTGATCACTGGGAAAGGGATTCCGTTATTTGGTTATGTGGACTGTATTAGTTCATTTTCATGCTGCTATGAAGAAATACACAAGACTGGGTAGTTTATAAAGGAAAGAAGTTTAGTTGACTCACAGATCCACATGTCTGAGGAGGCCTCGGAAAACTTACAATCATGGTGAAAGGGGAAACAAACATGTCCTTCTTCACATGGCAGCAGGAGAGAGAAAAAGTGCCAGCAGGGGAAACGCCAGATGTTTATAAAACCATCAGATCTCGTGGGACTCACTCATTATCATGAGAATGGCATGGGGGGGAACCACCCCCATGCTCTAATTATCTTCCAAGAGGTCACTCCCCCCACATGTGGGGATTACAATTCAGATTACAATTCAAGATGAGATTTGGGTGGGGACACAGAACCAGTCCATACCATGGGTCTACCAGTTTTTTTCCCTCATTAGCAAGAAGGCATTGATTTGCCTTATAGGTTCTCCTAATTAATCCTGAAGTCCTCTACCCATCTGATCCAATGGAGAGTTTGCTCTTCTATGTTCACAAATAATAGTAGTGGATGAGCCAGGCGTGGTGGCTCACACCTGTAATCCCAGCAATTTGGGAGGCCGAGGTCGTTGGATCACCTGAGGTCAGGAGTTCAAGACCAGCCTGGACAAAATGGTGAAACCCTGCCTCTACTAAAAATACAAAATTAGCCTGGCGTGGTGGTACATGCCTGTAATCCCAGCTACTTGGGAGGCTGAGGCACGAGAATCACTTGAACCCAGGAGGCAGAACTTGCAGTGAGCTGAGGTCATGCCATTGCACTCCAGACTGGGCAACAAGCGCATAGTGTATCCACTACAAGATAGTAGTGGATAAGTATTAAATGCTTGTATATGCAACACTGTGCCTTCTTAATTTTTATTTTATTTTTTAAAATTTATTTTTGAGACAGTGTCTTACTCTGTCGCCGAGGCCAGAGTGCAGTGGCATGAATGGCTCACCAGAGCCTCATCCTCCTGGGCTGAAGCAATCCTCCCACCTCAGCCTCCTGAGTAGCTGGGACCACTCAGCTATGCACCACAGGTATGCTCCACCATGCTAATTTTTTTTATTTTTTGTAGAGACAGGTTTCCCCATGTTGCCCAGGCTGGTCTTGAACTCTTCTGCTCCAGCAATCCTCCCACTTTGGCCTCCCAAAATGCTGGGATTACAGGTATGCACCACCACACCCAGTCATGCTAACCTTTTAACAGTATTAAGGCATTTAATTCTTACAAGAATACTATAAGCTATGTACTATTATTTACCCATTTTTACAAATGAAGAAACTGAGGCACAGAGAGGGCAATACATTTCATGACCTCACAAAATGACTTGGTGGAGGAACCAGGAATTGAAATCAGGTCTATCTGGCTCCAGCGTTGATGCTCTTAACCGTGCTACTACACGATGTCTAGGCAGAAAGAGCCCTTGCTGGGGCGGCATTTTGTTGGGAGGACCATTAATCTGGCATTCCTACTCTTGGCACTAGGATTGAATACTGTCCTGAGTCTGGATATCTACCTAACCGTCACATGTCAGAGATGGCTACAAAGCCTTTAAGAATAAAAGTAGGGGTCAGGCGGGGTGGCTCATGCCTATAATTCTAGCGCTTTGGGAGGCCGAAGCAGGTAAATCACCTGAGGTCAGGAGTTTGAGACCAGCTTGGAAAACATGGCAAAACCCTACTAAAAATACAAAAATTAGCCAGGCACGGTGGTGAGTGCTTATAATCCCAGCTACACTGGAGGCTAAGGCAGGAGAATGGCTTGAACCTGGGAGGTGGAGTTTGCAGCAAGCCAAGATAATGCCACTGTACTCCAGCTTGGGCAACACAGTGAAACTCCATCTCAAAAAAAAAAAAGAAAAGAAGTAGGGCCTCTTTCCCTGCTCCCCTGGCCCCTTCTTTCCCCTTCCACCATCTGTATATAAGTCTCAGGGATTGTAAAGACAATCAAGATAATGAAGGAACCCACACTATGGAGTGAGAAAGACACAAATTCGGCCACGATGAATTGTGATGTTAACGTGCCTCCATCCCCAGTTTCCCTCGCTGCCTTGTCTGGTTCCGTGGACCTCCTCCCTATTCCTCCTTTTCTCCTGCAGCTCCTCTGCAGGAGGGTCAATGCTCACTTCGTATCAAGGCTCTGCCTTTCACTTTGCTCCACACCAACTCAAAGTTCAACTGAAATCCAATATGGGCTCTTTATTTCCCTCACACCCACCATACAAAATGCCCACAGCTGGTTACAGCTTCTGCTGCCTCTGATCTGAGGGTTTCTTTCTTTGAGAGTTCTCTGGTAGTGACCTCTGTGCTCAGCTATTCTGTTCCCTGCTCTGCCCTCATTGGGGCAACAGAGGGAATATTT
The DNA here is from genome assembly GCF_002776525.5 of Piliocolobus tephrosceles. Lineage (NCBI taxonomy): Eukaryota > Metazoa > Chordata > Mammalia > Primates > Cercopithecidae > Piliocolobus > Piliocolobus tephrosceles. The sequence continues at coordinate 80,760,868 of NC_045434.1, forward strand.
TATATTCTGCTTCTTTGGGCAGCAAAAGTAAATTACACAAGGTATGGTTGGCGGGGGGTCCAAGTTGATGAGATTTCTATGTCAGGCAGAAACATGGATGCCTGTGACACTCTGAGTAACGACGTTCAAAACCCATTCTGGATGCAGAAACCTGTAAACAAAATGTAGGGAGTGTGTGTGGAGTGGGAGGGAGGAAAGAGCATATCCTTTTAACTTCCCAGAGAGGGAAAAATTTGTAGTGATCTGAAAATAATAAAACTTGGAAACACATGAAATCTGCCTTATGGCAGGCTCATCATTCCTTAAAACACAGCTCTGCTTGTTCTGCAATGATGTAGAAACCACTAATCATGTGCCACCATAAACTATTTAGACTTACCACTGTCCCATCTGGTAATCTTCATTTCCATATACTGAGTCATGCTATGGCCACGCTATGTCAGTTTGAGTGCTAGCACAGCAGCAAGATGAGTAGATCTGAACTAGATCTGGTAGCAGGGATGTGGTAGGTGCTTGAGGAATGACCAGTAATAGGTAGCAGGACAGCACCTGCACCAAAGAGAAAATTCTTCAGGGATTAAAGGTGGAGGGTGTCCAGGTTCTTAGCGTCTTGAACAAAGAATTGGACAAAAAGCACAAAGCAAGGAAGGAATGGAGGAATTATTGAAAATGAATGTACACTCCGCAGTGCAAGAGTGGGCCTGAGCATAGGGTTCAAAAGGCCCTGTTATAGAATTTTTGGGAGTTTAGGCTGGGCGCAGTGGCTCATGCCTGTAATCCCAGCACTTTGGGAGGCCGAGATGGGTGGATCACTAGGTCAGGAGATCGAGACCATCCTGGCTAACACAGTGAAACCCCGTCTCTACTAAAAATACAAAAACTAGCTGGGCAAGGTGGCGGGCGCTTGTAGTCTCAGCTACTCGGGAGGCTGAGGCAGGAGAATGGCGTAAACCCGGGAGGCGGAGCTTGCAGTGAGCTGAGATCCGGCCACTGCACTCCAGTCCGGGCGACAGAGCAAGACTCCACCTCAAAAAAAAAAAAACAGAATTTTTGGGAGTTTAAATACCCCCTACAAAATTCCATTGGTAACTTTGGGTACGCCCTATGTAAATGGAGAGGATGAAGTAAAGTTAGTCATTTACAGCGTACACCCTATGGAGAGGATATTTTCTGTTATAGGGTAAGTGTGAATTGGCCTAATGTTCCCTGCCTCCAGACCCTATTTTCCTGCCTCACAGGAAGGCAGAATAATGACTCAGATGATATACAAAGTCATAGTGAGTACCCAGTGACTAACATGATGTCTCGGGGTGTCCTGCGAGACAGGTGAAGCCCTACCTATGGTACTCAGAAATCAGGGAGTTAGCATTGTGTAACTGTTAGCTGAATGCAGGCCACCAATCTCCAGGCCATGGCCCTTGGACGGACTGGCTTTTTGGAGTAGATGGTACTGGTGGGAAGAAAGTAAACTCTGAGATTTGAATAGAAAGGGTACTAGACAGATCTAAGCACATTAGTGATCACATCGAACCAGGCATTGGAACCAGCTCACAGACTCCTCTAGTCTAGAAGTAAGGGTGAATTGGAGGCAGTCCTAGAATGTTGATTTACATGGTCAAGTGCCTCTCTATGAGGTCAGGATTGGTCCTACAGATTAAAGCTCCAGGCCACACATGTTAAGGACCCTCAGCCCAGGGAGGTGGCTTTAATCTTGGTTCTCCAGTGTCAGGAAGAGATCCTTCAGTCTTGGGGTAAGCATTTTCTGAGCACTTAGTATGTGCCAGTCTCTGGACTATAATGGAGAATAGTCCCTGCCTTCAAGACTCATTGGACCATCAGTTTGGATTCACTGAAGCAGGATTCTTTGCAGCACTTCTGATGCAATTGTCATGGACTGGAGACCAGCCTCCATACAGGACCTGCAGGTACAGTTTGTTATGCCCTGCATGGCAAAATACAAATCCAGTAGAGGTAAATGAACAAGTCTGAGGGGAACAGTTTGAAGATCTTATATACCGCCCCACCACAGTGTTTTTAAAGGTTAGGTAATGTCGCTGAAAATAGAAAGAGGAAAGGTACATCCAGAAGGTGGAATCATAACCCGCCAAAGACATCCACATTCTAATCCCTGGGATCTGTGAAGACATTACCTGACGGAGTGAAAGCAACTTTGCAGATGTGATTAGATTAAGGGCCTCGAGGTGGGGAGATTGTCATGCATTACCTGGACGGGCCCAATCCATTCACAGGGTTCTTTTCATCAGAGAACCTTTCTTGTCCAAGTTCATAGTCAGAGGGAGATGTGACTACAGAAGAATGGTTGGAGATGTGCAACATTGTGGGCTTTACAGAGGGAGGAAGGAGACACGAGTCAAGGAAATCTGGCAGCCTCTAGAAGCTAGAAAAGGCAAGGAAACAGATTCTCCCTTAAAGCTTCCAGAAAGGGACATAGCCCTGTAACACTTTGATTTGAGCCCAACCAGGTGTTTGTCCCACTAGTGAGCTCCAGAACTGTGAGATAAGTGTGTGTTGTTTTAAGCCATTAGGCTTGCTTGTGATTACTTGTTATAGCAGTGATAAGAAACTGATACATTAGCACTTTTTTTTTTTTTTTTTTTGACAGATTCTCACTCTGTTGCCCAGGCTGGGGTACAGAGGCATGACCTCAGCTCACTGCAACCTCCGATGCCTGGGTTCAAGCAATTCTCCTGCCTCCGTCTCACAAGTTGCTGGGACCACAGGCATGCACCATCATACCTGGCTAATTTTTGTATTTTTAGTAGAGATGAGGTTTCACCATGTTGGCCAGGCTGGTCTTGACATGCTGACCACTGGTGATCTGCCTACCTCAGCCTTCCAAAGTGTTGGGATTACAGGCATGAGCTACCAAGCCAGCTGGCTTATTTTATGATGCTAAATCTATTCTCTAATACTTGCTAAATCTTCATCTATTATAGCAGGAAATAAATTGATAGTGTCCAAAAAGGATAAATTTTAAAATAACAGCTTAAACATATTCTTTATATATGGAGGTAAATATCAAAAGAAATGCTCAAGAGACGTGAAAGTGGGTGCCTCTGCAGAGTGAGACTAAAAGATGGGGCAGGAATCTGCTGTTTTAGTACTACTAATGCAATTTTTAAGAATCAGAAAACACTAAAACTTTGACTTAAGAAATGCTAAAACAATGTAATTAGGCCTGTGTTTTCTTTCATATAAGCAGGCATTGTCTAGAACTGTACTGTTCTATATAGTTAGCCATTAGCTATATGTGACTTTTACATTTCATGTTAAAATTAACTAAAATTGGCTGGGCATGGTGGCTCACACCTGTAATCCCAGCATTTTGGGAGGCCGAGGTGGGTAGATAATCTGAGGTCTGGAGCTCAAGACCAGCCTGGCCAACATGGTGAAATCCTGTCTCTACTAAAAATACAAAAATTAGTCAGGCATGGTGGCACATGACTGTAGTCCCACTCAGCTACTTGGGAGGCTGAGACGGGAGAATCGCTTGAACCTGGGAGCTGGTGGTTGCAATAAGCTGAGACTGCACCACCGCACTCCAGCCAGGGCGACAGAGTGAGACTCTGTCTCAAAAAAAAAAAAAAAACTAAACTAAACTAAAATTAAACTAAATTAAAAGTTCAGTCCCTTGTTCACACTAGCCACATTTTGTGTGCCAGAGTATTGGATTCATAGATTAAGAATTTTCCATCAGAACATTCTATTAGGCTATGCTGGTCTAGATTCTTTTGTTCTCTGCCCTGCACAGCCCTGAAGCCATCTGGGTTTGTAACTATTGCCTAGTGGCAAGATAGGTCTACAGATGTGAGTGAATGGGAGCCTGCAGGCCAGTTAAAGGAGTTACATCTGCCAGTTAGGATTAATGGAAAGCACGATTAGAAAAGGAACAGACCAGCTCAGTTCCAGTTATCTAGGACTACATACCAAACCACCTCAAAATGTATCTGTTGTACCATAACCATTTTATTTGACCCTCAGCTGGAACATCTAAGGATGGTCTCTCTGTGTGGCCTGGGCTTCTTCATCACATGGTGCCTGGGTCCAAGAGACCGGAAGTGGAAGCTGCCAGGTTCTGAAGACCTGGACCTGGAGACTGGCACTGTTCACTTCTGCTATATTTCATTGGCCAAGTAGGCACAGAATCCAGATTCAAGGAGAGGGGACATAGACCCCACTTCTCAATGAGAAGAGCATCACAGAATTTGGGGGCCATGTTTTAAAACCACCAAAGCTCAGAACTCCTCTTCTTCCTTATCAATGCCTACTTTTCAAGGAAATTTTTTTTTTTTTACAAAACAAATTTTACAAAACCTTATGAAGACACAGTCTTTACGACTTGCATGCCTTTGCTATTCTAAAACTATAAAGTACCTTACTACATGTCAAACACTGTGTAGACTATTACTCTTTCAAGTAATGACATAAAGGAGGAAACAGAAATGCAGTATCAAGAAAGTTTCTTTTTTCTTTTTCTTTTCCTTTTACATTTTTTTACATTTTTCCCTAAAAATTTCACTGAAGTGAGAAAGCTTCTTTTTTAGATGGGAGATAACTTGAACATGTTTATAGGCAGGAGAAAAAGGGTGTTGCCAAAATAGAAAAAGATTCTAAGTGTTAGCAGAGAAGGAAGGAATTGGCTTAAAGAGTACTAGGGAAGGTGGAGCCAATTTCTGATTAATGTTTTTAAAAAAGGCTGGGTGTGTTGGCTCATGCCTGTAATCCCAGCACTTTGGGAGGCTGAGGTGTGTGAAATGCTTGAGTACAAGAATTCAAGACCAGCCTGGGCAACATGGGGAAAACTGTCTCTACTAAAAATACAAAAATTAGCCAGGTATGGTAGTGTGTGCCTATAATCCCAGCTACTTGGGAGGCTGAGGCAGGAGAATCACTTGAACCCAGGAGGCGGAGGTTGTAGAGAGCCAAGATCATGCCACTGCACTCCAACCTGGGTGACATAGTGAGACTCTATCTCAAAAAATAAAGTAAAATAATTTAAAAATGTAAAAAAGAGTACCAGGGAAGGAATTTACATCAGGCCACAGGGGGCCACTCATCCTTTGTCCCTTCCAGAAATTTTTACATTTTCCTTTTAACGAGTCTGTGTCTTTCTCCTTATGAACATTAAAAAGCTCATTTGCACAGAACACTGTGTGGCCCACTGAGAATCCAATTCTAAAGGTGTCATAGCCTTCAATTCCATTATTTCTACCACTACCTCCTCCCACTTAGAAGAGGGTGCTCATGTCAGTGTTAAATGCTGCTCCTTCAATGGTTCTTCTAAGAAGCAAAGAAACAGGCTGCTGCAATGGGATCTCTGAGCAATTCTGATTTGCTGGGAATTGCAAAAGTTTTCTTTTACTCAGTGTTCTTGAGGTTTTGCTTCCATCTTCGAGAAATGAACCTTTTACTACTCCAAAGTCTTCACCTAGAGAGACACTCAGAAGTCCACAGACACAAAAATGGCATTTATTAAACATTTAAATCACCTGTAGGGTAATTATCAGATAAGTACAGTATAAGGTTGCATGCATTATTATAATCACGATGCTTGACATTTTCTTTTTCTTTTCTTTTTTTTTTTTTTTTTTGAGACGGAGTCTCGCTCTGTCGCCCAGGCTGGAGTGCAGTGGCGCAATCTCGGCTCACTGCAAGCTCCGCCTCCCGGGTTCACGCCATTCTCCTGCCTCAGCCTCCCAAGTAGCTGGGACTACAGGCGCCTGCCACCGCGCCCGGCTAATTTTTTTGTATTTTTAGTAGAGACGGGGTTTCACCGTGTTAGCCAGGATGGTCTCGATCTCCTGACCTCGTGATCCGCCCACCTCGGCCTTCCAAAGTGCTGGGATTACAGGCGTGAGCCACCGTGCCCGTCCGACATTTTCATAAAGCCATTTTATTCTGCAATTTAAAAGAAATGATTCGCAATAAATCTTTTTTGTTTGTTTGTTTGTTTGTTTGTTTACAAGAGTCTCACTCTGTCGCCCAGGTTGGCATTATCTTGACTCACTGCAAGTTCCACCTCATGGGTTCACACTGTTATCCTGCCTCAGCCTCCCTGAGTAGCTGGGACTACAGGTGCCGGCCACCTCGCCTGGCTAACTTTTTTTTTTTGTTTTTTTTTTTTTGTATTTTTAGTAGAGATAGAGCTTCACCATGTTAGCCAGGATGGTCTCGATCTCCTGACCTCATGATCTGCCCGTCTCAGCCTCCCAAAGTGCTAGGATTACAGGCATGAGCCACCACGCCCGGCCCAATAAAGCATTTTTATTGAATATTGTCAGTGAATGAGCTTCGGAAGGTTTTTAAATGAGTCATATGATTTTCTAAAACTACTAAGTTCCTACTTTCCAATTTGATAAATACATCTGACATTTATAAGTGTAACATCTAGTTACCTACGGAGAACAAAATCCAAAAACCATGTGAAATCAGAGGAACAAGGCTGTGACTCCTATCGTGCATTCATCATGCTCCTCTCAGGTGTCTCCTGCCAGCTCTCGGATACAGCTGTACACAGCTCACAGGTAATAAACTCAGGCTATTCCAGCTTTCTGACTTCATTTTCATTCAAATCTCAACAAATATTTACAAAGCACTTATTATATAGTAACACTGCACAGGAGGCCAGTCAAATATGAGGAAGACAGTGGTAAATCTGTAAGATGGAGCAAGAACTGCAACTAAAGAATCAAAGAGGATATCTCTTCTAAATCCAGACATGTGAGAAAGAAAATAGAAAAACTCTTATTAGGTGTAGGAGCCAGGGAGCTTACATGAGCAGAAATGGGCAACCCAAGAACAGAATAGAATAAAGAAACCATGTTAAGATAGTGAATTCTGGGCCAAATCTTTTCTTTCTTTCTCTCTCTCTCTCTTTTTTTTTTTTTTTTTTTTTTTTTTTTTTTTTTTTTTTGTAGCTCCTGATCTCTGGTTGGAGAGCCAAATCTTTGAAAGAGTACTCCTGCAGAGGTTCCACTGGGCACCTGCTAGGGAAACAATGGGAGGGATGAAAACAGAGAAGGAAGAGAAAGCAGATCCAGGGTTCCCACCTCTCTGGGCGAACCCGACTATCCATGCCCACATTAGACAAAAGGAGATGAAAAGATGTTTTCCTGGGCTCCTGGTTTGTGTTATTTGAGGCCTGCCTTTTTCAAACAATCTAATGTATCAGGTATCTGATTCAAGAGGCACATTCCTCGACATTCATAGTTAATTTATGGACTTATGGCTGCTAATATTTGTTGGCTGTTACAAAACTTTATCCACAGCTCATAAAGATTTCTTAGTTGTGAGCAATAGTGATTTAAATCTTTTTGTAGGGCAGGTTTGTTTTTCAGTTTAATTTTTGCAAGATTATTATAGTAATAGAACTTTGGCACTTTTACTAAGGGAAGGGAATCTTGAAGGATTTCAAAGCCAACTGTGTTTTCTAGTAAGCGCAGACACCCAAAACCCTAGGAAAGAGGCTCAGAAAACACGAGATGTAAGGTGAGGTTTGGCATAGAGTTTGAATGAGGAATGGCAAAGGCTGGCATCTTCATCCCAAAGTACCCACTGGCACACAGCATTTGCTAAGTAATTTACCAAGACAACAGGGGTAGCTTCCTTGGCTTTTTATTTATAAAAGCATGCTAGACACATCTCAGAACAGTGACTGGGAAGTCTGTCTGATGTTGTTGTTGTTACTGTTATTATTATTATTTATCACTCCTTTGACAATCGTGAGATTTTTTGAACTCTGATAATGTGCCATGCAGAAGACAAACTGAGAGGCTGGGAACAGTGACTCATGTCTGTAATCCCAGAACTTTGGGAGGCTGAGGTCAGGAGTTCAAGACCAGCCTGGGCAGCATAGTGAGACTCCAATCTCTACTAAAAATACAAAAATTAGCCAGGTGCAGTGGCAGGCGCCTATAATCCCAGCTACTCAGGAGGCTAAGGCATGAGAATCGCTTGAACCCAGGAAGTGGAGGTTGCAGTGAGCCAAGATTGCACTGCTGCACTGTAGCCTGGGTCACATCTCAAAAGAAAAAGAAAAAGAAAAGCAAAGAAGGCAAACTAAGATACAAAGGAAAGAAGAGGCTTTTCAGAAAATCTGTTTTTTAAGCTCTTGATTCATAAAGTACAAAATGATCCTGGTCAAGCAATTACTTCAGAAGCCTAACCCTAAAGAAAAGCGTATCACCTTCTGTAAGAACAGATTGCCAAAGTAAACAGTGATTATGTTCTGACTGCCTAGAAAGGCCCCACCTGTCACCTTCTGGCAGGAGAGCGAAGGGAAGTAAAAGGTGAAAGTGTACAAGGAAGTTGCAACCTAAGTGAACCACGAAACCATCCCCACAGGCTGACAGTTGATATATGAAAATTCCATTGCTATTTGGTCATTTTTAAGAATCATTTTCTTAACTGTTTTTACTTAAATTTTTTCAAAATCAGTTATAAACTTTCCTTATGGGCCCGGCACCATGGCTTATGCCTATAATCCCAGCACTTTGGGAGGCCAAGGCAGGAGGATTGTGTGAGCTCAGGAGTTTGAGACTAGCCTGGGTAATATAGTAAGACCTCTGTCTCTACAAAAATAAAATAAAATAATTAGCCGGCATCAAGGCACACACCTACAGTCCCAGCAACTTGGGAGGCCAAGGCAGGAGAATTGCTTGAACCCAGGAAGTTGAAGTTGCAGTGAGCCATGATCATGCCACTGCACTCCAGGTTGGGCAACAGAGCGAGACCTTGTCTCAAAAAAAACAACAAAAACAAAACTTTTCTCACGAAAAATTCCCTGAAATATAAAAATGTATTCCAAGGCCTGGCGCAGTAGTTCATGCCTGTAATCCCAGCACTTCTGGAGGCCAAGGCAGCTGCATCGCTTGAGGTCAGGAGTTTGAGACCAGCCTGGCCAGTACGGTGAAACCTCGTCTCTACTAAAAATACAACAATTAGCTGGGCGTGGTGGTGGGCACCTGTAATACCAGCTACTCAGGAGGTTCAGGCAGAAGAATTACTTGAACCCAGGAGGTGGAGGTTGCAGTGAGTCAAGATTGTGCCACTGTACTCCAGCCTGGGCCACAGAGTGAGACTGTCTCAAAAAAAAAAAAAATTACTCCAAGGAACAGCACACACACCTCACAAATCACCACCAGCTTTACATTTTAGACTGTGATCATATGGAGCAGACAAAGGCTGAGGGCTCTACTGGAACTCGTTTTTCATCTGTAGAAACCACTATCTGGATAAATCTTTACCCGGAGAAGAAGCATCATCTTTGTCCCAAAAGCCAGATGGTCTAATAGTATACCAGGGCGCTCTGTACCTCAGTTTCCTCATCTGTAATTGCCTTACGCAGTTGTATGAATGCCCTAGTAATGTTTCTTTTTTTAAATTTTTTTTTCTTGCCTCGGGAATTTTGCACCTAGTACTGGTTTTAAAAGTGTACTACCACTTCCGGTTCTAGGCGCTTCGGGAGCTGCGGCTAAAGGTGCAGACATGGCCAAGTCCAAGAACCACACCACACACAACCAGTCCCAAAAATGGCACAGAAATGGTATCAAGAAACCCCGATCACAAAGATACGAATCTCTTAAGGGGGTGGACCCCAAGTTCCTGAGGAACATGCTCTTTGCCAAGAAGCACAACAAGAAGGGCCTAAAGAAGATGCAGGCCAACAATGCCAAGGCCATGAGTGCACGTGCTGAGGCTGTCAAGGCCCTCGTAAAGCCCAAGGAGGTTAAGCCCAAGATCCCAAAGGGTGTCAGCCGCAAGCTTGATCGACTTGCCTACATTGCCTACCCCAAGGTTGGGAAGCGTGCTCCTGCTCGCATTGCCAAGGGGCTCCGGCTGTGCCGGCCAAAGGCCAAGGCCAAGGATCAAACCAAGGCTCAGGCTGCAGCTCCAGCTTCAATTCCAGCTCAGGCTCCCAAAGGTGCCCAGGCCACTACAAAAGCTACAGAGTAGGTATCTCTGTGTGCCAATGTGAGGACAGAAGGACTGGTGCGACCCCCCACCCCCACCTCCAGGCTGCCATCTGCATGGGGCTGGGGTCCTCCTGTGCTGTTTGTACAAATAAACCTGAGGCAGGATTTGTTAAAAAAAAAAAAAAAAAAAAGTGTACTACCAATATTAAGATGAGATCCAAAGGAAAATTTGAGTGGTGCTTGAGCATTACAACCCGTAGTTTCCCCCTTTAAGAATTTTTTTTTCCCTTGAGATGGAGTCTCACTCTGTCGCCCAGGCTGAAGTGCGGTGGCATGATCTCAGCTCACTGCAACCTCCATCTCCCAGGTTCAAGTGATTATCCTGCCTTAGCCTCCCAAGTAGCTGGGATTACAGGCATGCACTACCACATCTGGCTAATTTTTGTTTTTTTTTGTTTTTTTTTTTTTTTTTTTGAGACGGAGTCTCGGTCCGTCGCCTGGGCTGGAGTGCAGTGGCGGGATCTCAGCTCACTGCAAGCTCCGCCTCCCGGGTTCCCGCCATTCTCCTGCCTCAGCCTCCGGAGTAGCTGGGACTACAGGCGCCCACCACCTCGCCCGGGTAGATTTTTGTATTTTTTAGTAGAGACGGGGTTTCACCGTGTTAGCCAGGATGGTCTCGATCTCCTGACCTCGTGATCCGCCCGTCTCGGCCTCCCAAAGTGCTGGGATTACAGGCTTGAGCCACCGCGCCCGGCCAATTTTTGTATTTTTTTAGTAGAGACGAGGTTTCACCACATTGGCCAGGCTGGTCTCAAACTCCTGTCCTCAAGTGATCTACACGCCTCAGACTCCCAAAGTGCTGGGATTATAGGCATGAGCCACTGCACCTGACCCCCCTTTAAGAATTAATTTCCCTATTGAATCTTTTAAAATAAAAAAGGCTCTGTAGATTATCACTGGGTTTAATCCTTTCTAGAAGCAAGAAACACCAGGGTGAATTTAGCTGAGACCCAATTCTTAAGTACTTGCCTACATGTCTAGGATAGTTATGAGTGTTTTCCCGAGAATCTTTAAGCAAAGAAATTCAGTTCCCTGAAATAGTTCAGGTTTCAAGTAAAACTACTACATAGGAGAGTTAAATTAAATAACCTCTAAAAGTGTTTTCCAACCATGGCTTTTATTTTTAATTGTCTTATGCTTCTCCCTCTCTCTCATTTCAAAGGTAATCAGGAAGTCTCCTAGGATAAGGTTATTATATTCAAGTCCTGCCAAAAAATGTAAGAAAAGAAGCTCCTATTTGAGTGGACCGAAAAGAACAATTATACCTCCTAAAAATAAAATGAGCCTAAGCTAAGAAAATGAAAAGGTTTCTAAAGAAGAAGGTCAGTACTTCTTTTTTGTCTCCTTTCATCACGGTGTGATTTACTTTAATAGTACCCTGTCAAACTAGATGATTCAGTGGCCTCATCATAGCTTACAGAGCATTTCATCTGTGGTCACTCATCCTGCCTATGAAGAAATTGACATGTAGTCACTACAGAGAAACACTGCTCACCAATTTTTATTCACCACCATAACCTCCTGATCCTTGCCTAATCAAACAGAGAGATACTATCCTGCTTTTACCTACACAGAAAAAGATAGAAGATAAAACAATGTTGGGGGTTGTGGCTCATTGATGGTCAGATACGAAAAGCTGCTGCAAATTTTGTCCCATCAGTTCCTAAAACTGCAACATGAAAATGCATCATCATAACTACCCTTTACCTATCTCCCAAGAGTGAAATTGTTTTCCCCAATAAAAGTTTAAGGAAATGAAGTAATTGGTGATTGGGGCAGGAATATTATGAGTATTACCATACAGTTTTTTCCTTAAATGGTTAATTAGAAGGAAGTGTGGCATTCTTAGAGCTATTTTTTAATTAAGCCAGCAGACTCTACCAAGAATCTGATCCCCTCTCTAAGCAGATAATTACATTGACAAATGACTTTCAAGTTTATGCCCATGGACTCCTAGATTTCTGATGTGTGCCAGGAGGTTACCATTCCAGTGTTCTGAGTGCTGGCCTCTGGGCCTGACCCCCTGTCTGCCTGGATTTGGAAATTTGCCTTCCCTTAGCTTGTGACTTGCCCCCCTAGATTCCAGCCTGTCCTTGACCTCTGGCAACAGCAAACTTGTTAACGCTTGCTCTGCATGCATAAATCCTTGCCTTCTGCCCAATTCTTAATTCTGATTTTTGGACTTCTGGACCAGGCTAATCCTTAGAGTCTGGGGAGAAAGAAACCATTGTGAGACTGAAATAGCTAAGCCCAGAGTTTATGATTAATGAGGACAGACAGTTCAAGGAGTCATTAACCATACAAATGTTCACAAATGATTTGCCATAAGGCCTTAGATTTTGCATATTGTATATATGAGGTTCATATATTATAGCCAGTGTCAGAACACTAACAAGTGAAAGACTTTTCAAACCCAGGTCAGGGAACACAAGGCATAGCTCTCAAAATGCACCTCAGATCATAGGGCAAAAATATGCAGACATATGTAGTCACTGTTGCTGAGTTGACAGTGTCACCCGTGCCCTGAGGACAAGTTTGGTGTCTATTTAAGACCTGAGCATTGAGAGGCTACAAGAGGTGCATAAATTCTGGGAAAGTCTTCATCCTTTCAAATACAAATGCACAGTATGTAAAATTACACATATTTTTTTGAGGAAACTCTCATTATAAATGTTCAAGTATATTAGGGGTTATAAAATAACAAATGGCGTTTGGACTATAAAAGGCTGGTGTGGAAGACCAAAAGGAATACGCACTGGAGAATTAGAAGACTTGGTTGGAGAACTTGCTCAGGCACTGATCAGCTGGCTCTCAATTTCTCTGTAAAAAAAAAAAAAATTGAGGAATATACTTCTAAATCACATTTATAGCCCTTCCTGCTCTGAATGATTATTTGACCTTGACATAGAATAATAGGACTGGAAAGGACCTTAGTTACTTAATTCAACCACTAATCCTTCAGGGACAGAGACAATAGCATCTCCGGGGCCAGCCTATGCCCTTTCCAAAGAGCTCTTATCAGAAGAAAGGTCTTTTTTATCTTGAACTGGCACCTTTCTCTCTGTATTTTCTACCGTTAGTTCAAATTCTGGTCTCCCGGAAAACATAATCCAAATTTAATCCTTAACCCACATGACAGCTTTTCACATTCCCCTCTCAAATTCTGTCTCAAGCAAAGCACCGTTAGTTGCTTCACACATTCCTCATATGCTGAGGCTTTTTTGTTTTGTTTTGTTTGAGACAGGGTCTCACTCTGTTGCCCAGGCTGGAGTGCAATGTTATGACCTCAGCTCACTGCAACCTCCACCTCCTAGGTTCAAGCGATTCTCCTGTCTCAGCCTCCCAAGAAGCTGGAATTACAGGCATCCACCACCACGCTTGGCTAATTTTTTGTATTTTTAGTAGAGACAAGGTTTCACCATCTTGGCCAGGCTGGTTTCGAACTCCTGACCTCAAGTGATCGACCCGCCTCAGCCTCCCAAAGTGCTGGGATTACAGGTGTGAGCCATCACGCCTGGCCCATGTGCTGAGGCTTTAAACCCTATCTCCAACCACTCACTTTTTTTTTTAGAGATGGAGTCTCATTATGTTGCCCAGGCTGGACTCCTAAACTCAAGGGACCCTCCTGCCTCAGCCTCCTGGAGTAGCTGAGAATACAAATGCACACCGCCATGCCACACCCCACCCACTCACTTTTGTCTGTTTCTGTTATTTGCTGTCATTGTCCTTCTTAAAGTATGGGGTAGGGGACATCAGAGCATCCAGAAGCAAATACTAAGGCGAGAGGGAGTATCATCTTCTCTCCCCTGTTCTGAGTATTATTCTTCATTAATGTGGCCCACTTATGAATTAGCATTTGAAGAACAGTCATATCACATCATTGAATTACTGCATGTTTATCTTACAGTTTTTTCCACATGTGGACATTAAGCAACACCTCTTCTATTCTGGGTTGTTTAATCAGGATTTTAATTCCAAGTATAAAACCTTACAGTTTTTATCCGACCCTGTTGGATTTCATCTTATTAATGTTGTGAAAGATTCTATAAGAAAAGTCCAAGGCAAAAAGGAATCAGTAATGGATCTTCAAGGAAAAAGAAATAGGAAATAGTCCCAGAAATGCAAGGAGTTAACTAGGAAGCCTAGCTGAGGGACTACTAAATTAAGAGGGCAGATGGAACCCTGTGTTTATTTTTGCTTCCTCCTAAAACCCCAATGAATCAACATAACAGGATTCTTTCTAAGGCACAAACTCACAAAGACTGATAGAAAAGTCATAACAGCAATAAAATTTTGGAATTTGAAAAGCTGATGACCAAGTGGTAACTAACTAGCACGTCTGAGAAAGCAGTTCTTAATCTAGAAATGAGGAAAGCCAAAAAGCAATTTGATATTCACCCCTGAAGTTCTAAAAGGCTCAGGAATTGGTGGTACGAGGTTCTACTGGAAGTGAAGGGGAAGGAGGGCTAAAAGCAGATTGATTGGATGAAGGGTGTTTTAAGAACACATAGGATCCCTGGAGCTTCTTCTCCACCTCATCTTAGGAGGCATATTATCTGGACAATAAGGCACTATTGAAGGTTGGCATACTGTTTCCAGGAAATTAAAGGGAGTATACTCAGCTCAGTCTTTCATTTTTTTTTCTTTTCTTTTCTTTCCTTCTCTTCTGACAGGTTCTCACTCCATCAACCAGGCTGGAGTACGGTGGTACAATCTGAGCTCCTCTGCCTCCCCAATTCAAGCCATCTTCCCACTTCAACCTCCTGAGTGGCTGGGACCACAAGTGCACACCACCATGCCTGACAAATTTTTTGTATTTTTGTTGTTGTTGTTGAGATAAGGTCTCACTATGTTGCCCAGTCTGGTCTCAAACTCCTGGGCTCAAGCAATCCACCCACCTTTGTCTCCCAAAGTACTGTGATTGCAGGCATGAGTCACCATGCCTGGCCAGCTCAGCATTTTTTTTTTTTTTAACAAACAAAATATTAAAGCATCTTCTCTACAGAATCCAACCAGTCCAAGAGGAAATACCAAAGAATTTCAACTTTACGAGTTCCTCGATGATATTCTTCCCTTCTATGGTACTGGTCCATGGCCTGTTATGAACTGGGCTGCACTGTAGGAGGTGAGCAGCAGGCCAGCGAATGTTATTGCCTGAGCTCCACCTCTTGTCAGATCAGCAGGAGCATTAGATTCTCATAGAGGTGTGAACCCTATTGTGAACTGCACATGTGAGGGATCTAGGTTGTGTGCTCCTTATGAGAATCTAATGTCGGATGATCTGAGGTGGAACAGTTTCATCCGGAAACCATCCCCCATCCCCAGATCATCATACAATGAAGCCCACAAATAAGCCCCACCCACATGCTCAGATCTTCCAAACAGCTTGCAAGAGTGCCTCTCTTGAATATAAGTAGCTATCTAAGATTCACCAAGCATCTGAGGCAAACCTCCAGTATGATAAATAGACCACAACAAACAGAACAAAACACCCAACTTGGAGGAAACAGACTGCAGAGAAAATAAGACACCACAAAACTGTAATTAATAACCTTAGAAAGATAAGAAGATATTACATTCAAGAAATAAGGATATTTAGAGATTATTTGCAGAAATGAAAATCTCAGTGAAAGATTTGAAAGATGCCGTTGAAGAAATTTCCCAGAAAGTGGAGCAAAATGACAAAAAGATGGGAAATAGGAATGTAGAGATTTAAGGAAAATAAAAAGGTCACTCTAGAATATCTAGCACTTGAATAACAAGAATTCTATAAGACAAAAGTACCAAACTGTCTTAGCACCAGGGACCAGTTTTGTGGAAGACAATTTTTCCGCAGACAGGGATTGGGGTTGGGGGATGGTTTCAGGGTAAAACTGTTCTGTCTCAGATCATCAGAAATTAAATTATCATAAGGAGCACACAACCTAGATCCCTCACATGGGCAGTTCATAATAAGGTTCACACCTCTATGAGAATTTAATGCTCCTGCTGATTTGACAAGAGGTGGAGCTCAGGGAATAATGCTCACTTGCCCGCTACTCACCTCCTACTGTGCAGCCCAGTTCCTAACAGGCACGGACTGGTACCAGGCCATGAACCAGTACCAGTCCACAGTCCAGAAATTTGGGAACCCCTGCTCTAAGAGAAGAATTGGGAAAAAAAAAAATGAAAGGGAGGAAATTATGGAAGACATCATTCAAGAAAATTTATCAGAACTGAAAGGCATAAGTTTTCAGATAGAAAAGGCCCATCTAATCCCAGCACAATATGTGAAAATAGGACCACAGAAAAAAACACATGTACGTGACATTTAAGAACACTGAGGTTTATAAAAGATTTCAGAAAAGAAAACAGGCCATATATAAAGAGTCAAGAGTCAAAATGTCTAGAATCCAGAAGAAAATGGAGCAGTGCTTTCAAAATTCTGAAGAAAAATTATTTCCAGCCCAAAATTCACATATCAATTAAGCATAAGGGCAAAATGAAGACATCTTTAGACATGAACTATCTAAAAATTACCTCCTATATACAGTTTCTTAGGAAGGTACTGAAGGATGTATACCACCCGAACAAAGGAGATAATGAAAGGAGAGAAAGATATCGATTGAGACTTCGGAGGTTTGGGCTTACCAGATACAAAATATAGGCATTTAAGGGAATAAAACCTACAAAATTAACAAAGGTACAAAGTTTACATATCTGCTTATGGTGGAAAAGCAACAACTTTCTCACAAGAGGAAAAATGGGGAAACATAATTTCATTAACTGCCTAAGCACAGAACCAAATCTTTCATTGGCTTGTAATACCATAGCTCTAGGGTTACTCAGAAATAGAATGACGGCATGTTCCTATGGGCTTCTTGAGGAGTTCATTCTTTCATGTAGTTTGCTTACTTATTTGTTTGAGTGTGCATTTAGAACCTGTCTTAGTCTAAAACAGATTTAAAGTAACGTACTACTATAATATCTTCAGAGAGAAATTGAACAATCTGTGTGGTTTTCTTTACCCTCATTAAAAGAGATTTCTACTGACTGGCAAAAAAGATTATCTAAGTAGGAAAGTAGTACAATATTCTGGTATGCCAAAATAACATTAAGAAATTATCTGCATTGAAACAATGCCATTCAGCCGGGTGCGGTGGCTCATGCCTGTAATCCCAGCACTTTAGGAGGTCGAGGCGGGCGGATCACCTGAAGTCAGGAGTTCGAAACCACCTTGGCCAATGTGGTAAAATCCCATCTGTACTAAAAATACAAAAATTAGCTGGGCATGCTGGCACATGCCTGTAATCCCAGCTACTTGGGAGGCTGAGGCAGGAGAATCTCTTGTACCCGGGAGGCGGAGGTTGCAATGAGCTGAGATCGCACCACTGCACTCCAACCTGGGCAACAAAGTGAGACTCTGTTTCAAAAAACAAAAGAAAGAAAAAATGACATTCAAAATATGCATTTTGAAGCAATATTTTGCAGATGAAAGAATATTATACACTATATAAATACTTAGGGGAAGTCAGATTATTATTTTTGTAAGCTACAGAGATGAAGGTGATACTGTCAAAGATACCTTTTTAGTATAATGACGTGTGAAACTTTGTGATGAGAGCTATTTATTGCAAGAGTTTAGAATGTGGTCATAAAATAACCCACTAATGGCAAACTATAGATATGTCAAAAAGACATTATTTTTCACTAGAAAAAAAAAAAGGTGAGCCCTTTCTAGCCTGTTAAGTGTATTGATGGCTTTTTGGCAGAACTTTATTATTGTGAATCTCTTTCACTTGAAAAGCGTATTTCCAACATTTGTCACCTTGACTCCTTGGGGAGATTATTACACTGATGGATTCTTAAGCTTGCTTTACAGGATATAAAAATGTAGAGGATTAAACCATTTTTCCTTGGTCACTGCTAAGGGAACAGGCTAGGAACCATGAACTTAGATGGCGGCAGCCCTTTGCTACCACCTCCAATTTCAAGCTTCAATAACATTTCAGAAAGCCTAGGAGGCTTTTAAATGTAAATGGAAAGAGAAATAGGTTTTGGCATTCCTAAGCCTATAGCAGGTCCTTCTAGATTCTAATAGAAATCTCAGCTTCAATTTTCAATATTTTGGTTTTGTTCAAAACTAATGCTGCACATATTTCCACTAACCATTAGCATAAGTAAGGTTTGGTGGAGAGCAAGCAGTCTCCACCAGCTTGTACTGGTGGAAATGGACCTGAAGATCGTTCATCCAGTCCATGAATATTTACAGAGCAACAGTTGTGTAGTGCCCTCCTAATTCCAGCATAACCAAGTCCCAGCTGTTAAAGAGCCTTCAAGGCCAGTGGGGAAATAGGATAATCACATACGAAATGAAATAAGAACATAGGGCTGTGCATTCTTAAATGATAAATGAAAGGGGCAGGCATTAAGCAGCCATCAACTGGTTCTCTTCTCTTCTCTTCTCTTCTCTTCTCTTCTCTTCTCTTCTCTTCTCTTTTTCTGAGACGGAGTCTGGCTCTTGTTGCCCAGGCCTGGAGTGCAACGGCATGATCTTGACTCACTGCAAACTCTGCCTCCTGAATTCAAGCGATTCTCCTGCCTCAGCCTCCGGAGTAGTTGGGACCACGCCTGGCTAATGTTTGTATTTTTAGTAGAGACGGGATTTCACCACGCTGGCTAGGCTGGTCTCAAACTCCTGACCTCAGGTGATCCACCCACCTCAGCCTCCCACTTTTCTATTTTTTTTTTTTTTTTTTTTTTTTGAGACAGGGTCTCGTTCTGACACACCGGCTGGAATGCAATGCCGCTATCATGGCTCACTGCAGCCTCGACCTCTCAGGCTCAAGCAATCCTCCTGCCTCAGCCTCCTGACTATCTGGGACTACAGGTGCACACCAACATGCCCAGATTTTTTTTTTTTTTTTTTTTTTTTCTGTAGAGAAGGGATCTCCCTATGTTGCCAAGGCTGAGCCACTAACTTTCTGAGAAGGGAGGTATCACTAGAGGATAGAGAGGCATCATTACTCAATGGAGCCCAGCTTCTTGTATTCAAATCTTGGCTCAGCCATTTGCCAGCCCTATGACCTGAAGCAAGTTACTTTACCTACCTTTACCTTGGTTTCTGATCTGTAAAGAGCCGAGGTAACGGTGGGGATAATGTAGAAGCAAAAACTGACACTTTCCATTGTCTCCAATATGACCAAACGTCTTACATTCCACAGTCAGGAAAAAAAAAAAAAAAAAAAAACAGAACACTTTGAATATGAGACAAACCAAAATAAGTCACCCTGTCTCATTCTGACCCCCAAATAAAATCTTGAATACTTCCTACAAACTCCTTAAAAAAAATATATCTCTTGGCCGGGCGCAGTGGCTCACGCCTGTAATCCCAGCACTTTGGGAGGCCGAGGCGGGTGGATCACAAGGTCAGCAGATCGAGACCATCCTGGCTAACATGGTGAAACCCCATCTCTACTAAAAATACAAAAAATTAGCCGGGCGTGGTGGCGGGCGCCTGTTGTCCCAGCTACTCGGGAGGCTGAGGCAGGAGAATGGCGTGAGCCCGGGAGGCGGAGCTTGCAGTGAGCAGAGATCGCGCCACTGTACTCCAGCCTGGGCGACAGAGCGAGACTCCGTCTCAAAAAAAAAAAAAAAAAAAAAAAATGTATCTCATGTTTTTGCTATGTTGGTATCTGAAGATGTGTCATGACTTTCATGAATATGATCATGTGAGAAAGTTGTTGCTTTTCCACCATAAGCAGATATGTAAACTTTGTATCTTTGTTAATTTTATAGGTTTTATTCCTTTAAATGCCTATATTTTGTATCTGGTAAGCCCGAACTTCTGAAGTCTCATTCTGTTATATTCTTTGCACGTAAATGTTCTTTTTTACTTTTTCTTTTTCTTTTTTGAGATGGAGTCTCGCTCTTGTTGCCCAGGCTGGAGAGCAATGGCGTGACCTTGGCTCACTGCAATCTCCGCCTCCCGGGTTCAAGGGGTTCTCCTGCCTCAGCCTCCTGAGTAGCTGGGATTACAGGGGCCCACACCCGACTGATTTTTGTATTTTTAGTAGAGATGGGATTTTGCCATGTTGGCCAGGCTGGTCTTGAACTCCTGACCTCAGGTGATCCGACTGCCTCGGCCTCTCAAAGTGCTGGGATTACAGATGTGAGCCACCATGCCCAGGCTTTTCTCTCCTTTTCTAAATGCTTCTGCCTCTGAGTCTTCCTTTATGATAGTACCTACCTCCTAAAGCTATTGTAAGGATTGAATGAGTAAACATTTATAAAACACACAGCACAGTGCAAGGCTTTTGTTAAATAATAAAGTGGAAGCCGGGCGCAGTGACTCACGCCTGTAATCCCAGCGCTTTGGGAGGCCAAGGTGGGCAGATCACTTGAGGTCAGGAGTTCAGAACCAGCCTGGTCAACATGGTGAAACTCTGTCTCTACTAAAAATACAAAAAAATTAGCCGGGCGTGGTGACAGGCGCTTGTAATCCCAGCTACTCTGGAGGCTGAGGCAGGAGAATTTCTTGAACCTGGGAGGCGGAGGGTGTAGTAAGCCAACGTTGTCATCATGCCACTGCACTCCAGCCTGGGCAACAGAGCAAGACTCCGTCTCAAAATAATAATAATAATAATAATAATAATAATAATAATAATAATAATAA
>NC_045434.1:80781526-80863865 GCF_002776525.5 Piliocolobus tephrosceles
AATAATAATAATAATAATAATAATAATAATAATAATAATAATAATAATAAAATGGAGAGAATGAGAAGGCTTCCCCGAGAAGAGTAGACTTTACTTGGTCCAGAAAAATGCATAAGATTTAGATGGAATGAGGGAATGGTGTGAGGACAAGGATGTGACAGCGTGACTAAGGAACACTGAGTAACCTCGTTGGAATGGAACAAAGGACTCACTTTGAGTGCGATGAGAGAGATACCATTGATGGGAGTTTCCAGTTTTGAATTACACATTGAAGGGCTTGTTCTTGTTGGTGAAGATAATAGGGAGTCAGTGACATATTTGTACTCAGTGACATGACTTGGCCACAACTCTGCTGTAAGCAGAGTTTTCTTCCACAAATGCCTCTGGAAGCCAGAGCTTCCAGAAATTTAACTTTATTTTGCATGCTGCCTGCTGCCTTTGCTGAAAATGAAGCACAGCACTGCTTCCTGCCTACTCCCTCCAACCTCCATAATGTCAGTGACTGCTGTTTCCTGCAATCTGTTAAGAGGCCACAATTGAAGTTATTTTGTAAACTAATTAGAGAAGCCACAATTAGCTTCTTGCCTATGTTCTAGCAGCATTTTTTTTTCTGCCCATTGTATTTGTGGTCAAACCACTTCAGCTCATGATACAATTTCCGTTAGCACATTGAGTGCTGTGCAACCTTCACTGAGAACTAGTTCCAGAACTCTACTGCCACTGATCACAACACTAACCAAGAACAGAAATTCATTTATGGACCAGTCTGGAGAGCATTGCTAATTATCTGTAAAGTACTGGTGTGAAGCTTGCTTTTGTTTTGCTTCTTCACTTTGTTTTCTAGCATCTGAAATTCGATACTTCCTTTTAGATTTTCTAATTTTTAACAAAAATCGACCAGAGGTGGTACCTCACGCCTGTAATCTCAGCACTTTGGAATGCTGAGGTGGGAGGATCATTTGAGATCAGGAGTTTGAGACCATCCTGGGCAACATAGCAAGACCTTGTCTCCACTAAAAATTAATAAAATACAAAAACAATAAATTTAAAAATTCAATGCAACAGAAGACAAAGAGCCTTTCACAATTTTCTGCCAGTCAAAATATTTGCCTGCCAAAATCTTTGACTCTACCTGAATCTTCTAACCCTTGGTGTTTTTCTGTCTCTGCAAGGGAGTCCAGAAGCTCTATGGGTGTGTTTCAGGGAATGTAACTATTCATCTGTAGCAATTCCAATTTACTTGGTAGCTAGATTAAATCATTTAGTCAGGATGGTATTGGGAAAAGAGCACTGGGTTCTTGTCCTGACCATGATACTCGCACATTGCATATTCTCAAACAATACGCCTACATTCACTAAGCCTGATTTTTCTCATCTGTAAAACAAGAGGGTTGAACTAGACTAGACAGCACCTAACATCCTTTCCACTATTAAAATTCTACAATCCATGATCTCATGTGTATTAATTAATCAAGATTCCCTAAGTCAAGTCATCACACTCTGGGGTACACTCATTGTGATAGAAAGCTTCTGACATAGCTCCCAATGTTCCATGACTCCTGATGTTCATTCCCATATGTAATCCCCTGTCCTTCAGTGTGGGCTGGACCTGGCAACTTACTTCCAATCAGTAGAATACAGCAAACGTAATGTGATGTCATTTTCATGATTAAGTACAATACTGCAATGCCAACTGATACTAATCTGATGCTAACCACCTGGGGTTAGAGCAGACTCCGCAGATGTAAGGACACAGTCCCCAACAAGACTGCCTGCATGTCAGGCACCAGCTACAAGTTTAGGGGTCCCCAGGCCACCGTCACTTTTGAACAATGAGCTACAAGTTTGGGGAGATTTCACTCCTCCCACCACCAGGTTTAATAATTTACTAGAGCAGCTCACAGAATTCAGGAAAGTGCTACACTTAACAATTACAATTTTGTTATAAAGGATACAAATCAGAACCAGCCAAATGAAGAGACACACAGAGCAAGTTCAGGAAGGGTCCCACACAGAGTTCCCACGTCTGCTGTCTGTGGGATCAGGACACATCACCTTCCTGGTACATCAATGTGTTCACCAGCCAGGAAGTATACCCAAACTTCAGTGTCCAGAGTTTTTTATTGGCATTCCACTATGTAGGCATGATTAACTGAATCACTGGTCATGTGATGTGATTAAACTCAATCTCCAACCTTCTCTGTTCCTTGGGATTTATGCTGAAAGTTTCAACCCTCTAATCACATAGTTGGCTGTGCTGGAATGGCCAATCCCTATGCTGAAACTATATGAGGACCCATCATGAGTTATCTCATTAGCATAAATTGAGGTGTAGTTGAGGGGCCCACCATGAGTAACAAAGACATTCCTAGAAGTCTGGAAATTCCAAGGATTTAGAGGTTTTAACCTCCCAGGAACCAGGAGCAAAGACTAGACTAACTTTTTATTAAACAACATTAGGTCCCAAAATATTGTGACTTTTGTCTTGCTAGTAGAAAAACACTTTAACTGGCTTTGATGAAGCAAATGGCAAGGTATTGAGGGAAGCCTCAGTCAGTGAGGCTGAAGAAACTGAATCTCATCAACTGTGTGAGTGAGGTTGGGAGTATATCCTTCCCCAGCGGAGCCTTCAGATGAGGCCCTTGTAAATGAAAAATAAAATGCTAAGCACCCCAACTGACTGAATGGACCCCTCCTCTCAGCCAAGGGGATATCAGAGAAACCTTTAAAAAACTAGTTTGGGCCATGATGGGAAGTTGGGGGTCAGATATGCCTCATTATACTCTCCTCTCTTTGGAATTCAGGCACAACTGACCATCATTAACATTAAAGCAGAGATCTTAAGACTGACAAAACAGACTCTTTGTAGCAATAAGATGCCAAATTGCAAACTGACTCTGTGATAGCATCATGACAGTTAGCAGGCCCTGAAAGTATTTTACCCTAAAATATATTTCCCTGACTTTTTTTTTTTTTTGAGACAGAGTCTCACTCTGTCACCCAGGCTGGAGTGCAGTGGCATGATATCTCGGCTCACTTTAACCTCAGCCTCCTGGGTTCAAGCAATTCTTCCACCTAGGCCTCCAGAGTAGTTGGGATTACAGGCATGTGTCACCATGCCCAGCTAAGTTTGTATTTTTTGTTGGGAAAGGGTTTCACCCTGTTGGCCAGGCTGGTCTCAAACTCCTGACCTTGTGATCCACCCACCTCGGCCTCCCAAAGTGCTGGGATTACAGGCGTGAGCCACTGCTCCCGGCCACCCTGACATTTTTTTAATGGCTCTGCAAAGTTAACTCGTTTAGGGGAAATCTATGTAGAGAATCCTCTTCTCTTTCCAGGTCTGTTTCTGATCCTGAAGAGATTAGCTGAGCATTTAGCACATTTTAAAAGTCTGAATAGAAAATATTTGACTGGGCGCAGTGGCTCACACTTAAGGTCAGGAGTTCAAGGCCAGCCTGGCCAACATAGTGAAACCCCATCTCTACTAAAAATACAAAGATTAGTTAGGCATAGTGGCACATGCCTGTAATCCCAGCTACTTGGGAGGTCAAGGCAGGAGAATCACTTGAACCCAGGAGGCAGAGGTCGCAGTGAGCTGAGATAATGCCATTACACTCCAACCTGGGCAACTTAGCAAGATTCTGTCTCAAAAAAAAAAAAAAAAAAAAAAGTTTGCCATCTATTTCTTGTAAGGGTGGCCACCTGTGAGACTTCTTCTACATAATAAGAACCTTGGTCTTCACAGCCCCTTATCTTAACCCAGACACTCCTTTCTATTAATTCCTAGTCTTTAGATATTAATTTAACTCTTTCAACTGATTGCCAATGAAAAAATCTTTGAATCCTCTTACGACCTGTTAACTCCCACTTTGAGTTGTCCCACTTTTCCAGATTAACCAATACATACCTTACATATGTTGATTTATGTCTCCCTAAAATATATAAAAGCAAGCTATAAGCTAACAACCTTGGGTACATGTTCTCTGGACTTTCTGGAGCTGTGTCACAGGTCATGGTCCTCCTATTAAGCTCAGAATAAATCTTTCAAATATTTTACAGAGTTTGGCTTTTTCATCAACACCCTTGATTTCAGTCTTGTGAGAACTCCTGAAGCAGACGACCTGGCTAAACCCTTCCCAGTTTCCTGATTCATGGTAACTGTGAAATAATAATTATGTGTTGTTTTAATCTGCCAAATTTTGAAATAATTTGTTATACAATACACATAACTACTACACTGGCTCTATTATGACTAAAAGTCAGTGATGTCCTGAACACAGACAATGGGAAAATTAAATTAAAGAAATAGATTTTCTATGCTAATGCTAAGTGAATGATAAAATGAGATGGATTTGTTTAAGCAGAAAACTACCAGGATTCTGAACTTCTTATCTTAGAAACAGAGTTGGAAAAGCTTGGCAATAAATCCTAATGTTAACAATGTTCATCTTAAACTGTATGCCAGGCATGGTTCTAAGTACTTTATATTAATTATCTCATTTAATTCTCACAATAATTCTGTGAGGGAGTTATACTTACTCCTATTGCAGATGGGAACACTGAGGCACGGAGGGACTGAATGACTTACCTTAGATCAAATAAGAGGTAAGCCGTAAAGTGAAGATTTGAACCTCTAGTGGCCAGAATTCAGAACTATTGCACTAAAACACTACATTACACTGCCTCCAAGAAAAACTCAAACTGTAGGCTGGGCACCATGGCTCACACCTGTAATCCCAGCACTTTGGGAGGCCAAAGTAGGTGAATTGCCTGAGCTCAGGAGTTCAAGACCAGCCAGGGCAAGATGATGAAATCCCAGCCTACAAAAAATACAAAAATTAGTCAGGTGTGGTGGTGAGCACCTATAGTCTCGCTACTCAGGAGGCTGAGGCAGGAGGATCACTTGAGCCTGGGAGGTCAAGGCTGCAGTAAACAGAGATTACGACACCACACTCCAGCCTCAGAGTGAGACCCCCCCCCAAAAAAAAACAACCTCACACTGCAAAGGTTCACATTAATTTCCCAAAGTTCCACTTTCAAAGAGTTGCTTCCCCTAAGGTTTAACTACTATCTATTTATATGTCATTATTACAAAAGAGGATATAAAGTATCTCAATAATTCTACAGTTCATCATAAATAAAATAAAATCAGTTGAGTAAATTGGAACAAGGAGAATATAAAGATTAAAAAAATAGAATGAAGCTCAGAGCAAAATGAAAGCTATGAGGGTTTATTCACCGGAGAGGTAGAAATTACAAAGTTAACTCTGAATGTTCAAGATTCCAGGCAAATAAAAAATATATATGATCAATTACATCATCCACAGAGCTCTCAAAAGATTAAAGAAAGTAGTTGCACAGGAAAAAATATATATATATTATTCCTAGTTGAAACCAGAAGAAAATTTTTCCTGTAGGCTCCCACAAAGGAGACACTGTGTAAATACAGTCATCAACCACCTCGAAAATATCTATAGGATGCTGAAACAATGCTATCCAGCTTCCTGCTGATGGTCCAACACATGCACAGATTTTAGAATCATTAGAAATATTGATGAAATGCCTAACTTATCTCTTTTTTCTTTTTAAATTTTCTTTCTCAATTTTTTTATTCCTCCTACTCTCTGATACCTACTCTTTGGTGGTTTGAACATTAGTGGAAAACCTGTAAAATTTGGGGCTGAAAATGAAGACCAGATAGAAAATCACTATAGCTGCTAAAATGGCTACAAGGAAGGAGAAAAGGAAAGGGAATAAAAGGAGGATGTGGTTCCCTCAATAAAGAAACTGCTTCCTTTATGCTGACAAACGAATCCTCCTTTCTCTATGTATATGTTCTGCATTCTGTTATCCCACCAGTCGCATTTTTTGTTTTTTAAATTTTTTTTTCAAACGGAGTTTTGCTCTTGTTGCTCAGGCTGGAGTGCAGTGGTGAGATCTTGGCTCACCTCAACCTCTGCCTCCTGGGTTCAAGCGATTCTCCTGCCTCAGCCTCCCGAGTGGCTGAGATTACAGGCACACGTCACCGCACCTGTCTAAGTTTGTATTTTTAGTAGAGACGGGGGTTTCTCCATGTTGGTCAGGCTGGTCTCGAACTCCCGACCTCAGGTGATCCTGTAAAAATACAAAAATTAGGCAGGTGTTGTGTCACGCACCTGTAGTCTCAGCCACTCGGGAGGCTGAGACAGAAGAATCGCTTGAACCCAGGAGGCGGAGGTTGCGGCGAGCCAAGATTGCACCACTACACTCCAGTCTGGGCGACAGAGCGCGGCTCCACCTTGTTAGGTATGAGTTCTAAATTTCTTTGCAAAGAATTAACATGTCAGTATGTTCAATTCTTTGCCTTCTACTTTTAAACTTAACTGACTCGTAAAGCAACCTTTTTCTATTACCCTCCACCCTGACTCATTCCGATTACCTACTCCACCCTGACTGATTCCGATCACCTGCTTCACCCCAACTCATTCCGATTACCTGCTACCTGCTCTGCCCTGACTCCTGCCAAAGCACTCACCCTGTCATTCTCTTTAAATTAACCAATCGGAATTAGTTTAGCCTATGTGGTCTAACCCCAGCCAATAGGGGAACGACACAGCAGCAGGGGCCACCTGCATCAGGGATAAGAACCCCTTCCCCTCCCTTGTCCAAGTGTGTGCTCACCATTGTTCCATCTGTAAGGGTGCACCCTTCTATATAGAAATACCTTGCCTTGCTGAGAATTAAAAAGAAAATTTTATACTCGAGTACTATTCCTTTTGTGGCATCAAAACTTTATACATAACACACCTCAAAAAAAGAAGAGACAGGGTCCCACTCTATTGCAAAGACTGGAGTGCGGTGGTGTCATCATAGCTTACTACAGCCTTGAACTACGGCCTCAAGTGATCTTCCCGCCTTATCCTCTCAAGTAGCTGGGACTACAGGTGTGTGCCACCACACCTGGCTAATTTTTGTATTTTTTGTAGAGGTAGGGTTCTCACTGTGTTGCCCAGTCTGCCTCAAACTTCAAATGATCCTCCCTCCCTGACCTCCCAAAGTGCTGGATTACAGGCATAATTGCATCTGGTCCTAGTCAAATTGTAAATATGCTATTCAGACACACTGGATTCAAACACTTATAGCTTCTTATTTTGAAGTTGCAATATGATTCTTATTCTTTGCTGTGAAATCTAAATCCTCCGACACCACCTTCCACAGCCCAGCAGGAGAATGTCCTGCCACACGTAGCTATTTGAAGTCTCTGGCTCACCTATTTGAATGCTCATTATTTCCTAGATTCAAATGGCCTTATAAATGCACCTATTGTATGATTATGGAAGAACTATTAAAAATAATTCAGGAAGCCAAAGGTTATAAAACAGAGACATGAGTAATTGCTTTGGTCTGTGATCGTTAAATGGCATCCATAAAAGGCCAAGCATTTAAAGTGGGGCAGGATAAGGCAAAACAGCACAACTTCCCAGAATGTCCTTTAGCAGATCAATGCTTATGGTTGTCTAATTTCATGTGATTATTAGAATAGACAAGTGAAGGCCAGGCGCGGTGGTTCATGCCTGTAAACCCAGCACTTTGGGAGGCCGAGGTGGGTGGATTCCTTGAGCTCAGGAGACCAGCCTGGCAACATGGTGAAACCCCATCTCTACTAAAAACACAAAAAATTAGCCAGGTATGGTGGCATGTGCCCATAGTCCCAGCTACTCAGGAGGCTGAGGTGGGAGAACCACCTGAGCCCAGGAGGTCAAGGCTACGGTGAATGGAGGTCAAGCCACTGCATTCCTGCCTGGGTAAATGGAGGGAGACTCTGTTCCAAAAAAAAAAAAAAGACAAGTGAGTCTCAAAGGTAAGGGCTAACCCTTACCATGAAGGGGACTTCTCAGAACCTGGAGAAGTGGACTATGTAAATTGAAATCACATTACGATGTTACACTATTATTTATATTGGTAAAAGGACAAATGCATATTTTTGTTGTAAAAACTTCTTTTTTTTTTTTTTTTAAGATGGAAGGAGTCTCCTTCTGTGGCCCAGGCTGGAGTGCAGTGGCACAATCTTGGCTCCCTGCAACCTCCACCTCCCGGGTTCAAGCGATTCTCCTCCCTCCGTCTCCCGAGTAGCTAAGATTACAGGTGTGCACCACCACACCCGGCTAATTTTTGTATTTTCAGTCGAGACAGGGTTTCACCATGTTGGTCAGACTGGTCTCAAATTCCTGAGCTCAAGTAATCTGCCCGCCTCGGTCTCCCAAATGCTGGGAAAGGCGTGAGCCACCATGCCTAGCCCTGTAAAATTTCTAAAAGTAGCATTTGCAAAAAATGATCTTGGTTGCTGAGAATACAAGAAACAATGATTCTCAGAGTCATAAGAAAGGAGGGGAAATGAGGGTGTGCCTTTCTGTGGATACACTCAGCACCTCAGGACAGGACCTGGGATGGTTATGATTATAAAAGATAATGGGGGCTGTGCACAGTGGCTCACGCCTGTAATCCTAACACTTTGAGAGGCCAAGGCAGGAGAATCAGTTGAACCTAGGAGTTCAAGACCAGCTTGAGCAACATCATAAGACCTCATTTCTACAAAAACAAAATTTAAGTTAGCTGGGCTTGGTGGTATGCACCTGTAGTCCCAGCTACTCCAGAGGCTGAGGCAGGAGGATTGCTTGAGCCCAGGAGTTTGAGGCTGCAGTGAGCTATGATCACAACACTACACTCCAGCCTCTGACACCACAGATGACAAAGTGCAACTCTGTATTAAATAAAAAGAAAAAAAAAGATAATCAAGAGGATATAAAAGAAGACATAGACTTAAAAGTTGAGAAAATTGGCCGGGCATGGTGGCTTATACCTGTAATCCCAGCACTTTGGGAGGCCGAGGCGGGCAGATCACGAGGTCAGGAATTCAAGGCCAGCCTGACCAACATGGTGAAACCCCATCTCTACAAAAAATACAAAACTTAGCCGGGCGTGGTGGCGCATGTCTGTAATCCCAGCTACTCAGGAGGTTGAGGCAGGAGAATCGCTTGAACCTGGAAGGCAGAGGTTGCAGTGAGCCAAGATCACGCCACTGCCCTCCAGCCTGGGTGACAGAGTGAGAGACTCTGTCTCAAAAAAAAAAAAAAGTTGAGAAACATTGTACCAGCCAATGGGCCATGTCTAACTCATCTTCCTTTCCCCCATGCTAAAATTCCTTTAAACAAAATTCTAGGACAAATAAATCCAAATACATCTAATCGATGGTGATGGAATGAATATCAGTGGTTGCTTGGGGCAAGGGGTGTGGAAAATGGAAACAGATTGGAAAGGGGCACAAGGAAACCTTTCAGGGTGATGAAAATGTCCTATATCTTGATTGTGGTGGTGGTTGTATGAGGATATATATTTATTATTCATCAAACTGTACCAATAAGTGTGTACACTTTATTATATGCAAATTATACCATTATTAAAGCTTTTTTTTAAGACTATGTTGCCCAAGGTGAACTTGCATTCCTGGGCTCAAACAATCCTCCAGCCTCACCCTCCCGAGTAGCTGGGACTACAGGTACATGCCACCACGCCCAGCTATTAAGTTGATTTTAAAAGGAACCGCAACATGTTCAAAAGAGAACCCTTGCCCTAAACCTGCTCCTCAAGTCTTCCCCATCTCAGGAAATGTCAACTCCATTCTTTCATTTATTTAGATCTTGGAGTCATCTTTGACTGCTTTGTCTATTTAATCTACATTTTCTTTATTTTCATCTATATTTGAAGGATATCCAGACCCTGATCTCTTCCTAGTACTTTTCCCTCTTCCATCCTGGTGCAACAACCGCTATCATCTCACTGACGCAGGAACCTCTGAAATGGTCCCCTGCTTTCATAGCCTCCTGACTTCTCAACTATTCTCCCTGACATGGCCAGAGTGATCCATTTGCAATATTTTTGCTCACATGACTCCTGCGCTCAACACCCCTCATAGTTTCCTTTCTAATTCAGTATAAATTCCAAAGTGCTTACATGGCCTGCAAAAGACCCTATGTGATCTGTCCCCAACCCTCTCCCTCATATTCACATATTCTCTCCCACCCTCAATGCACACACCTCTACACTTCTCATTACAATTCTCTTTGCTCACTAGGCTCACTATCCTCCATGCTGTTTTTCAAACACACCAAGCACACTTCCGCCTCAGGACTTTGACTTGTGCCTTTGCCTTCAATAACATTGACATCCTCCCAGATATCCCAAGGCCTCATCAGAGAAGTCATCACTGACTGACCCATGTAATAGCATTCCGTCTCTCTCTCTATCCTTCAATCCTGCTTTATTTTTCTTCATTGCACTTATCTTACATATTGTATGTGTTTCTTTCTCTCCCCTAACTAGAATGTATTTTGTATGTTTTGCTTGCTGCTATATCCCAAGAGCCTAGAGCAATACCTGGCACATTAAAGATGGTCAACACATTTTTGCTAAATAAATAATGAGTCCATTTTTCTTTCCTTTCAAGTCCTGACCATGAATATCTTAAAATTGGCCTGGCTAAAATGTGACTCTTGGCTGGGCGTGCTAGCTCACACTTGTAATCCCAGCACTTTGGGAGGCCAAGGCGGGCGGATCACCTGAGGTCAGGAGTTCGAGACCAACCTGACCAATGTGGTGAAACCCCATCTCTACTAAAAATACAAAAATTCCCCGGGCGTGGTGGTGGACACCTGTTGTCCCAGCTACTCAGGAGGCTGAGGCAGGAGAATCACTTGAACCTGGGAGGCAGAGGTTGCAGTGAGCTGACATAGTGGCACTGCACCCACCCTGGGTAACAAAGTGAGACTCTGTCTCAAATGAATAAATAAATAAATAAATAAATAATAAAAATAAAATGTAACTCTTGGTTATTGTCATTGTGCTGAAACTTGTGCCTCCTTTAGTCTGTTCTTCCCATTTAATGGCCTCATCCTTCACCTTGGTTCTCAAAAGACTAGAAATCATCCTTGATTCCTCTCCTTACCTCATCTACTGCATTCAATCCATCAAAGATCCTTTTATTCATAGATTTATCTCCAAAATATATCCTAATCCATCTCTTTCCTTATATCTCTACTGCCACCATCCTAGCGCAAGCCAACATTGTCGCTGCCCTGGAATATTAAAATAGATTCCTGACTATTCTACGGATATCCTCTTCCAATTCAATATCCACACAGAAGCTGGCCACATTTTCTTTTAGTGGCGGTTTTTTTTTTTTTTTTTTTTTTTTTGAGACACCCAGGCTGGAATATAGTGGTGCATTCTCGGCTCACTGCAACCCTCGCCTCCCAGGTTAAAGCAATTCTCCTGTCTCAGCTTCCCCAGTAGCTGGGATTACAAACGTGCGCCACTACACTTGGCTAATTTTTGTGTTTTTAGTAGAGACGGGGTTTCGCCATGTTGGCCAGGCCCATCTCAAATTCCTGACTTCAGGTGATCCGCCCACCTCAGCCTCCTAAAGTACTGGAATTACGTGTGTGAGCCACCACGCCCAGCTGCTGGTGACATTTTCAAATCAGAATATGTTATTTTCTGATGAAAAGACCACAAACTTCAGTGTCCAGAGTTTTTACTGCCATTTCATTATGTAGGCATGATTGATGTAGGTCATGTGCTGTGATTAAACTTAATCTCCAAACTCCTCTGCTCCCTGAAAGTTGAGTTGAAAGTTTGAACTCTCTAATCACATAGTTGGTCATTCCAGCATGGCCAATGACTATACTGAAACTATTTAGGGGTCCATCAGGAATCATCTTATTAGCATAAATTCAGGTGTGGTTGAGGGGCCGACCATGAGTAACAAAGACACTGGTATAACTCAGGAAATTCCAAGGATTTAGAGGTTACGTCTCAGGAACCAGAACCAAAGATCAGGCAAATTCTGTGTTATACAACAGACCAACTGTTCTGGTCTCAATGTTTAGCTTCCTTGAGCCATTAGAATAAAATGTAATCATCTTCCTGTGGCCTAGAAGACTCTGTGTGATCTACCTCTTGCCTATTACCTCCCTCTCATTATCATCCACCCCCCTGGCTTTCTTTCAGAAGCACCAAGTTCATTCTGACCTGGTATTCTCTTGCTTGAATCTCTGATGGTTAATTTTATGTGTCAACCTGACAGGGCTATGGGGTGAAATGGCCTTTTGAAGACTCAGTGACTCAAATGTCCATGGTCTCCACTTCTACTACTAAAGGAAAATGCACTTATAAAGAGATGGAAGAGATGTATTAGAGAAGGTTTGCAAGTATTCCTGTTGCAAGTAAACATGAAACTATTTTACCAATTTCTACTAATGTTGAAATATCTTATGTTCCAGTCTTAGCCACTCTGACCTTAAAATATTCAAACTCTTTAATTCATTAATGTCTGATATAGTTTGGACATTTGTCCCCTCCAAAACTCATGTTGAAATGTAATCCCCAATGTTGGAGGTAGGGCATGGTAGGAGGTGTTTGGGTCATACTGGCAGATCCCTCATGAATGTCTTGGTCCTGTGCTCATGATAATGAGTGAGTTCTCATAAGATCTGATTGTTTAAAAGTGTGTGACACATCCTGCCCCCCTTGCTGCCTATCTCCTGCTCTTACTCTTGCCATGTGACGGGGCTGCTCCCATTTCACCTTCCACCATGATTGTAAGCTTCCTAAGGCTCCACTAGAAACAGATGCTAGAGCCATACTTGTACAGCCTGCAGAACTGTAAGCCAGTTAAACCTCTCCTCTTTTCTTTATAAATTACCCAACCTCAGTTATTTCTTTGTAGCAATGCAAGAACAGACTAACACAATATCACTCCTGATAAATTATTCTAAAATATTTTTAATTTTTAATTTTAGTCTATAATGTAAGTAAAAAATTAGAAACAACCAGAGTGTCCAATATTTGGTAAATAGATGGGTTAACTATAGGCGTTTTTTCTTTTTGAGATGGAGTCTCACTCTGTCACCCAAGCTGGAGTGTAGTGGTGCCATCTCGGCTCACTGCAAACTCTGCCTCCTGGGTTCAAGCAATTCTCCTGGCCTCAGCCTCCCAAGTAGTTGGGATTACAGGCACCTGCCACCACACCCAGCTAATTTTTGTATTTTTAGTAGAGACCAGATTTCACCATGTTGGCCAGGCTGGTCTCGAACTCCTGACCTCAAATGATCTGCCCGCCTCAGCCTCCCAAAGTGCTGGGATTACAGACGTGAGCCACTGTGCCCAGCCTAGACATTTAACATTATAATTACCAACTGCTATGGTCTGAATGTCTATGCCCCCCAAAATTCATATATTGGAACCTATTCCCTAATGTGATAGTATTAAGAGGTGGGGGTTTGGGGAGGTGATTAGGTTATAAGGGTGGAGCCCTTACGAATGAGATTAGTGCCCTTATGTAAGAGGTCCAAGAAAACTTACTCGTCCTTCCCACCAGGTGAGGACACAGCAAGAAGGCATCATCTATGAAATAGAAGGAGCCTTCACTAGACATGAAATCTGCTGGCACTTTAATCTTGGACTTTGCAGCCTCTAGAACTGTATGTAAGACATAAATTTATATTGTTTATAAACCACCAAGTTTATGGTATTTTTATTACAGCAATTTGAATGAACCAAGTCACCAACCTTATATAACATCAAGGAAAAAATACTTCTAATATGTTATATATATATTTTAAAAACCAAAATGTATTTACTTTTTTTTTAGACAGGGTCTTGCTGTGTCACCTAGGCTGAAGTGCACTGGCCCAATCATGGCTCACTGCAGCCTCAACCTCCTGGACTCAACTGATCCTCCTGCCTCAGCCTCCTGAATAACTTGGACCACAGGTGCTTGCCACCATGCCTAGTTAATTTTTTATTTTTATTTTTGTAGAGACAAGGTCTTGCTATGTTGCCCAGGCTGGTCTTGAATTCCTGGGCTCAAGCAATTCTCCCACCTCAGTCTCCCAAAGTGCAAAGTTTAAATTTGTAAATTTTTGGCCGGGTGCGCTGGCTCACGTTTGTATTCTCAGCACTTTGGGAGGCCAAGGCGAGTAGATCACTTGAGGTCAGGGGTTCATGAGCAGCCTGGCAACACGGTGAAATGCTGTCTCTACAAAAAATACAAAAATGGTGCCATGTACCTGTATCCCCAATTACTCAGGAGACTGAGGCCAGGAATCACTTGAACTCAGGAAGCAGAGGTTGCAGTGAGCCGAGATTGTGCCACTGCACTCCAGCCTGGGTGACAGAGTGAGACCTTGTCTCAAAAAAATATAATAAATAAATAAATTTGTAAATGTTTATGTTAAAAATATGTGAAATGAGAGTATAGTATGCAAGGAATTGCAGAGAAGTGAAACTACTGGATTAGAATAGCAAAAATAGAGGTAGTTTATGTTTTTTAAATTTTTCTTTAATGCTGGTTCAATAAATTTTTACAAGAAAAATTTTATACAAAACAAAATGATGTTTACTTTCAGATCTTGTGGGTACTATTCAGCAATGTATGCCTGAAGACTGGTTTTTCCAAACCTGCTGAACCTAAGAACTCCCTGAAGTTCTTGTTAATATAGGTTCCCTGGACCCGCCCCAGATGCATTGAATCCACATCTCCAGAGAAGGTACCCAAGAATCTTTGTTTTTAATAAGCACTGATGATTTGGCAACCACTAATTTAGGGTGCAAATGACGTCATTGTGACTTGAAAGAGCCTGTGTCCACCAATTGACTTGCACCCATAAGTATATGTTTCTCATGCCTCCTTATTCCCTCTTATTAAAGAACCTCAACCTTATTCTTCTATGAGCTCAAAGGATAGCAATGTTCTCAAGTAATACATACTAACAGAAAAGAAAATTAGAGCCTGACTTAGGTTACTCAATGAATTACAGGTAAAGAGCAGACCAAAATACTATTTATGCAATCTGCAGGCAGAAAAAATGAAGCTATTTTTTTTAGTGACATTAAAATGATTGCAAAGATAGACTGGGAAGAGGGTAATAACGGAAGAAGGAAGTAGATAGAAACACAAAATCAAGCTTCCTATAGTCAGAGGGAAAGATACCCCTGTTCCTTCATTTTCCTTCCCACCCTCAGCCCAAGTTAAGGGTAAGTGGCTACATAGTCAGAGTCTGTCCAGGAACCCAGCTCAAGTTTTGTTGGGCTAAATGCTGTGAAGAAGTTCCCAGGGGGAAATGGTGGCCATATATTCATTTCCAATATGTGACAAGGTGGAAGGGTGTTTCCAGAACCTGTCAAATGAACTGTGAAGATATGTACTGGGAGAGTCAAGAGAAAGAACAAAGTACAAAACAGGTCAAGTGACTCAGTGGTTTGGTTCTAGACCACATACCCCCTTTTTTAGGCAACAGCCAAACTGATGATGAGAGCAGCCAAGTTACTTAGCGCCCCTATAGTAGTCTGTTCTCACACTGCTATAAAGAACTGCCTGAGACTGGGTAATTTATAAAAGAAAGAGTTTTAATTGACTCATAGTTCTGCATGGCTGGGGAGGCCTCAGGAAACTTTAATCATGGCAGAAGGAGAAGCAAATACATTCTTCTTCACACAGAGGGAGGAGAGAGAAGAATGACAATCAAGCGAAAAGAGAAGCTCCTTCACAGCTTGTGAGAGCTTCACTATCACAAGAACAGCATGGGGGAAACCACTCCCATGATTCAATTACCTCCCACCAGGTCCCTCCCACCACACATGTGGATTACGGAAACTACAACTCAAGATGAGATCTGGGTGGGGACACAGCCAAATCATATCAGCCCTCCACTGTACTGGACAAGAGCCTCCCCCTACTATGCATCTTGCTGGCCCAGCCCGTAAGATTAGGCAACTGCCTGCCCTGGTTTTCCACTTAACTCTGCAAGTTCACACTTAGTCCAGCCCAGGACATTACTAGCTCACCTAGGAATTCTTGTGCATGCCTTTTTCTCATCAGCCTCTCCCCATTCACCTCCTGCTGTCTGAGATGATTTCTTAAACCATAGTTCTGCCAAATATTGCTCCAACCCACTAGACAAAATCTCCTTTGATAAGAATATCATGATCCATGTGCCACTGCACCCCAGCCTGGGCAACAGAATGAGACACTGTCTCAAAAAAAAAAAAAAAGAAAAGAAAAGAAAAAGAAAGAAAGAAAAAAGTCATGGTCCAGTTCGTGAAACCTCTTGGGTTAATGGACTGCTGGCTTCTCCATCCTAAGGAGCAGTTTCTCCCACTCTGGTTCCACCTAAGGCCTTAACCTAAGCCCTTGATGTTATACTCAAGTCATCATAAGAGATGACTGATAGACAAGGGACATCAGAATGATGCTCAATGATGCACGCCTGCATCTGAAATTTTGTAATAGTGATGAGGATAAATACACCTTTACAGGGTAACAATTGTTTATTTCCTTCAGAGACAACAATGCTTCAAGAATCTCAGAACCTGAGCAGAAAGGCAGGCATGTAGCTCTTTAAAAGTTCTTCTCCCCAGTCTCCTACTTTCTGAGATGCATTCAAATCTGGTGAATGGGGTCTGAACCACAATTATTAGTTCAGAACCCATCATTTAAATTCAGAAATATTCCTGACACCCCCAAATCTTCAGCCCTTGCCATCCAGTTTTCTCCTATAATATTAGTCCTCCCATTTCATGCCTCCAAATCTGCAATCCACCCTTCTCAGTTCTTGGTGTCTTCTGTTCTGACATGCGACAAGTTGCCTTTGCCCCTTAACTCTGTCCTCACTTCCTATTCTGGTTCTGATGTACTTCTGCTGCACCTGCTTCCACTACTGATACCCTAAAACATGCTTCCTCCAGTGGGTGCAAGACAATGACCAGGGGACACTAAAGACATCAGAAATGCTGTGTGGTGTATTTCTACCCAAAATTTG
The DNA here is from genome assembly GCF_002776525.5 of Piliocolobus tephrosceles. Lineage (NCBI taxonomy): Eukaryota > Metazoa > Chordata > Mammalia > Primates > Cercopithecidae > Piliocolobus > Piliocolobus tephrosceles. Next base: position 80,798,383 of record NC_045434.1, read on the forward strand.
CAGACGTTTCTTCTTTTGAAAGCTGCAGAATCATTCTGGCTTATTGTTTATGGCTTAGGACTCCAAACCATGGTGTCACATTTAAATGAAACCTAGAAAAGATATGAAGCAGTTATTAATGAGAGTTGTCATCTCCAGGACTGTAATTTCTGTCAAAGACTCCATAGACAGGAGTCTCCAGTTAGTCTTAAATCAGAAACACTTGATCCTGAAGCTGCATAGATTAGGATTTCACTTGGGGAAGAGGATCCTTCACAGTGCATACGGACTGTGGCTCACACAGCTGACAGCTGCTCTATCCACAAATGCCCAATCCCTGAAGATGGCAGGCAGTGATGCTGAACCCTCATTGTTGAACAGCTGAACAAACACTTCACCCCTATTCCAGACCAATGGCTAATTAACTTTGAACACTGCCCATTGTGCATCATTATAGTTTTGTCTAATTCATTAGATATTTGCAAGCTTCTACTATGCCAATGTACCATGTCAGGTACTTGAGACATACAAAGATAAATGAGACAAGTTCTCAGCTGGACGCAGTGGCTCATACCTGTAATCCCAGCCCTTTGGGAGGCCAAGGCAGGCGGATCACTTGAGGTCAGGAGTTTGAGACCAGCCTGGCCACATAACATGGTGAAACCCCATCTCTACTAAAAATACAAAAATTAGCCAGGTGTGGTGGTTGGACGCCTGTAATCCCAGCTACTCAGGAGGCAGAGACAGGAGAATCACTTGAACCTGGGAGGCAGACATTGCAGTGAGCCGAGATCGTGCCACTGCACTCCAACCTGGGCAGACTCCGCCTCAAAAAAAAAAAAAAAAAAAAGAGACAAGTTCTGTCTTGAGAAGAATTATAAATCCAAACCTATATTTTAAAAATCAAATATATTTATTTATTAGAAAAAGTCAAATGATGACCTATCTCCCACAAACTTTATGAAAATTACTTAAGTAGAGGCCAGTGTCTGAAACTAAGAGGCAAATGGCAACAACAACAACAAAAAAAAAGTAAAAAGAATTCTGAAATAGTTACTGCTCAGAAAATCGAATTACAATGGTACTGTGAATTTCAGTACACAGTTACACAATTACTGCAGCTTTTTTTACAGATTTGGGGGTAAAACATAAATACAGACAGAGACTACAGTATGCCTGAGAAACAGGTGTGGAGCTTATTTACCATGAGATTCTCAGTGTTTCTGATTTGGTAGATCTTGGGTACGGTGCAAAAACCTTAATTTTTTTTTTTAAACAAGATCTTGCTGTGTTGCTCAGGCTTGCCTCAAACTCCTGGGCTCAAGGGATCCTCCCTCCTCAACCTCCTGAGTAGCTAGGACCACAGGTGTGTGTCACTGCACCCGGCTAGAACCTTACTTATTATTATTATTATTATCATCATTTGCATTTTCTGTAGAGACGGGGTTTCACCATGTTGGCCAGACTGGTCTTCAACTCCTGTCCTCAAGTGATTGCCCACTTCACCCTCCCAAAGTGCTGAGATTACAGGCATGAGCCACCACACCCAGCCTAGAACCTTGATTTTTAACAAATGCTTCAGATGTTTCTGATCCAAGTTTCTCACCAGAATTTTGAGAAATACTGACCTTCAGCAACAAGAGATAGACAGATAATGCCTAGCTGGCTCAAGACTAAATTGGGATATTGAGATTCAAATATCCAAATGCCTTGCTGTCTACCGACTCCTCAGCCCTCATTATCCTCCATTAAAATGTTCTCTGACTAAAGGTCATTACCCTAAGAGAAATAAATCTGAAACAGAAAGTCAAATACTACATGTTCTTACTTCTAAGTAGCAGCTAAACAATGGGTACACATGGGCATACAGAGTAGAAGAATGGACACTGGAGACTCCACAAGGTGGCAAGGTGGAGAGGGGATGAGGGTTGAAAAATTACTTATTGCATACAATGTTCTCTATTTGGGCGATGGGTACACAAAAAGCCAGAGTTCACTACTATATAATATATGCAAAAGAAATCTGCACTTGTACCCCCTAAATCTATTTTTAAAAAAAGTTAATTAATTTTTTTAATAAAATAAAATGTTCTCTGAAAGTGAGAGAAGGGTCCTGCAGCAAGTGAAAGATGCCAACGCTTAAGATGCATTTGCTTTATGAAGCTGGGCATGGTGACTCATGCCCTGTAATCCCAGCACTTTGGGAGGCTACGGCAGGTGGACTGCTTGAGCTCAGGTGTTCAAGACCAGCCTGGGAAACAGGGCGAAATCCAGTATCTACAAAAAAATACAAAAATTAGTCAGGCATGTGGCATGGACCTGTAGTCCCAGCTATGCAGGAGGCTGAGGTGGGAGGATGGCTTGAGCCTGGGAGGGGGAGATTGCAGTGAGCCAAGATCGCACCACTGCTCTCTAACCTGGGCAATAGAGCAAGACCCTGTCTCAAAAAAAAAAAAAGATTCATTTGCTTTATGGAAAATCCAATTCTGCAAAGAAGTGAGCCACAAAAATATTTGGGTAAAGGACTTTCCAGGCCAAAAGAATGAAGCTGAGGAGGGAGAAAGTTTGGTGTGAGAAGGAAAGAAAGACAGTGAGACTGAAGCAAAAGAGAGAAGAGGCATAAACCATGAGGTCAGAGCAAACCCGGAAGACAGACTTTATCAAGTCTTATGTGTCTTTGTGAGGATGTTGGGCTTTTATTGAGTGGAATGGGAACCATTGAGCAAAGAGATATGATCAGACTTATATTACAATAACATCATTCTAGCTGCTGGAGTGAGAACAGACTGAAAGGGGGTTGGGGGGATGCAGGGACATCAGTTAAGAGGCTGTTACAATAACCCAGACAAGAGATGATGGCAACTTGGTCAAGCATCAGAGATGGTAAGAAGTGGTAAGATTTCCAACGTGTTCCAAAAGTGGAGCCTATGGGATTTGCTGATGGATTGGATGTGGGATGTGAAAGAGAGGAGTCAAGAATGATTTCATCTAAGGAGGATGGGGTTTCCTTGTGGGGTAATAAAAATATTCTAAAATGGATTGTGGTAATGGTTACATCACTGTGAATATACTAAAAACCAGTGAATTGTATACTTTAGGTGGATAAACTGTTTGATACATATAATATCTCAATAAAATTGTTTTTTTTTTTAAAAAAGAATGATTTCAAGATTTTTGGTCTGAGCAACAGGAAGAGTGAAGTCACCCCTCTAATGAAATAAGGAACACTTTGAGAAGAACCAGTTTAACGGAGCTCAGTTGGGGATACAGTAAGTTGGGAGATGCTAAATTTGAGATGCCTATTAAATATCTAAATAGAGAAACTCCTTAGGCAGTTGGATATTTGAATCTCAAATTCACAAGAATGGTCTGGGCTGGAGATATGTTTGTTTTAAAAGCCAAGGACAGTGGCTCCCACTTGTAATCCTAGCACTTTGGGAGACCAAGGTGGGAGGACTGCTTGACCTCAGGAGTTTGAGACCAGCCTGAGGAACATAGCAAGACCTCATCTCTACTTAAAAACTTGGTGGTATATGCCTGTAGTCTCACAGTCTCAGTTACCTGGGAGGCTGAGGTGAGGATCACTGCAACCTAGGGCATAAAGGCTGCAGTGAGCTATGATCAAGCCGCTGTTCTCCAGCCTGGGTGACAGGGCAAGACCCTGTCTCAAAAATAAATAAATAGAAAATTTTTAATTGTAATAAATAAAAATTAAAAGGACTAGATGAGATCACCTAGAGAGTTAATGAAGGCAATAAAGAGAAGAGGTCCATCTGGGCGTGGTGGCTCATGCCTGTAATCCCAGCACTTTGGGAGCCTGAGGCAGGTGGATCATGAAGTCAGGAGTTCCAGACCAGTCTGACCAACATGATGAAACCCTGTATCTACTAAAAATGCAAAAATTAGCCAGGCATGGTGGCGGATGCCTGTAATCCCAGCTACTCAGGAGGCTGAGGCAGAAGAATCCCTGGAACCCAGGAGGCGGAAGTTGCAGTGAGCCCAAATTATGCAACTGAACTCCAGCCTGGGCGACAGAGTGAGACTCCGTCTCAAAAAAAAAAAAAAAAAAAAAGAGCGAGACAGAGAGAGAGAGAAGAGGCCCAAGGACTGGGCCCTGGGACACAGCAATGTTAATTACGAGGGAGATGTTTTGGTTGCTATAGCCTTGTAGTGATTTGAACTCAGATAATGTGATGCCTCCAGATTTGTTCTTTTTGCTTAGGATTGCTTTGGCTTTTCAGGCTCTTTTTTGATTCCATATGAATTTTAGGGTTGCTTTTTCTAATTCTGTGAAAAATGATATAGTACTGTTATAAAAGTAGAAACACAGACCAATGGAACAAAACAGAGAACCCAGAAATAAAGCCAAATGCCTGTAACCAACGGATCTTCAACAAAGCAGACAAAAACACACACTGGAGAAAGGACACCCTATTCAATATATGGTGCTGGGATAATTGGATAGCCGCATGCAGAAGAATGAAACTGGATCCGTATCTCTCCCCACATACAAAAATTAACTCAAAATAGATTACAGATGTACATGTAAGACCTGAAACCATTAAAATTCATAGGAAAATTCATAAAAACATAGGAAAACTTCTTCTGGACATTGGCCTAAGCAAATAATTTATGACTAAGACAACAAAAGCAAAAGCAAGAAAACCAAAAATAAATAAATGAGACTTAATTAAAATAAAAAACTGTCTGCACAACAAAAGAAATAATTAACAAAGTAAATAACCTACAGAATGGGAGAAAATATTCACAAACTATACATCTGACAAAGGACTACTATCAAGAATCCACAAAGAACTGAAAAAAAAAAAATCAAGAAAAAAACAATCCCATTGAAAAGCAGGCAAATGACATGAAGAGACATTTTTCAAAAGAAGATAAACAAATGGCCAAGAGGTTGGGCGCGGTGGCTCTCACCTGTAATCCCAGCACTTTGGGAGGCCAAGGCAGGCAGATCTCTTGAGGTTAAAAGTTTGAGACCAGCCCAGCCAACATGGTGAAACCCCATTTCTACTAAAAACACAAAAATTAGCCAGCGTGCTCATGCACACTTGTCATCCCAGCTACCTGGGAGACTGAGGCGGGTGGATCGTTTGGACCCAAGAGGCAGAGGTTGCAGTGAGCCAAGATCGTGCCATGGCACTCTAGCCTTGGCGACAAAGCAAGACTCCATCTCAAAAACAACCAAACAAACAAATGGCCAAGAAACATATGAAAAAATGTACAGCATCACTACCCATCAGGGAAATGCAAATTAAAACCACAATGAGATACTACCTGACCTCAGTCAGAATGGTCATCATTAAAAAATTCATGGCCAGGCAAGGTGGCTTACACCTGTAATCCCAGCACTTTCAGAGGCCAAGGCGGGTGTATCACTTGAGGTCAGGAATTCGAGACCAGCATGGCCAACATGGTGATACCCCGTCTCTATTAAAAATACAAAAATTAGCCAGGTGTGTGGTAAGCGCCTGTGGTCCCAGTTACTCAGGAGGCTGAGGCAGGACAATCACTTGAACCCAAGAGGCAGAGGTTGTAGTGAGCTGAGATTGTGCCACCACACTCCAGCCTGGGCGACAGAGCAAGACCCTGTCTCAATAAATAAATAAATAAATCCAAAAATGATAGATGTTGGTGTGAATGCATTGAAAAGCGAACATTTATACACTGTTGGTGGGAATGTAAATTAGTACAACCTCTGTGGAAAATAGTGTGGAGATTTCTCAAAGAACTAAAAGTAGATCTACCATTCAATCCAGCAATCCCACTACTGGGTGTCTACTCAAAGTATGAGAAGTCATTATATCAAAAAGACACCTAAACCCATACATTTATTGCAGCATGATTCACAACTACATAGATATAGAATCAATCTAAGCATCCGTCAACCAATGTGTGGATAAGTATATACTACATTTCTATCCCATGGAATACTACTCAGTCACAAGAAAATGAAGTAATATATTTTGCAGCAACTTAGATGGAACTAGAGGCCATTATCCTAAGTGAAGTAACTCAGGAATGGAAAACCAAATACTGCATGTTTTCACTTTTAAGTGGGAGCTAAGCTATGGGTACACAGTGGTGTAATGGACATTGGAGACTTAGAAGCAGGGAGGGAGGTGAGAGATGAAAAATTACCTGCTGGGTACAATATACACTATTTAGGTGATGAGTACACTAAAAGCCCAGACTTCACCACTATGTAATTCATTCATGTAAGCAAAAACCACTTTACCCTAAAGCTATGGAAATTACATAGTAATAATTTTAAAAGATGCAATTGATTGATAAGGTGTAAGATTGTCTTGAAAACTTAATTTGTTACAATAATTTCAGTCTTGTGTAAAGCTGCTAGAGCTAGTACACGGAATAAAGACTCTCTAGGAAGTGTTACCATATCAACAAATGCAATCAGATCTAAAAACAAAAAGAAAAAAGAATGAGGGAGATGAAGAGAGGTAGAGGAAAGGCCAGTGGAACAGAAGGAAAATCAGGATGGCATACTGACCTGAAAGCCAAGTACAGGAAGTGTTTTAAAGAGGGTAGAATCATCAACTGTCAAACGCTCCTGACAAGTCAAGTAAGGTGAGTACTAAGAATTGACCCTTGGATTTAGCAATGTGGAGGTCCCCAGAGAACTTAATAAGAGCCATTTTGATGATATGGTCAGAGTAAAAGCCTGACTGAAGTGGGATCAAGAGAGAATATGAGAAGAGAAATTGGAGGCAGCAGCAAAAGTGGCCAACCCTTTTATGACATTTGACTGTGAAGAGAAGGACAGAGATGGGGTAGTAGCTGGAAGAGTAGATGAAGTGAAGAGATGTTCTCCTAAGATGGGAGAACTAATGGCATGTGTGTATGTGGAAGAGAAATAGAAGCAATCAGAAGAAACATCCACAGGCTCTTATATTTACCCATCAGTCTGCACCTACCCATGTGCTCTGCCTCCTCTTCTGTTAATTTGGATGAACTTTTTCAGTTCCCAGCTGATACCCGCATTTCCACTGGCGTAACAGATCCTGTCCTCTCTCCTCTACTCAAGAAATCAGCAATTCCTTCTCTCCCACTAAAGTTTCCTTGTCTCCCACTAAAATTTCTCTCTTTACCTACTATTTGGACATTGAAATAAAAAGTCAGGTCAATACTTGGATGGGGGATTGAAGGAGTGAGAAGAGAGGAGAAGATGTAAAATAACCATTTAGAAAAAGAGTAGAGGAAGTCAACTTGGAAAATATGCAGTGACTGCAGGGCAGCAGTAGAATCCACTGGAGGGTCACAATTACAAAGTTAAAGTGAAAACAGTCAGCAAGGTTGCATATATTTTGGTAGCCACTCTCAGTTCTCTAATGCAGGAAGGAGTAAGTAGAGAATTGGATTTAACAATATTCTAACCTGGCCGGGCATGATGGCTCACACCTGTAATCCCAGCACTTTGGGAGGCTGAGGCAGGCGGATCACCTGAGGTCAGGAGTTCAACATGGTGAAACCCCCTCTCTACTAAAAACACAAAAATTAGTCAGGTGTGGCGGTGTATGCCTGTAGTCCCAGCTACTTGGGAGGCTGAGGCAGGAGAATTACTTGAACCCGGGAGACGGGAGGTTGCAGTGAGCTGATATCGCCCCACTACACTCCAGCCTGGGCAACAGAGTGAGTGAGACTCCATCAAAAAAAAAAAAAAAAAAAAAAAAGGAAAAGAAAGAAAGAAAAGAAAGAGTAACTGTAGCAGGGAATTGGAACAATGAGGGATTGGCTAGTAAGAAATAAAGAAAACTCTAAAGAATAAAAGAATAGCAAATATAAGTAGTAGCCATGTTCTTTGAGCTGGGATAGAATATCCAAGGAAAGGGCTCCCCAGGCCCAGGACCCAGATCTTGGAGGTCACAGGTGTGACTCACTAGGCAGCAGATAAGTCGCTATGGTTCTGTGCTGGCAGAACTTGCTGGAAATCTGCCCTTTGGAATTTACCAGAAATCTGTCCTCTGAGATGTCAGGGAAAGCAGTTCATGGAGAGGTGTTGCACCAGAGACACTTTACTACAAAGCAATTCAAGGGAGAAGGTGATGCCAAGGGAAGCTGCTGGTCAATAGGTGCTACTGACTACCCTGCCAGGCAGGACATGGTGCTGGAGAATCCACCTGTGTGCTACAGGAGCTGCCAAGCAAGCACACCAAAACCAGGAAGCAAAACTCTGCTCTTGCAATGTCTCCCCGGAGCCCTCTACTGACATAGCTTCACACTGCGCGAGCTGATAAAGAAGAAAACATTTAATGGGCCCATATGTATTTTCACAAAGCAGGCAAAAAAGGGTGAATTTAGAGCTCAGAGGCAATTAATTGATAATTGACACAACATGTTTTAAGTAATTAAAAGCAAAAACAATCACCACTGGTCTATAGAATTAAAGTCCCAAATCCTGTGCACACCTACACTTATCTTTCGGATGTTTGCATAATTCATGCTATTTGTTTTTACTGTTACCTTTGTTTGAAATGTCCTCACACCCTTCTTCACCTTTCAATTAACAAAACCACTGCAAGTATCCCAACATTATCGTCCTTCTAAGTCAAGGTGAAAGAGAACCTTCTCTGTGAAGTTTTCCCTGGTGTTCCCATAATTTTTGTTTACACACCTTTCTAATGGTAGAACAGAGGCAGCTGAATCACATGTCCAGAATAGTCCAGGAAATTAAGTTTTTCGTCCTGAATATACAACTTTAGGAAAACTGCACATGAGAAAATAAGGAAACACCAGTCCAGTCTGCTAGGTCAGCGGAATCAATTCAGGTCATCAATGTGGTGACTGGTACTGCAGCCAGATTTACATCATCCCCAGGGTGGGAAATATTGTTTATATCTTAGTATCTTCCTAGCGTTACCCATGTAGCAATCAATGAACGCTGGCTGAATCGAAAGTCTAGTGGACTACCTTTTTCTGGAGTCACACTTTAAATTTTAAAAAATTTATCTAATCATGAAATTTCACATATTAGTCATGATAGAAAACATCTCATCTAGTCAAAAGATGTATCTTTAGGCTGGGTGCAGTGGCTCATGCCTGTAATCCCAGCACTTTCGGAGGCCAAGGCAGGCAGATCACTTGAGGCCAGGAGTTCTAGACCAGCCTGGCCAACATTGCGAAACTCCATCTCTACTAAAAATATAAAAACTAGCCGGGCATGGTGGCGTGTGCCTGTAGTCCCAGCTACTTGGGAGGCTGATGTACAAGAATCTTTTGAACCTGAGAGGTGGACGTTCCAGTGAGCCAAGATTGCACCACTGCACTCCAACTTGGGCGACAGGGCAAGACTCTGTCTTAAATAAATAAATAAATATTTTAAAAGATGGATCTTTAAAAACGCAGTTAATTGCAATCCATAGAAACTTCAAATCTCTTTTTAGTTGGGATATGGGCTCTTCCTTCATTCTTTCTAAATATATTACAAATCTGCTGACAAATAGAAAAATAATATCTAGTTTTCGCTTTTTTTGTTAATATATAAAGCCTATCTTCCTATGGTGGTACCACTGAATAGGCTATATCACCCCTCACCATGCCCCACCACACCCAACACCCCCCATCTCCTCAACACATCCCCTAACCAGGGAAGCAGAAGGATAACAGTGTCCTCATTGTAGTAAATTCATTTTAACACCTTTAATCAGAGGCATTCAAAAACCTACCCATTTGCAGTCTCAGTTCATCCTCATTTCAACTGTGTGATATAAGAGAGGTAATATTCTCCCCTTTTAAAAATATGAAACTAGAAACACACAGATCTTAAGAAGCATGTGTCCATCTCATACCTGGGACCACTGTCTTGCAAAGGTCCTATTGTAGTCTATTGGCATAAAACTACATTTAGAACCTAGAACTACTCTTGAGTTCAAATATTTGTATTAGTTACAAATAACTGTTGTGATTGGAAAACATATCCAAAACAAGAATTGATTTTCATAATTGAAACAAATCCAAAACAAATATTGATTCTAATAAGTGAAACAAATCTATCATTTGCTTTGAAATTCTCTTTATTAAAAATATGTAGGGGCTCACACCTGTAATCCCAGCACTCTAGGAGGCTGAGGCGGGCAGATCGCTTGAGCTCAAGAGTTCAAGACCAGCCTGGGCAACATGGTGAAACCCTGTCTCTACAAAAATACAAAAATTAGCCAGGTGTGGTGGTATACACCTGTAGTCCCAGCTACTTGGGAGGCTGAGGTGGAAAAATGGCCTGAGCCCAGGAGACGGAATTTGCCGTGAGCTGAGATCATGCCAGTGCATTTTAGCCTAGGTGACAGGGTCAGACCCTGCATCAAAGAAATAAATAAATATGAACTTAAATAAATTTTAAAATGTAGGAGATACAAGGGCACAAATCCAATATATATAAACAGAACCATTTGAATGAGCTACTGGCGGGAACTGGTTTAAATTGTTCCCTACATTGTATTTATTCTATTGTTAGATCAATATGATTCTATTCAATGTGTTCTATTGTTAGGTCACCTAATATGGATGTTAACTGGCTGACCGCAAGCGGAGAGTTAAGGGAGTGGGAAAGTATGTCCACTTCAAGCGAACAAGTAATGATTGGATTTATAAAATAAAGTTAGAGAGTGATGATTCTTTTTTTTTTTTTTTTTTTTTTTGAGAAGGAGTCTCGCTCTGTCGCCCAGGCTGGAGAGCAGTGGCGGGATCTCAGCTCACTGCAAGCTCCGCCTCCCGGGTTCACGCCATTCTCCTGCCTCAGCCTCCTGAGTAGCTGGGACTACAGGCGCCCGCCACCTCCCCCAGCTAGTTTTTTGTATTTTTTAGTAGAGATGGGGTTTCACCGTGTTAGCCAGGGTGGTCTTGATCTCCTGAACTCGTGATCCACCCACCTCGGCCTCCCAAAGTGCTGGGATTACAGGCCTGAGCCACCACGCCCGGCCAATGATTCATATTTTAAAGGATTTTCTACGAGTTTCCTTTACATGAGTTTCCATAATGAATTTAAAGCATGATTCTATTTACAAAAATTATATTTCAATCTTACCTATCAAGAAGCCATCTAATTTTAATTAAAAAGATAGAAAATGAATTTAATTAAGACTAAGTTGTAATAGGTTCTACGAAGAGATAGCAATATTGTAGAAGAAAAGTAAAATTACAATCTATTAGTGGAGATAAAACTAACATTATAAATATGCAAACATGTCAGAAAGAGTCAAGCATAAAGCGTATGTTTAATGCTAAACAACCCCGAAGTAGGAGAATCAAAGGAACAACTTCAAAACTTTTGCAACAATCATAGGTAAAATGATAATTGTTCACATGCCAAGTGAATGGGGAAAGGATGTCAATTCTGACAAGCTCAACACCACCAATTAATTTCTTCGCTTCAGTTGCCCCCACTTCCCTTAACCTTTAGTCATATTTAGTTTTTTCTGCAGTTTTCACATCTACTGTGCAAAAATTAGATTCCAAAAGAAAGCTACAAAAGAAAGGACATATGGGAAGCTTTAAGAATAAGACCAAGCACTAGGGAGCAGAAAGCTTCAAAATTTAATGATTTGGCCAGGCATGGTGGCTCAGGCCTGTATCCCAGCACTTTGGGAGGCTGAGGTGAGAAGATTGCTTGAGCACAGTGGTTCAATACCAGTCTGGACAATATAGTAAGACCTCATCTCTGCAAAAAATTTAAAAAGTAGCCAGGCATGGTGGTGCACACCTGTAGTCCCTACTTGGTAGGCTGAGGTAGGAACATCATTTGAGCCCAGGAGGTCAAGGCTGCAGTAAGCTATGAACATGCCACTGCACCACATCCTGGGTAACACAGTGAGACCCTGTCTAAAAAAAAACAAAAACAAAAACAAAAAAACCAGTGATTTGTATACCTTTATCTTTGTCATAGGATATTATAAGTATACAAAGATATGAAAAATTTAGGCAACCTTTAAATTTTTCTATTCTGAGAAAATTACAAGATAGTACAAGGAAGACTCTGGTATACTATTCAACCAAATCCATCAATTAATAACACTTGTTGTATTTGCTATATTAATCTCATTATCTATTTACTTGAACCATTTGAAAGTAATTTGAGGCATCATTTCCCTCTACCCCTAAATAGAGAAATATCTCTGAGATATTGAGAGACCACACAGACCACCACAATAAAGTAGTGCAATAAACCCAGTGACACAAAAGTTTTGGTTCCCAGTGCATATAAAAGTTATGTTTATATAAAACTGTAGTCTGTTGAGTGTGCAATAGCATTATGTCTAAAAAAAGATATACCTTAATTTTAAAATACTTTATTGCTAAAAAATGCTAATCATCTGAGCCTTCGGCGAGTCATAATCTTTTTGCTGGTAGAGGGTCTTACCGCAATTTAACAGTTGCTGATCGAACAGGATGGTAGTTACCGAAGGTTAGGGTGGCTGCGGCAATTTTCTAAAATAAGATAGCAATGAAGTTTGACACACTGATCGACTCTTTCACAAAGATTTTTCCATGGCATATGATGCTGTTTGATAACATCTTGCCACAGTAGAACTTTTTTTCAAAATGGAGTCAATCTTCTCAAACTCTACCATTGCTTTATCAACTAAGTTTATGTAATATTCTAAATCCTTTGTTGTCTTTTATTTTTTACTTTTTTTGAGACGGAGTCTCGCTCTGTCGCCTGGGCTGGAGTGCAGTGGCCGGATCTCAGCTCACCGCAAGCTCCGCCTCCCGGGTTTACGCCATTCTCCTGTCTCAGCCTCCCAGGTAGCTGGGACTACAGGCGCCCGCCACCTCGCCCAGTTAGTTTTTTGTATTTTTTAGTAGAGACGGGGTTTCACAGTGTTAGCCAGGATGGTCTGGATCTCCTGACCTCGTGATCCGCCCGTCTCGGCCTCCCAAAGTGCTGGGATTACAGGCTTGAGCCACCGCACCCTGCCCTGTTGTCTTTTAATAATGATCACAGCATCTTCACTAGGAGCAGATTCCACCTCAAGAAATCAATTGCTTTCCTCATTCATAAGAAGCAACTCCTCATCTATTCAATCCATTCAAGTTTGGCTTTTTTTCTCTTCTTTTTTTCTTTTTTGAGCTGGAATCTTGCTTTGTTGCCCAGGCTGAAGTGCAATGGCACGATCTCAGCTCACTGCAACCTCTGCCTCCTGGGTTCCAACAATTCTCCTGCCTCAGCCTCCTGAGTAGCTGGGATTACAGACGCATGCCACCACGCCCAGCTAAGTTTTGTATTTTTAGTAGAGACGAGATTTTGCCACATTGGCCAGGTTGGTCTCGAACTCCTGACCTCAGGTGATCCACCCACCTTGGCCTCCCAAAGTGCTGGGATTACAGGCATGAGCCACCGCACCCAGCCTCTATTCAAGTTTTATCATGAGATTGCAGCAACAATTTAGTCACATTTTCAGGCTTCACTTTTTTTTTTTGAGACGGAGTCTCGCTCTGTCGCCCGGGCTGGAGTGCAGTGGCCAGATCTCAGCTCACTGCAAGCTCCGCCTCCCAGGTTCACGCCATTCTCCTGCCTCAGCCTCCTGAGTAGCTGGGACTACAGGCGCCCGCCACCTCGCCCGGCTAGTTTTTTGTATTTTTTAGTAGAGACGGGGTTTCACCTTGTTAGCCAGGATGGTCTCGATCTCCTGACCTCGTGATCCGCCCGTCTCGGCCTCCCAAAGTGCTGGGATTACAGGCTTGAGCCACCGCGCCCGGCCTCAGGCTTCACTTCTAATTTCAGTTCTCTCGCTATTTCCACCATAGCTGCAGGAGAGGAAGAGAGATGGGGAAACAGCAACCAGTCAGAACTATCTACATGTATTGATTACATTTGCCATCTTATATGGGCATGATTGGTGGCACCCCAAAACAATTACAATAGTAAAGTAAAGATTACTTATCTGCCGGGCATGGTGGCTCACTCTTGTAATCTCAACACTTTGGGAGGCCAAAGCAAGGAGACTGACTGAGCACAGAAGTTCAAGACCAGCCTGGGCAATATGGCAAAATCCAGTTTCTACAAAAAAATACAAAAATTAGCCAGGTGTGGTGGCACACACCTGTAGTCCCAGCTACTCAGGAGGCCAGGGTTGGGGGATTGCTTGAACCCAGCGGTGGAGGCTGCAGTGAGCCATCATCCTGTCATTGCACTCCAGTCTGGGTGACACAGTGAGATGCTGCCTCAACAAACAAAAATTACTGATCACAGCTCACCATAACAGATATAACAATAATAAAAAAGTTTGAAATATCATAGAAATTATCAAAATGTGACAGAAAGAAACAAGGTGAATACATGCTGTTGGAAAAATGGCACCAAGAGACTTGCTCAAGGATTGACACAAATCTTCAATTCATTTTTAAAAACGCAATATCTGAGAAGCACAAGAAAGCAAAGTGTAATAATACAAAGCATGCAGCCAGGTGCCGTGGCTCACGCCTGTAATCCCAGCACTTTGGGAAGCTGAGGTGGGTGGATCACGAGGTCAGGAGTTCAAGACTAGCTTGGCTAAGATGGTGAAACCCCGCCTCTACTAAAAATACAAAAATTAGCTACTCGGGAGGCTGAGGCAGGAGAATCGCTTGAACACAGGAGGCAGAGTTTGCACTGAGCCGCATTGCACCACTGCACTCTAGCCTGGGTGACAGAGCAAGACACCATCTCAAAAAATAAATAAATACATAAATAAAGGAAAATAATACAAAGCATGCTTATCCTTCAACGTGTATTTCCTAAAGACAAAGACATTGTCTTATATGACCATAATACAATTATCCAAATTGAAAAATTTAGAATGATTACAATATCATCTAATATACTGTCCATTTTTAAATTTTGCCAGTTGTTACAATAATGTTCTTCATACTTATTTCTCCCTTAATCCAGGATCCCATCCAGGACCACTCATAGATTTAGTTGCCATATCTCTTTAGTCTCCTTTAATCTGCCACAAACCCTTAGTCTTTGTCTTTCGTAACGTTAATACTTTTGAATAATTTATGGGCCAGTCATCTAGCGATGTCTACAAACACAACTCAAGTGGTTTTTTTTCATGAATACTACATTATGCTGTGTCCTTGTCAGGGTATCATATTAATAGGCATATGATATTGGCTTCTCCTATAACTGTGATGTTAACCTCGATGATTTGGTTATGATGGTGTACACCAAATTTCTCTATTGTAAACTTTCTTTTTTTTTTTTGAGACAGAGTCTTGCTCTGTTGCCCAGGCTGGAGTGCAGTGGTGGGCTGACAGTTCACTGCAGCCTCGAACTCCTGTGACTCAAGCAATCGTCCCATCTCAGCCTCCCGAATAGCTGGGACCACAGGTGCTGCCACTACATTTGGCGAATTTTTTGTATTTTTTATAGAGATGGGGTTTCTTCATGTTGCCCAGGCTGGTCTCCAACTCCTGGGTTAAAGTGATTCTCCTGCTTCAGCCTTACAAAGTGCTGGATTACAGGCATGAGTCACCACGCCCGGCCTTGTAAACTATTTCTTTTAATCTTTGTAAATAATATATAATTTATGGGGAGTTATTTTGAGACAATGTAAATATCATGTTTCTCATCACATGTTTACCTCCTAGTTTTAGTACCTTTTGATGATTCTTGCCTAAATCAGTTATTAGAATATAGTTCATATATGATAAAATTCATTAAAGCATATAGTAATTCAGTGGTTTTTGCATATTCATACGGATGTGTAATCATCACCACTAATTCCAGAGCATTTTTATCACCCCAAAAATGAAACCCTTCACCTGTTAGCAGTCATTTCCCTACTTCCCCCAGCCT
Source organism: Piliocolobus tephrosceles (assembly GCF_002776525.5). Classification (NCBI taxonomy): domain Eukaryota; kingdom Metazoa; phylum Chordata; class Mammalia; order Primates; family Cercopithecidae; genus Piliocolobus; species Piliocolobus tephrosceles. The sequence continues at coordinate 80,814,173 of NC_045434.1, forward strand.
CTGGAGACCACTAATCTACTTTTTATCTCTATGGATTTGCCTATTTCAGACATTCTATATAAATGCAATCATACACTATGTGGTCCTTTGTGTTTAACTTCTTTCACTTAATATGTTCTCACGGTTCATCCATGTTGTAGTTCTTATTGATATTTTACACCTTTTTATTTGCCTAAATCATTCATTTCTACGATTCCTGAAAAATGGTGCTAGTCTAACTACATTATTTCCGTCTACACTTATTAGGCAACATCTTTATTATACTTTGTCAGGAAGCCCTTTAAGAAAACTGCACAGTGAAGTTCATTTTAATAGATAGGGTTTCCTTGCTCTCAAGTAGTTACTAATCTTAGACAAAAGGGTCTAGGATGACCACCTTTCTTGGGGTTTACATGATCTTCCCTGACTTCCACTTGAAAGGTACCCTGTGAGTCCTCTCCGCCTGTTATCCCACAGGCTCCTCCCCACTCCTCCAGGTACCCCTTCCACGGCGGCTGCAGGAGGAGGAAGTGACGCACCGGAAGTGTCCCTGTTCCCCTTGCAGTGGGGGTAAGGAATCAAACCCCCAAAATGGCGGCGGCGGCGGAGGAACGGATGGCAGAGGAAGGAGGTGGCAGCCACGGCGACGGCGGCTCCTCTTTGGCCTCCGGCTCTACCCAGCGACAGCCCCCACCGCCCCCGCCACAGCACCCACAACCGGGGTCCCAGGCGCTGCCAGCCCCGGCGCTGGCTCCGGACCAGCTGCCTCAAAACAACACGCTTGTGGCGCTGCCCATCGTAGCCATCGAGAACATCCTCAGCTTTATGTCCTACGACGAAATTAGCCAGCTCCGCCTGGTGAGGCCCCCGCACAACTCCTGCCTCCCTCTCCCCCCGGCCGAGGTCTGGGAGGGGAGGAGAAGAGAGCGTGTTCCCCGGGGAGGGATACCCCCGCGAGCCCCAGCCGGCTATAGATCCGGGAGGGCGCCGCTCCGGTTCCGAACTCTCCCTTGGCGTCAGTCAGCAGGAGTGGGCTGGTTTCCAGTTGCGTCTTAGCTGCGGAGCTGGGGTTACTTCTTAAGGGAACTTCGCCCTGGGGGCTCCTTGCCCCCCGCCCGGAAGCGGGCCCTCTACGGGAGGGGTAGCGGAATTGGTCTTTCCACCTTCCGCCTGGCCTGAGAGTGGACCCGGTAGAGGTCACGTCGCCTGCCTTTTGTATGCCGCTTCCAGCCCCCGGCCTGGGTTGGGGGAGAAAACTCAGAAGTAGGCAGATGACCCCAGCCAGGCTTGGTTTATCTTGCAAGAATAACGTATTGTTCCCCACCCCAACCACCCAAGTTTCCTTGTTCGAGAAGATTGAGTAGAGTAGGGTGGCTCAGCTGCCCCAAACCGGGTAGAGGTTCCGAAGAATTCAAACGTGTTTACTTAGCCTTAGCCCCAGCGCCTTAGTTGACCACTAAAGTAGAGCCTTGGGAAATGACCATTCCTGCTTTGCCTCATCCTAACGCTTCCCACAGTAGTGAAGCAACTTACCCCTTGACGGGTTTTTTCTCTTTTGCAATTTATTTTTAACTAGTGATTTACGCCCACCCACCTGCTTTAGGAGAGGTTTCTTTATACCTTAAAATCACAACAGTTCAGTCCATGATTTTTAAAAATAATGAATTTGCCATTGGGCTTTTACTTCACTCCAGAGGTTTGACTGAAGGTGTGGTGAATGTTAGTTCAGTTAGATATTTTGCTGCTTTTCAGTGAATGTATCTTTAAGTGGTAAATAAATTGAAGGAGGTGGACATTTTGAAATGATTGCAAACCGATTCTATGGAGAAGCTAAATCTGTGCTGGGAATTGTTTTTAAGAGGACAAAGGCATATCTCTGTGCTGTGTATAACATTTTCTTATTACTCAATATGCTGTATTGTAGGCTTACTCCTCCAGTTTCAAGTGGATTATAATTGCATTTTTAAAAGAAATCATTACTTATTCGTAAAAGAGAGCTTATAAATATTAATTCAAACTGATGACCAATTTTTTTTCTAGTCAACACAGCAGTTCAACCATGCCAGTCTGCAGGATGGAAAATTTCTTCAGCTGAAAATGGATATTTCACAATTGATTGCCTCTGAATTTCCAAAACATTTTCTTCCTAGAACTTCATGTAGAATCTTAAATATTCCTTCAGATTTTTACAAATGATGGCGTTTAATCAAAATTCGTGCTGCACATTCATGGTGTTGGGGAAATTGGGCATATAACATTTGTTTGAATTGAACCATTAAACTAGACAATGGCTTGGTAAAGCTTGGAATATTCACAGTTCTGTTTTGTAAGTGTTGAGAAAAACGGAGTTTTGTTTGTTTGTTGATCATATTACTATTAAAAAAAATGTAAAGTTGTAGGGGGAGTAGGGGAACCAGCCTGTCCTAACCAGAGTTAAAACATCCCACAATTTATGAATAAATGACATCTCTGTCAGGTGAGATATTCAGCTGCATTCTTAATTTTTAAGCAGTTTTCTGGCCTTTTAAGGTTATAAATTTATAATTTCAAACTCAGATTTTTCATAAGGAGTCCCTTCAGTACCATTGCCCACCCCCAGGAAAAGATTCTGCCCCGTTCTACATCTGCAAATATGATTTTTCAGTGATGGGGAACTGTTTTTCTTAAGACTAATGGATAATTCTTGAATAGATTAAATGGATAATCTTTAGTGGGGATTTGAAAGTGTCTTTGCTTGGAAGGTACAATTCAGGTAACGTTATAAAAGAAAGATGTTCTTTCTTGCCACTAGGTGTCAGCATTAATTTAATTATGATCTTTTCTGAACTTGGCAGTCAAGAGAGTGCCTAGGTGTACTGTACAAGCCTTCTTAAGTAGCCATTTATACCTAAAGAATTGTTTGCAAAAAATCAAGGGACTTTAGTATATGCTGCTATCTGACATATAAGTTACATAGTTCTCTTCATTGTAAGTTTATTTTTTTAGTGGAATTTAAGGCTGGATATGCTTTGAAGGGGGTAATATTAAGAACAGAATTAGTTTTCATAAAGCTAAATGTCAGCTATTAGGTAGCTAGTGAGCTAGTTTATATATTGTTCAGGGACTTTTTTTATTCCTTCTCAGTTTACTTGTCTTATTGGGACCTCAGTTACAACTATGCTTAGCACCTAATGTAGACAACAGGTACACAATCCATGTACTTATTACTCTGCATTTTCTTTAAAAGTTTTGCTCTAGGCTGAAATTGCTACAATAACATTTTTCGGTTATTTGTACTGTTTAGTTGATAATAATCTTTGTTTCCTCTTACCATGAATAACTGATTTCCAAGGAACTGTGTGAATGCCTTTTTAAATTGGATTTTTGGCTGGGCATGGTGGCTCATGCCTGTAATGCCAGCACTTTGGGAGGCTGAGGTGGGCAGATCACCTGAGGTCAGGAGTTCAAGACCAGCTGGCCAACATGGTGAAACCCCATCTTTATAAAAATACAAAAATTAGCCAGGTGTGATGGTGGGTACCTGTAATCCCAGCTGCTCGGGAGACTGATGTGGGAGAATCGCTTGAACCTGGGAGGTGGGGGTTGCAGTGAGCTGAGCTCGCCATCTCAAAAAAAATAAAAATAAATTGGATTTTTTTTTTTTTTTTTTTTTTTTTTGGTGACAGAGTCTTGCTGTGTTACCCAGGCTGGAGTGCAGTGGTGCCATCTCGGCTCACTGCAACCTCCACCTCCCAGGTTGAAGCGATTCTCCTGCCTCAGCCTCCTGAGTAGCTGGAATTACAGGGACACGCCACCATGCCCTGCTAATTTTTTGTATTTTGTAGAGATGGGGTTTCACCATGTTGCCCAAGCTGGTCTTGAACTCCTGAGCTCGGGCAATCCACCCACCTAGGCCTGGATTTTTTTATTTCATTTTATTTTACTTTTTGGCCATTGACTATTGATCAAAAGATAAATCATGAGTCTGGTGGTTTCACAGAAATTACTCCTTAAATATTTGACTCCTCCAATGTAAAATTATTTGGCTAAACACAACCTTGAAATGACAAAACATGTACTTTGAGTTGTTTTTCCAGTAAAACAGACAAATTTGTGCTGATGCAGCGTTAGTATGTCACCCAGGCCCCCTTGGCAGGTGGGTGGGAGACTTTGAAACAAATGGCAAAGGTTAAGAAGTGAGAGTGCGGTAGCTCACGCCACTAATCCCAGCACTTTGGGAGGCCAAAGTGGGCGGATCACTTGAGGTCAGGAGATCGATACCAGCCTGGCCAACATGGTGAAACCCCCATCTCTACCAAAAATATAAAAAATTGGCCAGGCGTGGTGGCACACGCCTGTAATCCCAGCTACTCGGGAGGCTGAGGCAGGAGAATCACTTGAACCCGGGAGGCAGAGGCTGCAGTGAACTGAGATGGTGCCACTGCACTCCAGCCTGGGTGACAGAGCGAAATTCAGTTTCAAAAAAAGAAAAAAGAAGTGAGATCCTACCTTCGGGAGCAGATCAGAGCTAACTTTGAACCTATGTAACTTTGGCTCATGAGCATTATATTCTCACCTGCTGAAAAACAAGTATAGGGAGCTTTTTAAATTATTTATTTATTTTTAATTTTCGAGACAGGGTCTCCCTCTGTCGCCCAGGCTGGAATGCAGCGGCGCGATCACAGCTCACTGAAGCCTTGATTTTGTGTATTTTTGGTGGAGATGAGGTTTCTCCATGTTGCCCAGGCTGGTCTTAAGTTTAAACTCCTGTGCTCAAGTGGTCTGCCCACCTCAGCCTTCCAAAATGCTGGGATTACAGATGTGAGCCCCTGCACAATATAAAAAGGGGAAAATTTTTTTTCTATTTATTTAAAGTACAATATAAAAAGGGAAAAAAATTATCCTGTTTCAAACACTGCATTGTATAATTTTACCTGCCCTACAGGAGGCTTTTAAAAGATGTTTTAGAGAGATACTATCAATTTTTTTCCTCTGCGGTTCAACTGGAGCTCTTATTTTAATTGGAATCCTCTTAGTGGTTCAGAAATTGAATTTGACTAAAGGTTAAGTTGAGAATTCTTGCTTATTTTCTGGAATGAATTTTCCAGTCAGCGACAAAATACATAAATGCGTGCTTTTGTCTCAAGATATTTCTCTGGAGCACTCTAGCTAATTAAATCTGTTACCTATTTATAGTTCCTTTCGCATCTTTTCTTCAAATATGTTAGAAAATTTTAGTTATAGAGTGGGTTGGTTGGTAGGAAATATGAAGGAAAATGAAGAACCATTACTTCTTTTTTTGTTTTTGTTTTTAAGTAGGCAAGCTGTCTTCATTGTATCTCTCACTCTGCGCAAGAGTTCTCAGGTTTTTTGGTCTGAAGACACCTTTACACTTTTAAAAATTATTGAAGACCCAGAGAACTTACCTTGGAAAATTCTAGAAAACACAAGAATACACAGAACATATTCCATTAGCTGTCAGAACAATAATGTCAGCACATGTCATATTGCTTCTGGAAAATTCCACAGGATACTTGTGAGAGAATGAGTGGAAAAGGCAAATAACTTCTTGGTACTCTGAGAATCTGAGAATAGTTTGGTCTTGCAAACTTCCTGAAATGGTCTCCGGGACCCTGGGGATCTCCCACTGCCCAGACCACACTTTAAGGACCACTGCTCTGTATTGCTATATTCCAGAGAATACACTCTATTGCTGATTTTTTGTTTTTTTCTCCTACTGTCTCTTCAGGCTATTGATTTTATTAATGAGTGCATAAGTACGGGTAAGAAATTATAATCTCTTGGGGGCAGTTCATTCTTCCTGTTCTCACAAAGTAAAGAGGTTCAGTCAGTAACTCTGTCCACTGGATCGTCATCAAGAAAAAATATACGTACCTTCCTTGAGCACACTTACACAGCACCAGGATAACAAATGCAAAGATGGTAAATATGAGTGTTGAGGTTAATTAGGACTTAATCAGGAAAGACCTCCTCAAGATAATAAGTTTTTATCCAGTTAATAAAGGTAGAAGAAGAGCATTCCCAGCAGAAAAAAACGATGTGTAAAGTAATGAAGTGATTGGAGAAGAATGACTTAGAGGGATTCAGATAAGCTTGAATTTGGATATGTGAAATTGTAAATGTTCTAGATTAGTGGTCAACCGTCCTCCTATCCCCCCAGCTTTTTTATTTCACAGACCAGTCAGATTTAAGAAACTGTTTTTGAGAACCTCCAGGGTTGACAGCTTTTGGTGGGTGGAGCAAATAAGGGCATTTTAAAAAACAAAACAATTTCCATCTCTTATCATCATCATTTCTTAAAAGACACCAGATATATCTGCATACCTTGATAAACTGAGTAGTATGGATTCTTACAAGATTGAAGAAGATACTATGTTAACAGGATGAGCTGTGCATATAAATCCAACTTCCTAATTTTTGAGATTGGGAGCAAAAGATAACCTTTAATAGAGATTTTCCTTAAACACCTATTTCTAGCATCTTGTACTTAAGATTGATTGAAACAAACATCAAGCTCTTCAGTTTCCTGAATATCTTGGGCCTCTTCAAACACATGCTTTTTCCTGTTTTCCCTCTCCTAGAAAATATTTGTACCTTTGGCATATACCTCTTTCTATAATTCTTCTCTGAAGTTTATGTAGGTAATATTTCTAAGTTTCCATTGCATCATTTTTGCACTTACTACATTGGAATTATCATTGTGTAAGATGAACAGAGAACCTAAATATTTATTTATTTATTCTGTCTTCACCTTACACAATGATGAATACATTTTAAAACTGGATTCCAGCTGGGCACAGTGGTTCATGCCTGTAATCCTAACACTTTAGGAGACCCAGGTGGGTGGATCACTTGAGCCCAAGAGGCTGAGGTGGGAGGATTGCCTGAGCCCCAGGGAGGTGGAAGCCTCAGTGAACCGTGATCGTGCCACTGCATTCCAGCCTGGGCAACAGAGGGAGAGCCTGTCTTAAAAAAAAAAAAAAAAAAAAAAAAAAAAATTGGCTTCCATTACAGTATTTCCTTAATTCTAAGATATAAGAGTTTCATATTTAACTTTTTTGAAATCAATGCATCTTCATCAATTTGTATGTATATTATCGTGGTGGTACCTTTTTTTCCCCAGAAAAGTTGTTATTAAGTTGGTAACATGTCTCTAAGTCTCTACAGCGTCTTAAAATTGAAGGAGTTGAGCATACCGTATTTCAAGGCATCCAAGAAAAAAATGCCACCAATTGTAATTCTAAGACATTATGTATCGTAGGTCTATTCTGCTGTCAAATGTTTAAAAATGTGCATCTTAGAAACAGTTAAAACTTAAAGAAATAAAAATTAAAAAAAAATAGTTAAGACAAGGCTGGGCATGGTGGCTCATGCCTGTAATCCCAGCACTTTGGGAGGCTGAGACGAGTAGATCACCTGAGGTCAGGAGTTCGACACCAGCCTGACCAACATGGTGAAACCCCGTCTCTACTAAAAACACAAAAAATTACCCGGGAGTGGTGGCGGGAGCCTATAATGCCAACTACTTGGGAGGCTGAGGCAGGAGAATCACTTGAACCCGGGAAGCGAAGGTTGCAGTGAGTGGAGATCACTGCATTCCAGCCTGGGCAACGAGAGTGAAACTCCATCTCAAACAAAAAAGACTTGATGTTAAAGATTAAACAGGAAAATCACGTTTCACAAATGTATAGCCTGTGTGTCTTGCATTATTAAGAAGGACCATGGTAGCACAACAATTCTAAAAACAAAGAAAATTTTTCATTACTGACCACAACCAAGAAAACTACATTTATTCTCTTACAGTAGAACAGCAAGTAACAGGAGCCCAAACTATATATCTTTGTTCTTCAGTGATTTATTCTGTTTATTCCCTTTTGTCTTTATGGTATATACTTTTCCTAATCTTTCAATGCCCTGATAGTTTTTAACATAGTCATCATCTTTAGGCTCCATATATTAGGCTTCAGGATTTTATGTTACTGTCTTGGATAAATTGCCAAATTGCTAGGATTTTTGTTTGGTTGTAGTCACTGAGGAAATAAAATTTCTTCCCTTTAGCTTTGGGAAATTATTAAAATATGCCTAAATTTAGAGCTACACTTTAAATGAGATTATTTGAGTTATAAGTTAGCATACATTATCAGCAGCTATCATTAAATTGCTTGCCCTGGGGCAATTTAGTATATTTCTTTTTTCCAGATGTGACTTCTTTCTGAACCCTAAACAAAAGATGTGTGATCTCTTTTGGTTTTTTGTTTTATTTTTGAGATAGAGTCTCGCTCTGTCACCCAGGCTGGAGTGCAGTGGCTCGATCTCAGCTCACTGCAACCTTCACCTCTCAGGTTCAAGCGACCCTCCTGCCTCAGCCTCCCAAGTAGCTAGGATTACAGGCACCTGCCACCATGCCCGGCTAATTTTTGTATTTTTAGTAGAGATGAGATTTCACCACTTTGACCAGGCTGGTCTCGACTCCTGACCTCAGCTGATGCGCCTTGCCGAAAGATATATGATCTTTTGTGTTTTTGTGCTATTGGTTAGTCAGTGCTCCTTGAACATTTGAACATACAGGAAAACTACCACATTAATTACTGTTCTTTCCTTACAATATTGCCTAATGCTTAAAATAATTTTTCTTTTTTTTTTCTTTTGGGATGAGGTCTTGCTATGTTGCCCAGAATAGAGTAGTGCAAGTGTGATCATCATACACTACAGCCTCAAACTCTTGGGCCCTAGTGATCCTCCCACCTCAGCTTCCCAAGTAGCTGGGAAGCTGGAACTAAAGGCCCATGCCTCTGCACCTGGCTATGCTTAAAATATTTTTGATGTTGGTTTGTGTAGTGTTATTCTAATTTGTCTGTCTTTGTGACCTCCTGTTCTCTAATCTTTTTATCAGCTTTTAATTATAAATGTCAGTTGAGGCTCCGTTTATAGGCCTTTTTTTTCTTGTCTTTCACTTCATTTGGGGTCCATGTACATTTATTTCACTATCTTCAGTGAAATTTCGAGAACCATCTTTTTAGTCCTGGTAAGATAGTGCTTGCAGAAAATAACCAAAAAGATGGGTAGTCTTTCTTTTCTTTTCTTTTCTTCTTTTTTATTTATTAAGTCCAACCTGCAGAAGGGTGGTCATTCTCTTTTCTTTTTTTTTTTTCTGACACGGAGTCTCGTTCTGTCATCCAGATTGGAGTGCATTGGTGTGATCTCAGCCCACTGCAACCTCCACCTTCCTGGTTCAAGCGATTCTCCTGCCTCAGCCTCCCAAGTAGCTGGAATTACAGGCGCCTGCCACCACACCCAGCTAATTTGTATATGGGGGTTCATCATGTTGGACAGGCTGGTCTTGAACTGCTGACCTCAAGTGATCTGCCCACCTCGGTCTCCCAAAGTGCTGGGATTACAGGCGTGAGCCACTGCTCCTGGCCATTCATTCTCTTTTTAAAGTTACTTACCTGATTTCTCAACTCAAAACATGGGAAATTTTATTCCTCTCAGCTTGGCCCACACATCTCACATGTCTTCGGAAGTGGTTTGCTCACTAACGGTTTGTTCATTCTAGACTTTGTGCCTTTGCATACACCATTACATCTAACTTAGCATTCTTTGCCCTCTCCTCCTTCAAAGCCTGATTCAAATCTTCTGTCATGTGAAATCTTCCTTAGTTGGGCCTATCTGATTATTTATTCTTACTCTAATCATCCAGTCAGTACTTAAATACTTATGTAGTCAGCACTCATATTCATTTGAGTTTATAGGTTATTGAAAGATATCTAAACCCTAGAAGTTAGCTAGATCCAGTGCAGCAAAACTAGTAAAATAATTTTGACTGAACCTTGAAAATTGTTACAGCAGTGATTGACTTTAATTTTTGTCTTTGTAAATATATTGCTGATAAAAATTATTTCTCTCAGAAATTATCAACAAGGTTGTAGAGTCTACAGAGACAAGAATTGTTTTTCTACAAGGTTGTGTTACAGGGTACCTCAGTTTATTTTTAAATCCACTATCTACTCATCTGATGATTTAATGTATCAAATAGACTGGGTGCAGTGCTCAACGCCTGTGATCCCAGCACTTCTGGAGGCCAAGGCAGGGAGATCACTTGAGGTCAGGAGTTCAAGACTAGGCTAACCAACATGGTGAAGCCCTGTCTCTACTAAAAATAAGAAAAATTAGCCAGGTGTGGTGGCAGGCATCTGTAATCTCAGCTACTTGGGAGGCTGAAGCAGGAGAATCGCTTGAACCCAGGAGATGGAGGTGGCAGTGAGCCGAGATCACGCCACTGCACTCCAGCCTGGGCAACAGAGCGAGAGTCCCTCTAAAAATAAATAAATAAGTAAAATAAAATATCAAATAGTTTTAACAACAAAACATAGTTTTTATAGTCCCCAGTTTTTATTCCCCACAGGCACCACTTTCAAGTCTTTTGGCTGATTTTCATCTATTTGATATTGTCTGTTAACTTCCTAATAAGTTGAGAAGTTAGCCCTGTTGCCCTCATTTCACACACATAGACACTCCCTTTTCTTTCCTTCAATAACATAAGTTTTTTTTTTCCCCACATGAAGTTCAGTACTGGTGTTTGTGGTCATGTGATTATTCAGGATTGGAGCACTGGCTCTCTATAAAGTGTTGTCCAGAAACCCCAGAGAGGTTTCCAAGATCCTGTCACAGGGTCCATAAGTTCTAAAGTATTTTTTTTTATATAGTACTAAGGTTTTATTTATGTTTGGCATGCTCATTTTTTCCACAATTATACATGGAGTTTTCCAGTAGCCACGTGACATTTGATGACACGATGGCATCACACTGATAGCTAATGAAACATGCACTTGTGTGTTCTTGTGTTTTCCAGAATTTTCTGAGGTAAGAATACCTCAATTGATTGAATGCAGAGACAGGTATGAAAGTTGACCTGTGTTATATTAAACCACATATCAAAAAGCCTTGCAGAAATGTAAAATAAGGCTAATCACTAAATGTTTTGTTTTGGAAAAAAGTTACTTTTCATTAAAAGCAGTTACATATGTGGATATGTACTGGGTTTATGTCTTTGTTTTTTTCAGTAGACACTGAACAAATACTGATAACTGGTTTAGTTTAGTCAGAAATAGATTCTACTGTATTTTAACATGTTGGCCAGGCAGGGTGGCTCACACCTGTAATCCCCACACTTTGGGAGGCCAAGGTGGGTGGATCACCTGAGGCCAGGAGTTCAAGATCAGCCTGGCCAACATGGTGAAACCCCATCTCTACGTAGAATGCAAAAATTAGCTGGGCATGGTGGCCCGTAACTGTAATCCCAGCTACTCAGGAGGCTGAGGCAAGAGAATCACTTGAACCCGGGAGACGGAGGTTGCAGTGAACCAAGATCACGCCACTGCACTTCAACCTGGGTGACAGAGTTAAACTGTCTGAAAAGCAAACAAACATTACTTAATAGAAATTACTGGCCACGCGCGGTGGCTCACACCTTTAATCCGGGCACTTTGGGAGGCCGAGGCTGGCAAATCACAAGGTCAGGAGATCGAGACCATCCTGGCTAACATGGTGAAACCCTGTCTCTACTAAAAATATAAAAAATTAGCCGGTCGTGGTGGCGGGCGTCTGTAGTCCCAGCTCAAGAGGCTGAGACAGAAGAATGGCGTGAACCCGGAAGGGGGAGTTTGCAGTGAGCCAACATTGCGCCACTGCACTCAAGCCTGGGCGACAGAGTGAGACTCTGTCTCAAAAAAAAGAAATTACTTTGTACTTAAAGTTTATGTGCTTTGAATATCTGGTTTTATTATTAGAATATTAAAGCCTTCTCAAGCTTCAACCCAGTTTGCTAGAATTTTTGTCAGCCCTGTGTTCTCAGGAGAAAACAACTTACATCAAGAGTTTCATCAGCATTTCGTTTCAACAAACATTTGTTGATCATTTGTGCTTGGATGAGATGGAAAGAAGCATAAGACAGCTCCTAACTATCCATATCTTGTACTGCAACATCTACCCCATATGGTGAGAATTAACCTTAGGTTGATGACTCAGTTGCTGCAGAATCCTTGAACCTGGGAGGCGGAGGTTGCACTGAGCTGAGATCATGCCACTGCACTCCAGCCTGAGCAACAAAGTGAGACTCTCGGAAAAAAAAAAAGGTACATACAGCAAACTGAGGAACAATAGTAGGATACAGAGAGCTTTAAGCCATCAGTTATGAGTCTCTGTTAATTGTCTGTTATTAATTTGGTTATTGATTTTTGTTGTTCTTTTTTCTCCCTGTAGGTTTGTAAAAGAATGGACTTGGTCTGCCAGAGAATGTTGAATCAGGGATTTCTTAAAGTGGAGAGGTACCATAATCTATGTCAGAAACAAGTTAAAGCACAACTCCCAAGGTATGTTGTGGGTGGCAATGACAATGATATACAGCTGGTTTTGTTTGTTTCTTGACTTCTTTTTTTCAGTCTCGTGGTTTATATATTGCTTTCCAAGTTTTTATAGCAAAGGGCACAAAGATCACAATGTGATTTCTGCAGTGGTTTGTCCATTCTCACCGTTTCTGAGCAACATTTTACTGGAGGTTCTAGCCAGAGAAGATAGGCAAGAAAATGAAATATAAGGCATTCAAATGGGAAAAGAAGAAGTAGAACTCTGTGTTCACAGATGATATGATCTTGTGGATAAGGAGTGCACTAATTGATTGTTAAAGCTAGTAAACCAGTTCAGCAAGGATATGGGATATAAAAATAATATACAGAAATCAATTATGTTTATATACACTACCAATGAACAATCCAAAAAGGAAGTTCAACACATTTCATCATAGTTTCAAAAAGAATAGAATACTTAGTAATATATATAACAAAAACACAAGACTTGTATACTAAAAACTACAAATACCATTGAAAGAAATTAAAGAAGACTTAAATAAGTGGAAAGGCATTCTGTGTTCATGGATTCGAAGACTTCATATTGTTAAGATAACAATACTCTCCAGATTGATCTACACATTCAGTGTGATAGGGGTTGACAATAAGGTACAATATGTTTTGTTTGTTTCTTGACTTCTTTTTTTTTTTGTAACCCCATCAAAAATTCCAGCTGTCTTTTTTTTTTTTTTCCAAAACTTGATACACTGATCCTAAAATTCCTGTGGAAATACAAGAGTGTGACAATAACCAAAGCAATTTTGAAAAAGGAGAGGAGTATTGGAGGACTAACACTTCCCACTTTCAAAACTTAGTACAAAGCTATAGTAATCAAAACAGTATGGCACTGGCATAAGGATAGACTTGTAGATCAAAGAAATAGAGGCAAGAGTCTGGATAATAAAAGTTATATTTTTAATCAGTTGATTTTAACAAGAATGTCAAGATAATTCAATGCGGTGAGAATAGTGTTTTCAGCAAATGATACTGGGACAACTAGTTTTCTTCATGAAAATGAATGAAGCTGGACTTCTTCCTCATACTGTATATCAAAGTTAACTCAACAGGGATCATAGACCTAAGTGTAAATGTCAGCACTATATATAACCCTTAGAAGAAAATATAGTAGTAAGTCTTCATGAACTTGGATTAGGCAGTGACACCAAAAGCACAAGTAGTAAAAGAAAAAATTAGGCGAATTGGACTTAAAATTTAAAACTTTTGTGGCTCAAAAGACACCATTAAGAAAATGAAAAGACACGCTGCAAAATGAGAGAAAACATGCACAAATCGTGTATCCAGTTTGTATGAGGAACTCTTACAACTCAACAATAAAAAGACAAACCAGTTTTAAAAAGGGTAAAGGGGCCAGGTGCAGTGGCTCACACTTGTAATCCCAGCATGTTGGGGGACTGAGATGGGTGGATCACCTGAGATCAGGAGTTAAGACCAGCCTGGCCAGCATGGTAAAACCCTGTCTCTACTAAAACTACAAAAACTACCTGGGCGTGGTGTTGGGCGCCTGTAATCCCAGCTACTTGGAGGCTGAGGCAGGAGAATCGCTTGAACCCGGAAGGCGGAGGTTGCAGTGAGCCAAGGTCGCACCACTGCACTCCAGCCTTGGGGACAGAGCGAGACTCTCTCCAAGAAAAAGGGCAAAGGATTTGAATAGACACTTCTCCAAAGAAGATAAGTAATAGCCAACAAGCACATGAAAGGTGCTCAACATCATTAGTCATCAGGGGAATGCAAATCAAAACCACTACAAGGTTTATATCCACTAGTGCTTTATATCCACTAGGATGGCTACAATGGAAAAATGTTGGGGAGGATGTAGACAAATTGGAACCTTCATATATCAATGTTGGGAATGTAAAATGGTGCAGTCACTTTAGAAAACAGTGTGGCTCGAGGTCAGCAGATCGAGACCATCCTGGCTAACACGGTGAAACCCGTCTCTACTAAAAATTCAAAAATTAGCCGGGTGCAGTGGTGGGCACCTGTAGTCCCAGCTACACGGGAGGCTGAGGTAGAAGAATGGCGTGAACCCAGGGGGCGGAGCTTGCAGCGAGTGGAGATCGTACCACTGCACTCCAGCCTGGGCGACAGAGCGAGACTCCGTCTCAAAAAAAAAAAAAAAAAGAAAACAGTGTGGCTGTTCTCAGGCCGGATGTGATGGCTCATGCCTGTAATCCCAGCACTTTGGGAAGCCAAGGCAGGTGGATCACCTGAGGTCAGGAGTTCAAGCCAGCCTGGGCAACATGGTGAAACCCTGTCTCTACAAAAATTTGAAAATTAGCCAGGCATGATGTCCAGTGCGTATAATTCCAGCTTCTCAGGAGGCTGAGGCAGGAGAATTGCTTGAACCCGGGAGGCAGAGGTTGCAGTGAGCCGAGATCGTGCCATTGCATTCCAGCCTGGGCAACAGAGTGAGACTTGGTCTCAAAAAAAAAAAAAAAAGAAAGAAAGAAAACAGTTGGGCTGTTCTCAAAAAGTTAAACAGAGAGTTACTGTCTGAGCCACCAATTTCATTCCTACATAAGTACCCAAAATAAATGAAAACATAATGTTTGCACAAAAACTTGTACACGAACATTTTTAGCAGCATTATTCATAATAGCCAAAAAGTGGAGACAACCCAAGTGTCCATCAGCTGATGAGTAAACAAAGTGATGATATATCTGTATGATGAAATGTTACTGGGCAATAAAAAGGTACATGCTACAACAAGAACGAACCTTGAAAACTATGCTGAATGAAAGAAGCCAGAAACATAAGGCCACTTTATGATTCCATTTATCTGAAATCCTCAGAATAGGTCGATCCAGAGAAACATAAAGTAGATTAGTATTGCTAGGGACTGGGAGAATGAGAGTGGCTGATAATGGTTCCAGGAGTTCATTCTGTGGTGATGAAAATATTCTGAAATTAGATAGTGGTGATAGTTGTACAATCCTGTGAATATACTAAACACCACTAAATTGTCCTCTTTAAGATAATTTTAGGCCGGACGCGGTGGCTCAAGCCTGTAATCCCAGCACTTTGGGAGGCCGAGTCGGGCGGATCACGAGGTCAGGAGATCGAGACCATCCTGGCTAACACGGTGAAACCCCGTCTCTACTAAAAATACAAAAAAACTAGCCGGGCGAGGTGGCGGGCGCCTGTAGTCCCAGCTACTCCGGAGGCTGAGGCAGGAGAATGGCATAAACCCGGGAGGCAGAGCTTGCAGTGAGCTGAGATCCGGCCACTGCACTCCAGTCCGGGCGACAGAGCGAGACTCCGCCTCAAAAAAAAAAAAAAAAAAAAAGATAATTTTATTATGGATGAGTTATTTCTCAAATTGTTAAAAAGTTTAAAGGAGTTAAATTTTATGGTCCAAAGCATATAGTCTCCTGCCTATATTTCTATTTCTATGTGTAATCCATTCATTTATCTAATTTCTATGGTTCTAATAGCCATTAGATTTGATAACCAAAAAACCTTTTTTTTTTTTTGAGATGGTGTCTTGCTCTGTCGCCCAGGCTGGAATGTAGTGGTGCGGTGTTGGCTCACTACAACCTCCTCCTCCCAGATTCAAGCGAGTCTCCTGCCTCAGCCTCCCGAGTAGCTGGGACTATAGGAGTGTACCATCACGCCTGACTAATTTTTGTATTTTTAGTAGAGACGGGGTTTCACCATGTTGCCCAGCCTGGTCACAAACTCCTGACCTCAGGTGATCCACCTGCCTCAGCCTCCTAAAGTGCTGGGATTACAGGCGTGAACTTCCAAGCCCGGCCCCAAAAAACCTAATTTAAAAATATGTATATATAATTTGGGTTTTTTTTGTTTGTTTGTTTTCAAATATTTTGTCAGTGAGTACCAGTCCTTGATAAGGATTTCTAGGCATAGTGATTCATTCATCATTACAGTTAAATTATGACCCAATTGTAGATTTCTAAATTAACATGTAAAAAAGTGTTTCATTAAACTATCTTGATTGCTTAATATTTTAGTCCACAATACTGCTTTAATGGTTGCCTTGCTTTTATTATTATTATTATTATAGGAGAGAGTCAGAAAGGAGAAACCATTCATTAGCTCGTCATGCAGACATTCTTGCTGCTGTTGAAACAAGGCTGTCACTATTAAATATGACTTTCATGAAATATGTGGATTCCAATCTCTGTTGCTTCATCCCAGGAAAGGTAAAATAGAATTGCTTGCCTAGAACAGCTGGACTGCCCTACATAAACTTATTATAAAGTTATGAATTTTTAATTTTAGAAATGTTAGAATTGTTTCTACTTCTCTAAATGAGTTTCTACTAATGAATTTGGCTTCTGTACAGTTATTAATATAAATATATATCATTTATGTGATCTTTATATTTAAAATTCTAATTATGAAATAGACAGTTGAAACTCTAATATTATTTAGAGAAGTTTGTTAAGAGTTCATACTTAAGAATAAAATTTGAGGTTTTACTGTTTCATATGATGCCAGAGATACAGCAATGAACAACATACATATTATCCCTGCCTTCAAGACTGTTAAAATTTTGGGGAGGTGGAATAGGAGGGACAAGCTGGTTTTTGTTTTGTTTGATAAATGTTTCATAAAGACAACTTTATAAACTTTCAGATTTCACAAGAATAAACAATTGCTATTTACCAATATTCCGAGAACTATATAGCAGTCCTGTTTAACATAGAAATAAATATATTGTGGCATATTTACCATTACTAAGTTAATAAAAACTCCAACATTCAACACACTACTTATACCTTCAGTAGTACCCTGCTCCTTGAATTAAGTATAAATTGAGATATGTCTGTATCTTTTTATATGGAAGTGGTAGAGATGTAATTAAAGGTCATTTTGCTACTTGGTTGATGCTAGCAAAAGGTTCCCTTAACATGGTTGGAAATAATTAATATCTAGTAAAATTTGAATGTTCTCTTTTTATTTCCAAAGATAATTTACATTGGCAATATTTAATATGTACTTTGTCCATTTTTAGTTTTCTTTGACATTTATTTTTGGGGGAATCACATTTCTTATAATTGTATTTGAAATATTTTTGGTATATCTCGCTGTCTTTGCATTATCCACATTTTCTTTTAAAGATCTTGTTGCATACCAGCACATTACCTACTAATGCTTTTTATAGGGTGCTGTAAGAGGGTGACCAGTTAGATACTTCAGAGTGATTCTTATGCCAGATTTTTCTGAATCTGACTTAAAGGCCTTAACTTTTAAGTGTTCCTGAGAAGTTCTTTGAACTTAGCTTGTTTCATATAGCATCATAGTTTTTATTGCATATCTCATTGTTAGAAACATGAATGTTTAAGAAACATCTCACAGTTACCATAACTTCCAAGAGGGTTCAGTCAGTTGTTAAGTAACAGAGTTGAATAGTTTGTGACAGAGTTCATGTGGCCTACAAATATTAAAATATTTAGGATCCAGGCTGGTTGTAGTGACTCAAACCTCTAATCCCAGATACTTATGAGGCTGAGGCACGAGAATCCCTTGAACCCGGGAGGTGGAGGTTGCAATGAGCCAAGATCACACCACTGCACTCCAGCCTGGGCAACAGAGCAAGACTCTGCCCCAAGAAAAAATAAAAAGAAAAGAAAAATTTAGTATCTGGCCTGTACAGAAAAAGTTACCAATTTCTGTGCTAGTTGATCAGGCTCGTGTGTTTGGAATGGTGATCTTTACAGTCCAAATAAATAATGTTGCCAGGCGCAGTGGCTCACACCTGTAATCCCCACCCTTTGGGAGGCCGAGGCAGGCAGATCACAAGGTCAGAAGATCGAGACCATACTGGCCAACATGGTGAAACCCCATCTCTACTAAAAATACGAAAATTAGCTGAGCATGGTGGCACACGCCTGTAATCCCAGCTACTCGGGCATCTGAGGCAGGAGAATCGCTTGAACCAGGGAGTTGGAGGTTGCAGTGAGCCGAATCATGCCACTGCACTCCAGCCTGGCAACAAAGCAAGACTCCGTCTCAAAAACAAACAAAGAATGTTAAATTCACTTGAGTCCCTGTCATTTTTTGGAAACCACTTGTTGACTTTTTTTTTTTTTTCTTTTTGAGACGGAGTCTCGCTGCATTACCACCCAGGCTGGAGTGCAGTGGGGCAGTCTCAGCTAACAGCAACCTCTCCCTCCCGGTACAGGAGTGTTCCCTTTTTTGTACTTCACATGCTTAAACTTTTCACATCCTGTCTGCAAAAAATAAGGATGTGGCATTTAGTTTCCACATGATAAAGTAAGAACATTATACAAAATTTTCAGTCTAACATATAATCTTCATTTAATATATGGTGTTTATGATAAGTTGTTCTTGTTTTCCCTGAGATCTTGCTTCTCGGATATACTTAAAAGTCTAGGCCGGGTGCGGTAGCTCACACGTGTAATCCCAGCACTTTGGGAGGCTGAGGCGAGCGGATCACGAGGTCAGGAGATTGAGACCATCCTGGCTAACATGGTGAAACCCTGTCTCTACTAAAAATACAAAAACAAAATTAGCTGGGCCTGGTGGCAAGCGCCTGTAGTCCCAGCTACTCGGGAGGCTGAGGCAGGAGAATGGCATGAACCTAGGAGGCAGAGCTTGCAGTGAGCTGAGATCACACCACTGCACTCCAACCTGGGCGACAGAGCAAGACTCTGTCTCCAAAAAAAAAGTTCAGAAGCGTTTTTGTTTTTGAAATGGAGTCTCGCTCTGTCGCCCAGGCTGGAGTCCAGTGGCACAATCTCAGCTCACTGCAACCTCTGCCACCCACCTAGGTTTAGGCGATTCTTATGCCTCAGCCTCCTGAGTTGCTGAGACTACATGTGCACACCCCACACCCAGGTAATTTTTGTATTTTTAGTAGAGATGGGGTTTCACCATGTTGGCCAGGCTGGCCTCAAAACTCCTGACCTCAAGTGATCCGCCTGCCTTATCCTCCCAAAGTGCTGGGATTACAGGTGTGAGCTACTGTGCCTGGCCACGGAAGCTTGTATACTTTGTTAAGAAAACCAACTTTTGTGATTTTATATGGACTACATTCATTTTGTCCAACTTTAGGTCTACAGTGAGCATTTTATTCACTTTAGTGAATCTGAGTAGTAGCAGCATTATAGTTTAAATTAGATAGCCAAATATGTACCAGAATTTTGGACCTTTAAAGTAAAAGTTGGGGCCGGGCGCGGTGGCTCGCACCTGTAATCCCAGCACTTTGGGAGGCCGAGGTGGATGGATCTTGAGGTCAAGAGATCGAGACCATCCTGGCCAACATGGTGAAATCCCATCTCTACTAAAAATACAAAAATTAGCTGGCCGTGATGTTGTGAACCTGTTATCCCAGTTACTCAGTAGGCTGAGGCAGGAGAATCGCTTGAACCCGGGAGGTGGAGGTTGCAGTGAGCCGAGGTCGTGCCACTGCCCTCCAGTCTGGGCTATAGAGTGAGACCCTGCCACACACGCACAGAAAGAATTTAGACAGGTTACAAGTTTGCTATTACCTAGGACAGGGACCAGCAAACTTTTTTTTTGGTAAAAGGCCAGATCATAAAAAGTTTTGGCCTTGTGAGCCTTGTGCTCTCTGTCACAGCTATGCAATTCTGAGAAACAGCTGCGTGCAATGTGTGGTAAATGAATGCTTGTGCCTGCGTTCCAGTAAAACTTTATTTACAAAACCAGGCATAGGCTAAATAGGGGCATAGTTGGCCAACCCTAACTACCACATTGATATTCTCTTTATCTTCTCTCAGAACTAAGATGTTGTAGAATGTTGGCTTACTCCTTATACATTTCTCAAATCTTCTGTTTAACACATGGAAGTTACACTTTTTACAGTAAACTCATGTTAGTATCAGCAGTTTACATATACTGAAGCACAACTATATGTGAGCATTGAGCAACCAACCGTTCACAGAGATAATGAAAAAAGATGTGGATAGTCTCTGCTCTTCTGTTTTATTTATATATTTTTAAAATATTTTTAGAGACAGGGTCTCACCATGTTGCCCAGGCTGTCTTAAACGCCTAGACTCAAGCAATCCACCCACTTCAGCCTCCCAAAGTGCTGGGATTACAGGTGTGAGCCCCCATACGGAGCAGCATAGCCTCTGCTCTTTTTTGTTTTGTTTTGTTTTGTTTTGAGATGGAGTATGTCTCTGTCAGCCAGGCTGGAGTCTTGGCTTACTGCAACCTCCGCCTCCTGGGTTCAAGCGATTCTCCTGCCTCAGCCTCCCAAGTAGCTGGGACTACAGGCGCATGCCACCATGCCCAGCTAAGTTTTCTTGTATTTTTAATAGAGACAGGGTTTCACCTTGTTAGCCAGGATGGCCTCGATCTCCTGACCTCATGATCCGCCTGCCTCAGCCACCCAAAGTGCTGGGAGTACAAGTGTGAGCCACTGCACCCTTCCCAGTTTCTGCTCTTAATTGTCCCTAGTAGCCCTGGTAAACCTTCTGTTCTTATTGAAACACAGTGGTCCCCAAGAATTAGGGGTTTTAGAATATAATTGGCTATGTAAGGCCATGAAGCTATATTTCCCTGAACAGACATAAAAATCTATATATTAGGCATTATTGGCTTGTATTTATTGTTCTGGGAAAGAAAACTGGTGGTGGTACATTTTTTTATTCCTTTTTTCGTGTGTAAATTTTTGTTTTCTTGTAATTTCAAGTTTACACAAAAATTACAAGACTAGTACAAGGAACTCCCATAGAGCTTATTTGCATATCCAGCAGTTATTTACCTTTCATCCTGTTTGCTTTTATTTTCTCTTTATAAATACATTTTGGCCAGGCACAGTGGCTGCCGCCTGTGATCCCAGCACTTTGGGAGGCCGAGGCGAGTAGATCACAAGATCAAGAGATCGAGACCAGCCTGGCCAACATTGTGAAACCCCGTCTCTACTAAAAATACAAAAATTAGCTGGGCATGGGCCAGGTGCGGTGGCTCACGCCTGTAATCCTTTGGGAGGCCAAGGCAGGTGGATCACGAGGTCAGGAGATGGAGACCATCCTGGTTAACACGGTGAAACCCCGTCTCTACTAAAAATACAAAAAAACTAGCCAGGCGTAGTAGCAGGCGCCTGTAGTCCCAGCTACTTGGGAGGCTGAGGCAGGAGAATGGTGTGAACGTGGGAGGCCGAGCTCGCAGTGAGCCGAGATTGTGCCACTGCACTCCAGCCTGGGTGACAGAGCAAGACTCCATCTCAAAAAAAAATAAAATCAAATAAAGTAAAATTAGCTGGACATGGTGGCACGTGCCTGTAGTCCCAGCCACTTGGGAGACTGAGGCAGGAGAATCACTTGAACCCAGGAGGCGGAGGTTGCAGTGAGCTGAGATTGCGCCACTGTACTCCAACCTGGTGATAGAGTGAGACTTCATCTCAAATACATACATACATGTATACATACATACTTTTTGGCCAGGCATGGTGGCTCATGCCTGTAATTCTAATACTTTGGGAGGCTGAGACGAGCAGATGGCTTGAAGCCGCTAGAAGTTCAAGACCAACCTGGGCTGCAAAGTAAGACCCCTGTCTCTACAAAAAAAAATTAATTAGCTGGGTGTGGTGGCATGCACCTGTAGTCCCAGCTACTTGGGCGGCTGAGGTGGGACGATTGCTTGAGCCTGGGCAGTCAAGGCTGCAATGAGCTATGATCATTCCACTGCACTCCAGTCCTGGGTGACAGAGCAAGATCCTGTCTCAAGAAAATAAAATGTAGGCCGGGTGCAGTGGCTCAAGCCTGTAATCCCAGCACTTTGGGAGGCCGAGACGGGCGGATCACGAGGTCAGGAGATCAAGACCATCCTGGCTAACCTGGTGAAACCCCGTCTCTACTAAAAAATACAAAAAACTAGCCGGGCAATGTGGCGAGCGCCTGTAGTCCCAGCTACTCGGGAGGCTGAGGCAGGAGAATGGCGTGAACCCGGGAGGCGGAGCTAGCAGTTAGCTGAGATCCGGCCACTCCACTCCAGCCTGGGCGACAGAGCGAGACTCCGTCTCCAAAAAAAAAAAAAAGAAAAGAAAATGTAAATACTTTTTTTCCTGAACCACTTGAAAATAAGTTGGAGACACTGTGCTCCTTAGTTCCTAAATATTTCATTGTATTTCCTAAAAGCTAGGATACTCTTACTTAACCATAGTACAGAGAGCAAAATCAGAAAATTGTAACACTGATGTAATACTGTTATGTAGTTAACAGTTCATACTCAAGTTTCATCACATATTCCAATAATACTCTTCCTATCAATTTTTTTTTTGTTAATACAGAATGTAATCCAGAACCATGGATGGACTCTAATCTTCTTATATCTGGAACAATTCCCTAAGCTCTCTTTGTGTCACTTGATAGTCACATTTTTGAAGAAGATAGGTCAGTTATTTTGAGGGATATGCTTCCATTTAAGTGTAATGCTTACAGAATGTTGTTTTTGTTTCTTTTGAAGTTGATTTTAATGTGGAGCTACTCTTTTTTTTTGTTTTTGAGACTGGTCTTGCTCTGTCGCCCAGGCTGGAGTGCAGTGGCACGATCTCTGCTCACTGCAAGCTCCGCCTCCCGGGTTCACGCCATTCTCCTGCCTCAGCCTCCGGAGTAGTTGGGACTACAGATGCCATCACCACGCCCGGCTAGTTATTTTGTATTTTTTTTAGTAGAGACGAGATTTCACTGTGTTAGCCAGGATGGTCTTGATCTCCTGACCTCGTGATCCACCCGCCTCGGCCTCCCAGAGTGCTGGGATTACAGGCATGAGCCACCGCACCCGGCCAATGTGGAGATATTCTTAAAAATCAAGAGTAGTTGGGAACATTTCTCCTTTTACTATGCTTGTCCCAAAATAAATATATACAGCCATGAGCCTTTAAAGGAAAAAAAAAAGTCTGTTTTCATATTAAAGAGAATATAACAGGCCAGGCAGGATTGCTCACGCCTGTAATCCCAACATTTTGGAAGGCTGAGGCGGGTGGATCACCTAAGGTCAAGAGTTCTAGACCAGCCTGGCCAACTTGGTGAAACCCCATCTCTACTAAAAATACAAAAAATTAGCCAGGCATGGTGGCATGCGCCTATAATTCCAGCTACTCAGAAGGCTGAGGCAGGAGAATCGCTTGAACCTGGGAGGTGGAGGTTGCAGTGAGCCGAGATCATGCCACTGTACTCCAGCCTGGGCAACAGAGTGAGACTCTGTCTCAAAAAAAAAAAAAAAAAATTATTCTGAAAAATAAGAAAAGATACGCCAGCCTGGCCAACATGGTGAAACCCTTTCTCTACTAAAAATGCAAAATTAGGCCGGGCGTGGTGGCTCAAGCCTGTAATCCCAGCACTTTGGGAGGCCGAGACGGGCGGATCACGAGGTCAGGAGATCGAGACCATCCTGACTAACACGGTGAAACCCCGTCTCTACTAAAAATACAAAAAATTAGCCGGGCGAGGTGGCCGGCGCCTGTGGTCCCAGCTACTCGGGAGGCTGAGGCAGGAGAATGGCGTGAACCCGGGAGGCGGAGCTTGCAGTGAGCTGAGATCCAGTCACTGCACTCCAGCCTGGGCGACAGAGCAAGACTCCGTCTCAAAAAAAAAAAAAAAGCAAAATTAGCCACATGTAGTGACAAATGCCTGTAGTCCCGCCTACTCAGGAGGCTGAGATAGGAGAATTGCTTGAACCTGGGAGGCAGAGGCTGCAGTGAGCCGAGATCGATCCATTGCACTCCAGCCTGGGTGAGACATAGCAGGAAAAAAAGATACAGTCATGCATCATTTAGCAAAGAGGATCCATCCCAAGAAATGCATTGTTAGGTCACTTTGTCATGTGAACATCATGGAGTGTATTTACACAAACCTAGATGGTTTTTATACACATAGGCTATATGGTATAGCCTATTGCTCCTGAACTGCAAACCTGTACAGCATGTTACTGTACTGAATATTATAGGCAATTGTAACGCAATCATATTTGTATATCTAAACATAGAAAAGGTACAGTAAAAGTAGGGTAAAAAAAATGGTATACCTGTATAGGGCACTTATGATGGAACTCAGTTTCTCTGGGTAAGTCAGTGTGTGAGTGGTGAGTGAATGTGAAAGCCTAGGATGTTACTGTACACTTTGTAAACACTGAATACTGAGGCTACATTAATTTTGTTTTTTTTTTCTTTTTTGGTACTGGGTCTTGCTGTATCACCTAGGCTAGAGTGCAGTGGCATGACCCCAGTTCACTGTAGTCGTGACCTCCCAGACTCAAGATGATCCTCCCACCTCAACCTCCCAGGTACCTGGGACTACAGACACATTACATTTTTTTTTTTTTTTTTAATTTTGGGGGCCAGGCATTGTGGTTCAGGCCTGTAATCCCAGCACTTTGGGAGACTGAGGCAGGCGGATCACCTGAGGTCAGGAATTTGAGACCAACCTGGCCAGCATGGCAAAACCCAGTCACTGCTAAAAATGCAAAAATTAGCCAGGCATGGTGGTGTGCACCTGTAGTCCCAGCTACTCAGGAGGCTGAGGCAGGAGAATGGCGTGAACCTGGGAGGCGGAGCTTGCAGTGAGCTGAGATCTGGCCACTGCACTCCAGCCTGGGTGACAGAGTGAGACTCCATCTCCAAAAAAAAAAATTGCCAGGCACAGTGGCTTGCGCCTGTAATCCTAGCACTTCGGGAGGCCAAGGCAGGTGGATTGCCTGTGCTGAAGAGTTTAAATCAGCCTGGGCAACATGGTGAAACCCTGTCTCTACTAGAAATACAAATAGTAGCCGGGCATGGTGGTGCGCGCCCATAATCCCAGCCACTCGGGAGGCTGAGGCACGAGAATTGCTTCAACCCAGGAGGTGGAAGTTGCAGTGAGCCAAGATTGTGCCACTGAATTCCAGCCTGGGGGACAGAAAGAGACTCTGTCATAAATAAATAATTGTGCCACTGAATTCCAGCCTGGGGGACAGAGACTCTGAAATAATAAATAAGTAAGTAAATAACAGAATGAGACTCTGTCTTAAATAAATAAGCAACCAAGCAAGTGTGCAGTGGTGCGGGCCTATAGTCCCAACTAAAAAATACATATATTAACCAGGTGCGGTCGTGCGGAACCCAGGAGACAGAGGTTGCAATGAGCCAACATCGCGCCACTGCACTCCAGCCTGGGCAACAGAGACTCTGTCTCAAAAAAAGGAAAAAGAGAAAAAAAACAGTTCCTGGCCAGGGCCACTGTCTGTTGAATTTGTACATTCTCCATATATCTGTATGAGTTTTCTCTGGGCACTCTGATTTCCTCCGACATCTCAAGAGCTGTGCCTGTTAGGTTCATTAGCATGTCTTAGTGGCCCCAGTGTGAGTGTGGGTGTGAGGGCACTCTGCAGTGAGATGGCATCCTGGCCAGGGTGCATAACCACCTGGTGCCCTGAGCTGCCAGGATGGGCTCCAGCCACCTGCAACCCTGAATTAAAATAAGCAGATTGAGAAATGAATAGCCAGGCGTGGTGGCTCACACTGCACTGTAATCCCAGCACTTCGGGAGGCTGAGGCAGGTGGATCACTTGAGGTAAGGAGTTTGAGACCAGCCTGGCCAGTAGAGACAGTGAAACCCCATCTCTACTAGAAATACAAAATTTAGCTGGGCGTGGTGGCGTGCACCTGTAATCCCAGCTACTTGGGAGGTTGACACACAAGAACCACTTGAACCTGGAAATGGAGGTTGCAGTGAGCTGAGGTTGTGCTGCTGTACTCCAACCTGGAGCAATGAAACTGTCTCAGAAAAAAAGGAATGAATGAATGAATGGACCAGGTGTGGTGATTCATGCTTATAATCCCAGCACTTTGGGAGGCCAAGATAGGAAGATCGCTTGAGACCAGGAGTTCAAGACCAGCCCGAGCAACATAGGGAGACCTCGTCTCTACAGAAAAAAATTAGGCAGGCATGATGTGCGCACACCTATGGTCCCAGCTACACAGGAGGCTGAGGTGAGAGGATCGTTTGAGTGCAAGAGGTCAGGGCTGCAGTGAGCCGTGGTCATGCCACTACACTGCAGCCTGGGCAACAGGGCAAAGACCCTATCTCAAAAAAACAAAAAAGGCTGGGCGCAGCAACTCACACCTGTAATTTCAGCACTTTGGGAGGCCAAGGTGGGCGGATCACAAGGTCAAGAGATCGGGACCATCCTGGCCAACATGGTGAGACCCCATCTCTACTAAAAAATCCAAAAATTGCCCTGGGAGTTCACGCCTGTAGTCCCAGCTGCTTGGGAGACTGAGGCAGGAGACTCGCTTGAACCTGGGAGGTAGGGGTTATAGTGAGCCGAGATCATGCCACTGCACTCCAGCCTGGTGACAAAGCAAGATTCCATCTCAAAAAAAAAAAACAAAACGCCCTCCATATTTGTTATTGTTTGTTTCTGAACTGCATGTTGGTAGGAGGTGCTCCTTAAAATTTTTGCTTTACAAACATGTATTCTCTGATGTAACCCACCACCATATGATTGCCATAGCTCACTGATTGACAAAAAATTGGATACATTATCTTGTTTTTATTAATCTTTCTTAAATGTATGTATAGTTCACATTTATTTCAGTGTTTGATATTAGAAGTGTTTTAGGGGCCGGGCGTGGTGGCTCACACCTATAATCCCAGCACTTTTGGAGGCTAAGTTGGGTGGATCACTTGAGGTTAGGCATTCGAGACCAGCCTGGCAAATATGGTGAAACCCCATCTCTACTAAAAAAATAAATAAATAAATACTAAAATTAGCCGGGCTTGATGGCGGGTACCAGTAGTCCCAGCTACTGGGAGACTGAGGCAGGAGAATCTCTTGAACTGGGGAGGCAGAGGTTTCAGTGAGCTGAGATCACACCACTGCGCTCCAGCCTGGGCAACAGAGCAAGACTACATCTCAAAAAAGTTAATTAATTAAATAGAAGTGTTTTAGGTCTTTATTTAGAGGCTTGGTGGTTTTTGTGACTAGAAATGTGCCTTAGGAACTTAACACTTGTTTATATTAATTAGCCTATGATGCAATTGGTTTCATTACATGTCATTTAACTTAAAGTCGGAGTTTTCAAGAACCTATCAACATTAAAATGAGGACTTATGTATAATATAGTAAATACTAGGCGATGGGAATTTTTCAACTCCATTGTAATCTTACAGGATGACCCTCAGATGTGGTTTGTCATTGACTGTAACTTCATGATGCAGCACATAACCATATTCAAACAAACATGCCATATAAAGAATATTCAGGCCAGGCGTGGGCGTGGGCCGGGTGCAGTGGCTCACACCTGTAATCTCAGCACTTTGGGAGGCCAAGGCAGGTGGATCACCTGAGGTTGGGAGTTTGAGACCAGCCTGACCAACATGGAGAAACCCCATCTCTACTAAAAATACAAAATTGGCCGGGTGTGGTAGCACAAGCCTGTAATCCCAGCTACTCAGGAGGCTGAGGCAGGAGAATTGCTTGTACCCAGGAGGCGGAGGTTGCGGTGAGCCGACATCGTGCCATTGCACTCCAGCTTGGGCAACAATAGCGAAACTCCGTCTCAAAAAAAAAAAAAAAAAAATTATCCGGGTGTGGCGGCACACGCCTGTAGTCCCAGCTACTCAGGAGGCTGAGGCAGGAGGATCACTTGAACCTGGGAAGTGGAAGTTGCAGTGAGCTGAGATTGGGCCATCACACTCCAGCCTGGGCAATAGAGTGAGACTATCACCAAAAAAGAAAATTAAAAAGAATATTCAGAAAATGTTAGATTTACTGAAGATTTTAAAATTGGAGGAAATTTTTTTAAAAAATAAAAGGGGTAGAAGGGAAAATTAAGGAAAACTCAAGTACAACAAAAAGACAAAAATGGAAAATCAGAAAAAAATGAGAATTTATGAGGTTCAGTATTTTAGCAGGAGCTTTGTTTGCTAAACGGTAGATTTAAAAAGATTACTTTTCAAGAAAAAAAAAAACAAACAAACAATAAAAAAGATTACTTTTCACCCACATTAGTCTAAAAGCCTAAATGATATTCATAGTATATAACTTGTTGTTGTACCACTTTAGACATAACCATGGTACTTCTACTGTGTGTTAGAAATGTGATGGTGTACTTTTTAATTTTTGTAGAGACTGTTTCTAGCTATGTTGCTCTTGAACTCCTGCCTCCCTTGGCCTCTCAAAAAGTGCTGAGATTATAGGCATGAACCACCAGCCACAGCCTGTACTGTACTTTCATAAAACTAAAAAAAAATTTTTTTTTTTTTTTGGAAACTGAGTCTTGCTATGTCGCCTAGGCTGAAGTGCAGTGGCATGATCTGGGCTCACTGCAACCTCTGCCTCCTGGGTTCAGGCCCTTCTTCTGCCTCAGCCTCCCAAGTAGCTGGGACTACAGGCACATGCCACCATGCACGGCTAATTTTTGTATTTTTAGTAGAGACGGTTTCACCACATTGGCCAGGCTGGTCTCGAACTCATGACCTCATGATCCGCCCTTCTCGGCCTCCCAAAGTGCTGGGATTACAGGCCACCGTGCCTGGCCAAAAATATTTTTTATAACATTCAGTCAAGCTCTGTATTCGTGGGTTCCACATTCATGGATTCAACCAACCATGGATAGAAAATATTTAGTAAGACTCCATCTCAAAGAAAAGAAAATATTTAGAGAAGAAAAACAATTGCCAGGCGCAGTGGCTCACGCATGTAATCCCAGCACTTTGGGAGGCTGAGACAGGTGGATCACGGGGTCAAGAGTTCAAGACCAGCCTGACCAATATGGTGAAATCCTGTCTCTACTAAAATTACAAAAATTACCTGGGCATGGTGGCGAGCACCTGTAGTCCCAGCTACTCAGGAGACTGAGGCAGAAGAATCGCTTGAACCCAGGAGGCAGAGGTTGCAGTGAGCTGAGATCACGCCACTACACTCCAGCCTGGGTGACAGCGAGACTCTGTCTAAAAAAAAAAAAAAAAAAAGAAGAAGAAAAACAATTTTTAAAACCACAGCTATTTTTAAAATATGAATTTTAAAATAATACAATGTAACAACTATTTACAAAGCTTTGACATGGTATTAGGGTAGGTAATCTAGCAGTGATCTAGGTTATATGCAAATACTATGCCATTTTATATAACGGACTTGAGCACACACACATTTTGGCAATATGGGTCCTGGACCCAAACGCCCGAGGATGTGGAGGGACTGACTATTTTATTTCCTACAGCCTGGATAAGGTTCAAACATGTAGTATATCATTTGAAAGGTGTAGAAAAACCATTAAGAGTTTTAAGTGACCTTCCTAAGGCCTGTGGTCTTTCCACTAGACCTCAAGACTCATACCATTACATTCTTGTTAATGTAATTTGCAAAAAAAAAAAAAAGATTAAATCTACTCAGAAAATGAACTGTTTTGAAAATTTATTAAATACCATGCTTTCTTAATATATAGCTCTAAAGCCATGGCAGCCCCTTAAAACTGAATGGTAGAAGCAGTATGGTTCTCACACATACTTTCCTTCCCTTATTTTTTTCCTTCACCTTATCCTCTACGTAAAGCTTTTGGATAAAGAAAAGAAACTATTTTAAATTTTATTGAAAATACAGATTATCCCATTTCACTAAAATAATCTCTATACAGTAAGATTGTTAAATGTTCTTTTTTAATGGAAGACTGGGGCAAATGGAAAGAGTTAACTTGCTTTATACTATATTTAGAAGACTACAGTAAAGATAATATTTCACAAATTATAGACGTATTTTCACATTACTTTTATAGGCAAAACCACAGTTACTTTGAAACCAACCTAATAATTTACTGTCAGTTAGCAAACCCGGAAGGATATTTTGATATGAAAGTTATTCTGAAGAATAAGGATCATGGAAAAGGACTAATTGTATAATACATGTTTTTAAGAAACATCTTAGAATAAGTGCTTGGTACACGATAGTACTGCATAACTACTGTATAAATGTTGAATTGCTGCTGGGTGCAGTGGCCCCTATCTGTAATCCCAGCAGGAGATCCAGACCATCCTGGCTAACACAGTGAAACCCCGTCTCTACTAAAAAAAAAATACAAAAAATTAGCTGGGCATGGTGGTGGGCGCCTGTAGTACCAGCTACTCAGGAGGCTGAGGCAGGAGAATGGCGTGAACCTGGGAGGCGGAGCTTGCAGTGAGCCAAGATCACGCCACTGCACTCCAGCCTAGGTGACAGAACAAGTCAAAAAAAAAAAAAATTGTTGAATTGCTATCCTATCACCTAGCCATCCACATCATCCCTGTGCTCCACTCCACACTTTGTTTCGTCAGGTGTATCTTCCTCCTGCTCTGACTTCCCTTACCTGTTGAAATTTTACTTATTCCTCATTACCGTGTCCTTCATTAGACCTACCCAGTTCTCTCTCTCAAGCAGATCTTAATCTCTACTCTGTTTTCATACAGCACTTTGCTGATACATTGAACTTACTACAGTCTGAGTTTTGCTTTGCTGTTTATGGGTCTTTCATAGAGTCATCTTTCACCGGATAGGATCTGTGTCTTATTCATGCCTATACCATTACAACAGTCCTATTCTGGCTCAAATACACTATATTCTTCTGTCTACCAGTATTTATATATGTAAAATATCTAGAGGTGTATTAATAAGGCCGTGGGTATTTTATTAAACATATAAATACCATTTTAAGTATTATGTATTTTTACAAGTCCCTCTCAATAGAAATCTTGTTTACTATGACCTTTGTGTTCAAAACATAATCATCTGACTTCTGAAAAACCATGTAATTTTTTTTTTTTTTTTTTGAGATCGTCTAGCCCCGTCATCTGGGCTAATCACAGCTCATGGGACTATAGGCATGTGCAACTGTGCACAGCTAATTTTTTAATTTTTTTGTAGAGACAACTCGCAGTGTTGCCCAGGCTGGTCTCAAACTCCTGTCCCCAGTCAGTCTTCCCACCTCGGCCTCCCAAAGTGCTGGCTCTGTAGGTATGAGCCACCATGCCTGGCCAAAAAACAAATTCTTGTGTTGAATTTAATCCTGTCATTTGTCCTTAAACAGTTTTGTTTAGATGTATCAATTAATATTAAACAATTAATATACTTAACTACCTTTATCCCTTGTTTATTGAGTGTCTGCCATGTGCTAGACATTGCTAGGCTCTGGGGATCTGACAGTGAAACATGGTATGATCTCTTCTGTCGTAGAGTTACTACATTATAGGGAAAACAGAAATTAACAAAAAGATGTACTTACAAATTGTAATGTGTATTCTGAAGGGGAATAAAGGGTTGAATGAAGATGTTAACATGATTGAAACTGGAGAAGAGTTCAGAAAAGACTTCTGAGAAAGTACAGTGTTACTGTGACCTCATGTATAACAAGGGAATTTGAAGTGAGGAAGATACACCGGGACAGCTTTCCAGGAAAGGGATCCAAATGGACAAAAGCCCTGGGGCAAAACGATGGGGCACTTGATTTAGTTCAAAGGGCTGATGTCCAGTTTGTATCTATAGATGCAACGTATTAGCCTTTGGGGACAACATTTAAAAATTAAGGAAGGCCAGGCGCAGTGGCTTACGCCTGTAATCCCAGCCCTTTGGGAGGCCAAAGCAGGCGGATCACCTGAGGTCAGGAGTTTGAGACCAGCCTGGCCAACATGGTGAAACCCCGTCTCTACTAAAAATACAAAAATTAGCTGGGTGCAGTGGCGGGCGCCTGTAATCCCAGCTACTTGGGAGGCTGAGGCAGGAGAATCACTTGAACCCAGGAGGCGGAGGTTACAGTGAGCCAATAACGGGTCATTTCCAGCCTGGGCAATAAGAGCGAAACTCCGTCTCAAAAAATTATGGAGTACTGTGCTGCTTTTCCTATATATAACCCATATGTAAAACTTTGATAAACACAAAACTGCTGTGGGTCAGTTAGTATCCTAGCACTGTATATAAATAGCGGTCAGTATGAAGGACCCTTTAAATACTGGTTTTCTGCTTTGGCTTATATTTTTAATTTTATTAATTCTCTCTTAATTATGTATATATTATGTAACTTTTAAAGCTTGATCAGCTAGCTTCCACAAATATTTACTCTTTGGATATATACATGTATATATAAAATTTGTCTATTTCTAGTCCTTGAATTCCTTGAACAAGCCAAGCTGACACTGACCTTGGGGCCACTGGCATTACTCTTTCTATCTGAATCACTTTTCTCCCCATATCTTCAATCGATTAATTCTTCCTCATCATTCAGTCTTACCTTAAAAATGGCAAAGAATCCTTTCCCAACCACCTGTCTCATGTTATTCCTGCCTTTCCTGGTAGAAACTATCACATTATCCTTTTTCCATATGGCACTCCTTTAAATTATTTTCTTGTTTACTTTAGCTTAATGAAAATGATAATCTTGTCATCTTTATTTACTGTTTTTTTACTCCAGTACTTTGAAAAGTGACAAGTACATAGTAAGAACTCAATTAATACTTGAATAATGTTTATCTTACAAGTTATGGCCCGGCACGGTGGCTCAAGCCTGTAATCCCAGCACTTTGGGAGGCCGAGACGGGCGGATCACGAGGTCAGGAGATCGAGACCATCCTGGCGAACACGGTGAAACCCCGTCTCTACTAAAAAAATACAAAAAAACTAGCCGGGCGAGGTGGCGGGTGCCTGTAATCCCAGCCACTTGGGAGGCTGAGGCAGGAGAATGGCGTGAACCTGGGAGGCGGAGCTTGCAGTGAGCTGAGATCCGGCCACTGCACTCCAGCCTGGGTGACAGAGCAAGACTCCTTCACGTTATGATAGGCTTACATAATTAAATTGTAAGTCCAAGGGAAAGTACTCCATTTTTCATTTCTTTATATATATATATATATATATATGTATGTAATAGTTCTTAACATAGTAGTTCAGTAAGTTTTTATTGGGGAAAAGTGTTATCTTCTAAA
Source organism: Piliocolobus tephrosceles (assembly GCF_002776525.5). Lineage (NCBI taxonomy): Eukaryota > Metazoa > Chordata > Mammalia > Primates > Cercopithecidae > Piliocolobus > Piliocolobus tephrosceles. The sequence continues at coordinate 80,847,456 of NC_045434.1, forward strand.
GTGAGTTCATAATATAATATTGTCAGAAATAAATGTGTTTTCTCCCTTGGCAATCAGCCATCATCCAAAATTCTGAACTCCCAACCTGTATCTCAAGCCACCTGCTAGCAAATATCACCTACATGTCTCATGTAATTCAAAATCAGCACATCTCACCTCCCACTGCATCTGCCTATGGACACCACCTCAGCCCAAGCCATTTCCTGTTCAGTTCTCCAGACCCACAAACCTGACCTCTTCTGTGATGTCTTCTCAGGCTTATGATAAGGACACATCCTAAGGTTAGATTTTGCTGACATTTATTAAGCAAACATCATGCTCCACTAACAACGATCATCATATTATGCTGAGAGTCTAGAAAATGTGAAGGGCTATGAATTTGTCCTGATACTATTCTGCAAGATTGTTTCTCTGGCTGTGCTCAGCAGCCTAAATAAAGGAGAAGGGAAGGTGGATTATAAGATTGATCTGAGTTGGGAACAAGCTAGATAAATGCAGTGGGAGGAATATGTGGGATGCCAGGTTGTTTGAGATTTTGGTGACAGAATGGTTTGGTTGATTAACCCTCAGTTCTTGTGAGGTAAGGGCCCATAGATGTCATCCCGATTGGGGTCTTTAGAAATAGGAATTTTAGGTCGGGCATGGTGGCTCACACCTGTAATCCCAGCACTTTGGGAGGCTGAGGAGGATGGATCACCTGAAGTCAGGAGTTTAAGACCAACCTGGCCAACATGGTGAAACCCCATCTCTACTAAAAATATTAAATTAGCCAGGCATGGTGGCGCATGCCTGTAATCCCAGCTACTTGAAAGGCTGAGGCAGGAGAATCACTTGAACCCTGTGATTGGAGGTGACAGTGAGCCAGGATCATGCCATTGCACTCTAGCCTGGACAACACAGTGAGACTTCGTCTTAAAAAAAAAAAAAAAAAGGAATTTTATCTTTAGGTCTATACTGAAGCCATGGGAAGAATTAAGGATAACCTATAACCTCACGGGGATGAAAGCTAAACGCATAAATGCCTGAGGAAGGTTCACTTAACCATTTCAGCAAGAGAGTTAGGTGTTCTCCCCATTACAATTATCATTAAAACAAAAAAGGATCTTCTGCTACCTTTTGGTGATGACAGGAAGTGACAAGACTTCATTCCAATCCATAACAAGCCTCAGAGAAACAAAACTTAAAGGGATAGAGCACATGGGGGCAATATTAAAAAGAGCAGAGAAATCACGCTGAGTCCCTGCAGCTTAGGGGAACAGATTCAGGTTTGGAGGATTAATAAAATATGGGTTTGGGCAATCTCCAACCCTACCCTAGCTCCCATACAGGATTTAATTTCTTAGTTTAGTCCTCTAGTGTCTATAGCAATTTGTATATCTGTTTGTATCACTTATGTACACACATATCTCCCCAGTTACATTGTGATTTCCTTTAGGGTTAGGAGCTTTATTTGATTCATCCTGATTCCTCAGCCCCAACACAGTACCTGATACATAAATGGTGTTTAATAAATGCCAAGTATAAAGTATTGTAACAGGCCGGGCGCAGTGGCTCGCGCCTCTAATCCCTGCACTTTGGGAGGCCGAGGCGGGTGGATTCTGAGGTCAGGAGTTTGAGACCAACCTGGACAACATGAAACCCGTCTCTACTAAAAATACAAAAAATTAGCCACATGTGATGGCAGGCACCTATTATCCCAGCTACTCAGGAGACTGAGGCAGAGAATTGCTTGAACCCCAGAGGCAGAGGTTGCAATGAGCTGAGATTGCACCACTGCACTCCAGCTTGGGCAACAAGCGAAACTCCGTCTCAAAAAAAAAAAAAGTACTGTAACAAGCCCAAAAGCCATGTGTTGCAAATAGCAATATTCTTCAGTGGCCAGTACATCACTTAAATCACCCTACAGGTCTTTACCGGAATTGCAGAACAAGCAGTTACTTCTCTGCCTGTTTAGCTATTTTCTGTATTAAAAAAGAAAAATCTAAAATGCTAATGAGAATTCATTATTTTAGGTGATTGATGAGATTTATCGCGTGTTGAGATACGTCAATTCTACCAGAGCCCCTCAGCGAGCTCATGAAGTACTTCAAGAATTAAGGGATATATCCTCTATGGCAATGGAGTACTTTGATGAAAAGATTGTTCCAATTTTAAAGAGGAAATTACCAGGATCAGATGTTTCTGGAAGACTCATGGGCTCTCCTCCAGGTACCTCTACTTTATAATCATGTTTGTACATAATTTTGTAACTTGTTTCTGGTTTTTTTCCACTTAATCAAGTGTCTTGAACTTTTCTGTGTTAGTAGTTGTTTATTGGCAGCATCATTTTTAATGAGATTGGATTATCAACCATAACTTATACAACTGATCCACTAGTTAGGCACATTTCTTGTTTCTAGCTTTTCAGTACTTACTCAAGAACAATCTGAGCGGTCTTGTGACTAAATCTTTGCACATATCCATATTGACTTACAATAAACATATTAGAAATAGAATAGCTGGGCCCGGCCAGGCACAGTGGGACACACCTGTAATCCCAGCACTTTGAGAGGCCGAGGTGGGTGGATCACCTGACTGAGGTCAGTAGTTCGAGACCACCCTGGCCAACATGGTGACACCCATATCTACTAAAAATACAAAAGTTTGCTGGGCATGGTGGCGCACACCTGTAATCCCAGCTACTCTGGAAGCTGAGGCAGAAGAATCAGTTGAACCGGGGAGGCAGAGGTTGTAGTGAGCCAGATTCACACCATTGCACTCCAGCCTGGGCAACAAGAGCAGAACTCTTATCTCAAAAAAAAAAAAAAGAAAGAAATAGGATTGCTGGACCAGGTGCAGTGGCCCACGCCTGTAGTCTCAGCACTTTGGGAGACTGAGGGGGAAAGATCGCTTCAGCCCAGGAGTTCAAGACCAGCCCGGGAAACATAGGGAAACCCCCATCTCTACAAAGAATTTTAAAAATAGCCGGGTGTTAGTGGCGCATGCCTGTGGCCCCAGCTACTCAGGAGGCTGAGGTTTGAGACCCTGTCTCAAAAAAAAAAAAAAAAAGTAATAGAATTACAGGTGAAAAGTTACATACAGATGCTCCTTAATTTACAATGGGATTTACATCCTGATAAACCCGTCATAAGTAGAAAATATTGTAAGTCAAAAAATGCACTTAATATACGAACCTACCAAACATCATAGCTTAGCCTAACCTACCTTAAACATGCTCAGAACACTTAACATTAGCTTACAGTTGGGCAGAATTATCTAGCAAAGCATATTTTATGATAAAGCATCCTTGCGTAATTTACTGAATTAATTTTCTATTATACTGAAAGTGAAAAGCAGAATGGTTCTGTGGATACCTGAAGTACAGTTTCTACTGAATGTCTATCACTTCCATACCATCGTAAAGTCAAAAAATCATTAAGTTGGCTGGGCGCGGTGGCTCACGCCTGTAATCCCAGCACTTTGGGAGGCCAAGGCGGGCAGATCACCTGAGGTCAGGAGTTCGAGACCAACCTGGCCAACATGGTAAAACCCTGTCTCTACTAAAAAAATACCAAAAAATTAGCCAGGCGTGGTGGCGCACACCTGTAGTCCCAGCTACTAGGGAGGCTGGGGCATGCAAATCGCTTGAACCCAAGAGGTGGAGGTTGTAGTGAGCCAAGATCATGGCATTGCACTCCAGCTTGGGCAACAGAGTGAGACTCTTGTCTCAAAAAAAAAAAAAAAAAAAAAAAACATTAACTTGAACCATTGTAATTTGAGGACTTTTTTTTGTTTCTGATGAATTAATATTCATTTTTTTAAAAAACAAATATACTAGATAAAATGCCAAAAACTCTTCAGGGAAATATTTGGTGAATTATTTCAGCCCCCAAAGTGTCTGGCTGCTACTTTATTTTTATTTATTTATTTATGTATGTATGTATTTATTTATTTATTTTGAGATGGAGTCTCACTCTGTCACCCAGGCTAGAGTGCAATGGCGTGATCTCTGATCACTGCAACCTCCACCTCCCAGGTTCAAGCAGTTCTCCTGCCTCAGCCTCCTGAGTAGCTGGGATTACAGGTGCACACCACCACGCCTGGCTAATTTTTGTATTTTTTAGTAGAAACGGGATTTCACCATGTTGTTTAGGTTGTTGGTCTGGAACTCCTGACCTCGTGATCCGCCTGCCTTGGCCTCCCAAAGTGCTGGGATTACAAGCACGAGCCACCACGCCCAGCTGCTACTTTGAAAGACAGGGTTCATAAGGCTATTTTGAACAGTATCACTTCATCTGCGCTAAATAACTGTTTTTGCAAAAATATATTGGCTCCTAGAGATTTGTGCCTTTATCTACTGAAAGACTTAATTATTTAATATCCCCAACTCTGGCAAGTACTTTAATTAGGAAAGAATTTAGTAGAACTTTTTATTTTGTTCAGATTAGTTAGCTCCCTGTAGTACTCAGTGAGGCAACCAAGTGGCTCTCTGTAATTGAGTAATAAAGCCTACACATCTCAGCATTAATATATCTGTTATTTATTGAGTACCTATTATGTGCATAGCACTGTACTGTGTCCTGTGGAGACTAAAAGGAAGTGTAATACATGGTGTCTGCTCTCAAGGATCTTACTATTTCAAAAGGTAAGATACACTCAGTCTTGAAGTTAAATTATCATAGGCAAAACAAATAATGCAATGTCCAATTAAATGTCAAATGAGAGCAGAGAAACAATTTTAAGGTAGATCAGTGCTGGCTGATCTGATGGAAACATCACAGGAGGTAAGGATTGATTTAAGCCTTGGTGAATAAGTAGAAGTTGGATATGGATAAGCAGAGAGGGAAAGAAGAATGCATCCATAAAGGAAATACAGTTATTTAGATGCGCAAGGAGAAGATTAACATGATGTGTTCAGGGTATGAATGGACCCCTCTTGTTCTTTTAGAAAACCTTCAGTAGATAAGGTTAAAGTAGGTTCTTTGTTTAAAATAGTTATTTTTATGCTTGTGTTATAGTCTAATTATTCCGGAAAGAATAGGTCCAAGACCCTCCTACACCATGCCAGGAATTCTTTGTGACTGTAATGTATGATGTAACCCACTCTTTAATGGAGTCCTATCATTTGGCTAAAGTTGAAGCCTTTGCAAATAACTTAAGTTCAGAGTAAACTTAAGAACATGATACAGGTTGAGTATCCCTTATCCAAATTTCTTAGGACCAGAAGTGTTTCAAATTTCAGCTTTTTTTCAGATTTTGGAATATTTGCATTACATGTACTGGCTGCACAGTCTGTTATCCACATACCCACAATCCAGAATGCTCCAATGAGCCATTTCCTTGAGCATCATGTTGGTGCTGAAGAAGTTTCAGATTTTGGATTTCAGATTTCTGGATTAGAAACTTGCAACCTGTAGGTCTGTACTTCTAACTTGAAAGTGTATTTGTTATGTGAATTAGATAGAAAATAATTATTTTCTGGCCGGGCACAGTGCTTCAATACATCTGTAATCCCAGCACTTTGGGAGGCTGAGGTGGGTGGATCACGAGGTCAGGAGATCCAAACCATCCTGGCTTACACAGTGAAACCCCATCTCTATGAAAAATACAAAAAGAAATTAGCCGGGTGTGGTGGCGGGCGCCTGTAGTCCCAGCTACTCGGGAGGCTGAGGCAGGAGAATGGCGTGTACCTGGGAGGAGGAGCTTGCAGTGAGCCGAGATCGCGCCACTGCACTCCAGCCTGGGCGACAGAGCGAGACTCCATCTCAAAAAAAAAAAAAAAAAATTATTATTTTCTAATTTTACTGCTTGTATTTTGTTACTAGATTCTGAAAATATTTTACAATATTTTAAACTCAAGTTTATGCCATTAAATGCCCTTCTTCATTTCCTGGCAGTCTACATACTGCCACATGAGCAGGAGAATCAGAATTTAAACTCATTTGTAGTTAAAATAAGATGTTAAATTATGATGATTAACCCAATTGACCAACTGGATTGCAAAGAAGAAGAAATTCTCAGAAGTGACATAATAAGGGTATTCCATTTTTAAATAAGTGTAAGACTGGTAGAGAAACATTTTAAGTGACTGACCCTTTTAAATTATTCCTCCACAGTTCCAGGACCGTCTGCAGCCCTAACAACAATGCAGCTCTTCTCCAAGCAAAACCCTTCAAGACAAGAGGTTACCAAACTCCAGCAGCAGGTTAAAACAAATGGTGCTGGCGTGACTGTTCTCAGGCGTGAAATTTCTGAGCTTCGCACCAAAGTGCAAGAACAGCAAAAACAGCTTCAAGACCAGGACCAGAAACTGCTAGAGCAGACCCAGATCATAGGTGAACAAAATGCACGGTTGGCAGAGCTAGAACGCAAACTACGAGAAGTAATGGAAAGTGCTGTAGGAAATTCCTCAGGGTCTGGGCAGAATGAGGAGTCTCCTCGGAAACGAAAAAAGGCCACAGAAGCCATAGACTCTCTTAGGAAATCTAAACGTCTTCGGAATAGAAAGTAAATTGGAATGTGGTTCTAGTTCCAGAGGAAGACGCAGCTTAGTAGCTTAAGCAGTTAACGTATATCAGGATACTGTGAGCAACACGGTGTCCCTTAAGCTTCTAGGCTTTCAGAACACAACTTAAACTTGAACTCTTATGGTTGGGACATTCTTTTCCCGCTTCTCCTGATTGAACTGATGCACAGAATCTTTTTACTTTGCAATAGATTTGTACTAACCAGACCTGTTCTATCATGTTTTGAGGAGTTAACTTTTTTCTGTGCAGATAATGTTGAAAGTAAGTTAATTTGTTTCTGCATATATGCACATACATAAGGATCTTAAACCCAGTCTTGACAGACTAAACAGAAGTTAAGTTTAATACAGAAAATGTCCTGTTCACTTGAAAGAAAAGACCTACTTTTTAAATGGACACTATCTTGGTTTTTTTTTTTTTTTTTTTTAAGTCGTCTTTTTGTTACAAGTGACCTTTATCTGGAATGTCTGAAAAGTAGTTAATGCTTTTTGGTATTGAAGTAATGGGTAACTAAAATGGACTTCCATAGTATTGACTGTAGAAGGAGGCTCTACAGTATTGACTATATATTTTTATAAACTACTGGCAAGAAACTTACCCAGCTGTTATACATGTTTTCAGTTCTCTTTGGGGGCCATGTCCTACATTTGCATGGATGGATGCATGCATTGCCTAATCAACTCACTTAAAAAGCTCTTGCACTGGTATTGATCTTAAACCTCTATACTTCTCCACTTTTTAGAGCGGCGTCTTAGTTTAAGCGCTTAACATCTTCCACCGCAAGAGCTTGCCTCTAGAGGGGGAATTATTCATCCATTTGTCCTCCAGTTTTATAGGAATAAGAGACTATTAAAGCCCATTGCTTTATCTGTTCTCTGTAGGGTTCAGGTACACTGGCTAAGGCAGAACCCCAAATTCCAAGGCTCTTTCTATCAATATTGGACCTCTGGGAGTTAGTACTCCTCTTTGCTCACCACCATGTGCTCAGTTGATCAGATGTGAGTGAGTAGGGGACTCGACTTGTGGGATGCAGTTTTGCCATTGCAGCAAAGTTCATTGAGGAAAATTGTACCATGAAAAAGCATTTTCATTATTTCATTTCTGGGGGATGACCTTGAGGGAAGCTTTTTAATATTCGTTTCAAGCTTTCCTTATTCTACAACTTTAAACAAAAGCTTTAATTTTGTTTGCACTCCTGTTTTGAGCTTGTAACTGGAAAAGCATGTCTTGCACTGTTCAACCTCCTAAGTGGTCACTTTTACAACCTCCAAATTATGTACAGTGGTGATTTTCCCCAGTTGTATATTTTTGAGACATTCAATTATCACTGTCTTAGTTGTATTTTAATTTACTAAATTATGTAGCTGTCTGACTGTTCTGTTAAACAACTGTTGCCTTGGGCTTCAGTTATTTAAAGTAAATTTGGGTGTAATATAGAAAACTGTCCCTTTCCAGGCAGGGGTTGGCGCCTGTATAACCCTAAGGTTTGGTAGACGCCTTAGTCGAATAAGAGCACAAGGCTATATCGCCTTTTATCCGTCCACCGTGACATGGCTGTGCGTCCTTTAAATTAACCTCACCAGATGAAGCTTTTTCTATCCATTTTTAATATTGTCCTTACATAATATTGTCCTTAGATTTTCATCAATTCTATGTCTGACTTTGAAATTCCATTTACAATGTAGTATGTTTTCAATGAAAAACCATAAAGTAACATCCAAGTGTTTCATGGTTTGTTGGGAAGGTAATTTTAAAATAAAACAATTTCCAAAAAACATTTGTCAGCCAAGGTCATCCATAAAAGTCCCCGTCTGGAACTTATTTTCTCAGCACTTCTCATTTTTATAATCAGAGTATTTAGCCATATTATCATATCTTTAGAGGAGGCCTGGTGGAATACCCTGGGCCTCTACTAGTCTGCTTTTCTGGTCACAGGAAGACTTTTTTTTTACGTATCAAAGTATGTGTTTACAGATTTACAGAGTGTGATCCGTATGCATCAAAGGGATACAGCCCCAGACTATTTCTTTAATGGTCGTTCATGAACTACTAAGTTTCCTGAATTTCTTTTTAAACTACATCTAGATAGCCTAAACATCTGTGTAGTCTTCCATTAGTTAACATGTGTATATGGCTTTCGTAATAAGTAGTCACACTGTTAGAAGGTAAATTTTCTATTACAAAATCCAAATTTCTATTGCATACACTTATAATCATCTATTCATAAAGCTCATTCGTTGTACTTGTTAATGCATGAATGTTCCATGCAGTAGGAACATAAAGCACTACAGTTCATTCGGTTGTTCAAATCTTAAATCTTAGGCTATTTAGCTAAAACATGTTAGGATGTTGCCTTCACCAGCTATTAGGACAGTTATTAGCCGTTATGCTTATTTATGGATAGCATAATGGTATTTAAGGTTCAACAAACTGCAGATTTTTTTGATCAGCTGAAACTGACATATGTTACAGAAAAACTGTAAATTAACCTCCTGAGAGAACCATTCTGCCCTGCGTTTTAAGTCAGGTATTTAAATGCTGTGTGTTGTTAATACTGCGTTGTCTTAGTGCAACATTTCTTGAAGTATTCCCATCATCTTCCTTGGCTGTTTTTCAGAGGAGACATCTCCATGTCAATGGGTCATTCCCACATAGGGAGGTGTTATGGTACAGCGCTACACACATGGATAACAATGTGAAAAGGCGTGCCTAAGAAATGAAAAGGGCTGGCCTTATCCCCACCCCAGCTGGATCCCCTGCTTATCTCCCACATGCACTTGGCTTACCTGGTTTTCACAGATTCTGAGGTTATAGAACCTGTTGTTTTTCAAACTCCTGTACAGAACCTGGAAATAATGGAGCAAATGCAAATGTATTGAGAGTCATTATACTTAGTTTTAAAGACTATTGGGGTATCATCCAGTCAGAAGCCACTGATTTGGGAAGCAATTTTTTTGTAAAACACGTTTTTTGGAGTACTGAACTTTACAGGGGCTTGCCTTAATCTCTATTTAGTAGTTTCAAGATGTATGCGCAATTATTCTACGTGTTAAAAATGTTAAAATATTCTATGTAGCCCCAAAGGTGGGTAAAACAGTGTAAGTAATGCCTAAATTAATAAGCTAAAAGGTGTCACTACAGCTGGATTTTTGAGAGAAAATGGACATAAAACTAGGCTATGTGTAATAAAAATAATGGCACCTTAAGATTGCACTATTTTATGCATTATTTTATATGCCATTTCATAGCCTGCACTTTAATCTCCAAAGAAACAATGTATGATGTCCCAGTTGTTCCTTATTCTTAATAAATTTTTCCTAAGACAGGGCACTTAATTCTATTTTACTATACTGAATTAGTTTCTTGGAGGTAGATTCCTTTCTTGAGTTCTCTGTTTCCTTAGCCATAATAATTTCTAGGATCTGGGAACTCCCTATATTGTCTATTTCCAACATTATATAATTTTAATTTAATGTAATATAAATCTCCTACTTGGTGATCAGCACATTCTTATATCCTGCTCTACCAATGAGTACCCATTTGTTACAGTTACCAAACTCTCTAAAAACATATACTGTGAGTAATATTTGAAGCCAGGAATAAAAGGCAGTCTGAAAGAAAACGTCCTATATGATGCAGTTGTTTGGAAATGGCTGATTTCTGATATGAAACCCAATTTGATAACACCATTCAGTTCTTTGACTTGGGATCTATCTGAATTGCTTTAACTAGTACACAAAAGGTTAAGTTACGACTACTTTAAATTTGTATAGCCTGCCATCTGAGGTGAATTATTTTCAAAAAATACTAAATCTATGAACTGAGACTAGCAATTAGTTGGCTGCTCCCTACCATGATTTTACTTTTAATAGCAATACAGTTATATTGGTGATAAATATGACAGGCTTAAGTACTGCCGGCCTTTCACATCTTCCTAATCATCTTGGTTAAATTTCTGAGGTTTAAAAATTAGATCCAGATTTCTTCTGTTGTGTCTGAAGAGAACTATGACATTTTAGAAGTACATTGGCAATCTGTTAGGTCCATTGGCAAAGTATATTGGTCCATATTCAAACCTATTCCAAAAGGTTAGAAGTGTTTAAGATTCCTTTACTGTGGTACCATGTCTGTTTACCTATGCTTATGGGCAACAATAAATTACTAGTTTACCTTCTGGAATTTTAATTGTTATAACTGAATCAATTATTGGAAAGTGAAAAACACCTCCCGGTCACACAACAGGGTACATAAATAAATGTGTTGTTACCAGTGCTACTTGTTTTCTTTGTATTTCATCCACAAAAGAATATGGAGCTCTATTGCTAACATACCATATTAATAGCTACTGTTTTTTGGAGCACTGTACTGTGTGTTTTACATATGTTACAGTGGTTCTCACAGCTACCTTATAAAGTAGGTCTTACTCTACATGGGGAAGTTGAACTCGTGCTAAACAACGTGTCCACAGTGTATGCAAGTAAGTGGCATAAGTGGGATTTGACCCATAAGCTCTGAAGTTTATAAACTTCCTACTACACTATACTACATCCTAGAAACCTGAGAACAGTGAGACTCTGAACTTAATATAAGCAAGACCATCCCACACATCCACTAGAAACAGTCAGTGCCCAAATCACTAATGCTAACAGTAGTATGTAGAACTGAGATCAAGAAAAAGCTGGGCTAGGCCGGGCACAGTGGCTCACACCTATAATCCTAGCACTTTGGGAGGCCAAGGTGGGCAGATCACGAGGTCAGGAGTTAGAGACCAGCCTGGCCAACATGGTGAAACCTCATCTCTACTAAAAATACAAAAATTAGCCAGGCGTGGTGGCAGGTGCCTCTAATCCCAGCTTCTCGGGAGGCTGAGGCAGGAGAATTGCTTGAACCCAGGAAGCAGAGGTTGCTGTGAGCCAAGATCATGCCATTGTACTCCAGCCTGGGTGACAGAGCGAAACTCCATCTCAAAAAAAAAAAAAAAAATTGGGCTTGGTGGAGGCAACTTTTAAGGTTATGCAAGTAACCTTAAACTTGCACCTAGGTGTGCAAGTGAAAGAGAATGTTTTTAAGGCTTCCGGAACCTGTAATCTAAACTCAGAGGAAGTCCTGGCAGTAGATGTGCTCTGAGGCTACTGACGTGTAAAGTCCCCTTCTGGCCCGGTGCGGTGGCTCACACCTGCTACCCCAGCATTTTGGGAGGCCAAGACGGGTGGGTCATCTGAGGCCAGGAGTTTGAGACCAGATTGGCCCATGTGGCAAAACCCCATCTCTACTAAAAATACAAAATTTAGCCAGGCATGGTGACACACATCTGTAGTCTCACCTACTAGGGAGGCCGAGGCATGAGAACTGCTTGAGCTGGGGAGGTGGAGGTTACAGTGAGCCGAGGTCACGCCACTGCACTCCAGCCTGGGCAATAGAGCAAGACTCTGTTTCCAAAAATGTCACATTCCTATAATATATGCTGCTGGTCAGTAGAAAAGTAGCAACTACCAATTCTTTTGCCCTGCAAGGGCAGAGTACTAGTTCTCTTTTCAAGACTACTTCCAGTTCCAAAACTAAATGCTCAGAATTTCAACAAAATAAAATCATATAAATCAGTTTAACCTGTTTCTTAAAGGTATAACTGGTAGGGAATTGCTGAAAACAGTTCTCTGAAGAAGATAACACTTCTCTAAGTGCTTTAACCCCAGCCTGTAGACAGCTTAGATTTTCAGAAAAGAGATAACAGATAACTTTATACTGTGGGTGAGGGTGACGGCAGTGGTGTCAATTGTCCTAGCACCATTACTGCATTCTAGTCATCCAGATAGCCTAGAAAGATAAAGGTGGCCGCTGTGTATCCCCAGTCTTCAGAAGGCAGATGAGGGTGGAAATTTGAATTTTCATATTCTCCAGGTGGCTCAATTGCTGTGTAATAGATTGACATTGTTAGAAACCAAGGCTCTTCACCAGTATTCTTGCTTTTTTGCTTTTCTTTAAAAAACTTTTTAAAAGATCTCACCTGTATGAACTTCCCCATGTTAATTGCTGAACCAGTTCTTACAGAATTCATTAAAGATGATGTTCTTTCCAAAAAGATGTATCTCAACTCGCTGGTATACATTCCTCTGTTTTTTTGTTTGTTTGTTTGTTTGTTTGTTTGTATGGATTCTCTGTTGCCCAGGCTGGAGTGCAGTGGTGCGATCTCGGCTCACTGCAACCTCCGCCTCCTGGGTGCAAGGGATTTTCCCGCCTCAGCTTCCTAAGTAGCTGGTATTACAGGCGTGCACCACCACAGCCACCTAATTTTTGTATTTTTGGTAGAGATGGGGGGGTTTCACTATGTTGGCCAGGCTGGTCTTGAACTCCCGACCTCAGGTGATATGCCCGTCTCGGCCTCCCAAAGTGCTGGGATTACAGGCATGAGCCACCGCACCCGGCCTACATCCCTCTGCTTTCTGATTGATCATTTCTTCAAAGCAAAATTAAAGTAAATCATACGCACAAGAAATGTGAGCAGTTGGGTGTTTGAGCAAAATGTACAACTGATAATTATAAAGGAAATACAAATCAAGGACATACTTCCCCTAATTCAATAATAAGTCAACTTTCGCAGCTTTTGTGTTTTTAAACCTTTTTCCTCCTTTGGTTTGAACAAAAGTCGAATTCAAATTAACTGATTTGTTAAGAATCTGTGAAGCAGCGATGTAAATAGCAAAACTGACTCCAGAATGCAATATCTAAGATGTACTTTTCTGTGATAAGACAAGGGGTACACCCCTCCCTTCTCAAGGCCAAGCCAAAGAGAATTACTTGAGCTAGGGTAGAGAACAGAGGGCTAGGCCAGGCGTGTTGGCTCACGCCTGTAATCCCAGCACTTTGGGATGCCGAGGCAGGCAGATCACGAGGTCAAGAGATTGAGACCATCCTGGCCAACATGGTGAAACCCCGTCTCTACTAAATATACAAAAATTAGCTGGGCATGGTGGCGTGAGCCTGTAGTCCCAGCTACTTGGGAGGCTGAGGCAGGAGAATAGCTCGAACCCAGGAGGCAGAGGCTGCAGTGAGCCGAGATCGCGCCACTGCACTCCAGCCTGGCAATAGAGCAAGACTCCGTCTCAAAAAAAAAGAGAGAGAGAGAGAAAAGAGGGCTAAACTGCTTGTTCTTTCTTTGGAGAGTTGGAGCAAGCTTACAAGAAAGTGCTCTTTAGATAAACAGTTCCTGTAACCCTACTGTAAGAGGACACTACCTCTTACAGTGTGGTCCATGGATCAACAGCCTCTGAATCACATAGGAGCTTCTGTGAAATGTAGAATCTCAGGCCCCACTCCAGAATCAAATCTGCATTTTAACAAGATCACCTGGTGATTAGTTTGCACATTAAAATTTGAGAAATACCACTGTAAAGCACATTTGTCATTTTGAATCTAAATGCTAAACAACCCTTAGCTCCCCATATTTAGCAGTAACAAAGAAAATGGAGGGAGAGAAGAGAGGAAGAAGAGTAAAAGGGAGGAGAAAGTAGGAAGAAAATACGAAAGTTAGTATTGTTCAGGGACAGTTCTTGAAACCAGTAGGGGTCATGACCATCAGCCATCCCAAACAGAAAACAGTTTCATCACCTTTGGTGTCATAAAAGAAATTTATATTAAAATTCCCACCAATATCAAACCAGTCACTACCATTTGAGAATAAAGAAACTATTTTAAAAAATACACTTTGGGAGGCCAGGGTGGGAGGATTGCTTGCATCTAGGAGTTCATGACCAGCCTGGGCAACATACCAAGACTTTGTCTCTACCAAAAACAAAAATTTTAAATTTTAAATTAAAAAAAAAAAAAAATTAGCCAGGCTTGGTGGCATACACCTGTAGTCCCAACTACTTGGGAGGCTGAGACAGGAGGATGGCTTGAGCCCAGGAGGTCAAGTCTGCAGTGAGCTGCCACTGCACTCAGCCTGAGTGACAGCAAGACCTTGTCTCAAAAAATAATAGTAAGATATCCATCAATAGGAGACAGGTTTCATAAATTGGGATATATCCTTACAATAGAATACTAGCCACCTGTAAAAATAAGAAAATTATCTATATGCTCAGAAATATTTCTGGCCGGGTGCAGTGGCTCATGCCTGCAATCCCAGCACTTTGGGAGGCCAGCATAGGCAGATCACTTGAGGTCAAGAGTTCAAGACCAGCCTGACCAACATGGTGAAACCCCATCTCTACTAAAAATACAAAAAGTAGCTGGGCATGGTGGTGGGCACCTGTAATTCCAGCTACTTGGGAGGCTGATGCAGGAGAATCACTTGAACCTGGGAGGCAAAGGTTGCAGTGAGCTGAGATCGTGCCACTGCACTCCAGCCTGGGAGACAGAGTGAGACTACGTCTCAAACAGAGAAAAAGAAAAAACAAAAAGGCCGGCGTGGTGCCTCATGTCTGTAATCCCAGCACTCTGGGAGGCCAAGGTGGGTGGATCACCTGAGATGAGGAGTTCGAGACCAGCCTGGCCAATGTGGTGAAACCCTGTCTCTACTAAAAAAAATCCAAAAAGTAGCCAGGCACGGTGGCATATGTCTGTAATCCCAGCTATGCAGGAGAATCACTTGAACCCAAGAGGTGGAGGTTGCGGTGAGCTGAGATTGTGCCACTGCACCCCAGTCTGGAAGACAAAGTGAGACTCTGTCTCAAAAAGAAAAAATATATATATATTTCCAAGACTGCTAAGGGAAATAACAAAATACAGAATAGCATATTCTGTATTTTGTATTTATAAAGTATATAAATATATATATATATATATTTTTAGACGGAGTTTCACTCTTGTTGCCCAGGCTAGTGTGCAATGGTGCAATCTCAGTTTACCACAACCCCTGCCTCCCAGGTTCAAGTGATACTCCTGCCTCAGCTTCCCAAGTAGCTGGGATTAGAGGCATGTGCCACCATGCCAGGCTAATTTTATATTTTTTAGTAGAGACGGGGTTTCTCCATGTTGGTCAGGCTGGTCTCGAACACCCGACCTCAAGTAATCCACCTGCCTCAGCCTCCCAAAGTGCTGGGATTACAGGCGTGAGCCACCACGCCCAGCTTATACTACCATATTTTTACTGCTTCTTTTCTATGTTCATGTGTTTAGATACACAAATATCACTGTGCTATAAGTGCCTACAGTATTCAGAACAGGAACGTGCCATATAATTTTGTAGTCTAGGATCAATAAGCTATACCATATAGCCTAGGTGTACAGTAGGCTAAACCATCTAGGTTTGTGTAAGTAAACTCTATGATATTCATACAACAAAATGACTTAACGATGCATTTCTGAGAGCACATCCCCATATTTAAGCAGTTCATGACTGTAGTGCTAAGTAGTGGCATGCATATGCATAAAGAAACTCTAGGCCGGCACGGTGGCTCATGCCTGTAATCCCAGCAATTTGGGAGGCTGAGGGGGGCGGATCACTTGAGGTCAGGAGTTTGAGACCAGCCTGGCCAACATGGCGAAATCCCACCTCTACTAAAAATACAAAAATTAGGCAGGCATGGTGGTCTGCGCCTGTAGTCCCAGATACTCAGGAGGCTGAGGCAGGAGAATCACTTGAATCTGGGAGTTGGAGGTTGCAGTGAGCTGAGATTACACCACTGCACGCACTCCAGGCTGGGAGACAGAGAGAGACTCCATCTCAAAAAAAAAAAGGAAGGAAGGAAGGAGACAGAAAGAGAGAGAGAGAAGGAAGGAAGGAAGGAAGGAAGGAAGGAAGGAAGGAAGGAAGGAAGGAAGGAAAGAAGGAAGGAAGGAAGGAAGGAGAAAGAAAGAAAGAAGGAAAGAAAGAAAGAAAAAGAAAGAAAGAAAAAGAAAGAAAGAAAGAAGGAAGGAAGGAAGGAAGGAAGGAAGGAAGGAAGGAAGGAAGGAAGGAAGGAAGGAA
>NC_045434.1:80863875-80869251 GCF_002776525.5 Piliocolobus tephrosceles
GAAGGAAGGAAGGAAGGAAGGAAGGAAGGAAGGAAGGAAGGAAGGAAAGAAAGTCTAGAAAAATGTACAGGGAATCAATAACAGTGGTTATATTTTGGGGTTTGACAACATAACAACAGGAACAGGAACTGAGAGGAGCTTATCACTAGACACTTTCTATATGTTTTTCTATTTTTAAACCATGGAAGTGTATTACCTATTCAACAATTAAACCAGCTGCTATAGACTGAAAGTTTGTGTCCCCACAAAATGTATGCCTTGAAGCCTAATCCTCAAGGGGAGGAGACCAGGAGGTTGGGCTTTGAGGAGGTGATTATGTTATGAGGGTGAAGCCTTCATGAATGGGGTTAATGTTCTTTTAAAAGAGACCCCAGGCTAGGCACAGTGGCTCACGCCTGTAATCCCAGCACTTTGGGAAGCCGAAGCAGGCGGATCACCTGACGTCAGCAGCTTGAGACCAGCCTGGCCAACATGTGAAACCCCATCTCTACTAAAAATACAAAAATTAGCCAGGCATGGTGGTGGCAGGTGCCTGTAGTCCCAGCTTACTTGGGAAGCTGAGGCAGGAGAATTTCTTGAACCCAGGAAGCGGAGGTTGCAGTGAGCCGAGAGCATACCATTGCACTCCAGCCTGGGTGACAGAGCGAGACTCCATCTCAAACAAAATAATTAATTAATTAATTAAAAAAATAAAAGAGACCCCACAAAACTCCTTCACCTCTTCTGCCATGTGAGGTTATAGCCAGAAGACAGCCATCCATGAACAAAGAAGCAGCCCCTCACCAGATACTGAATACGCACGCCAGTGCTTTTATCTTGGACTTCCCAGGCCCCAGAATTGTTTTTTGTTTTTTTGGTTTTGTTTTTTGTTTTTTGTTTTTTTTTTTTTTTGAGACAGAGTCTCACTCTGTCACCGAGGCTGGAGTACAATGGCACGATCTCAGCTCACTGCAGCCTCCAGCTCCCGAGTTCAAGCGATTCTCCCATCTCAGCTTCCCTAGTAGCTGGGATTACAGGCATGTGCCACCACACCTGGCTAATTTTGTATTTTTAGTAGAGATGAGGTTTCTCCACGTTGCTCAGGTTGGTCTCAAACTCCCGACCTCAGGTGATCCGCCTGCTTCAGGCTCCCAAAGTGCTGGGATTACAGGGGTGAGCCACAGCGCTTGGCCTGATTTTTGTATTCTTGGTAGAGATGGAGTTTCACCACGTTGACCAGGCTGGTTTTGAACTCTTGACCTCGTGATCCATCCGCTTTGGCCTCCCAAAGTGCTGGGATTACAGGCGTGAGCCACCACGTCTGGCCTGACCCTGTTTTCTTAAAAACCAAAAACCTGGAAAAAAACAAAATCTCTTGCAAATGTATTCTCAATCCCAGTCAATCCCCTCCAAAACTCAGACTCTGGAAGAATGAAAGCTATGCGCTATTTTCTCCACTCGTTCATATTGTTGGTTTCACACAGATAGATAAAGCGCTTCATCCTACAGAACTGCTCTATCAGTTCATGGTGTTTTCCTGGATCCTGGACCCCCGCCTTCCCCACCATGAGTCACCTCTGGATCAAGTCCATCTTCTACTTGGGATTTGGAACCCAGACAACCCTTTCCCTTTTTAGCCTCTGCTGTGCTCTAAGCTATGTGATCTAAGACATGTCACTCACATTCTGGAAGTATTTGCTTCCTCATACATGAAATGGGGGAAATCTCTCTAATCCTGCGGTTTTGATTTCAGTGCTCACTAGTTTAAGACTTTTCTTCTTGTCTATGCCCCTTCACCCTCTTCCTCTGGCAATTTCCTTTTTCATAAGCTGTGGCTGCTGGTGAGTAAAAGAGTCATCTGAGTTCAACTGCTTTTGCATGAGCTAGACTTGGAAGGGTGCAAATGGAAGCAGATTCATTTCTTCTCAGTAACTGCTCTTTTAGACTGTCCTGTTGCATCGTTCTGCCCTGATCCCAGAAGGACTCTCAGGCAAGTCCCAGAGACTCTCTTGGTCACTAACAAATTAGTCACCTTTATCCGGTTATTTAAAAATCCAGCCTGATCCAAAGAAAGACTTTATTGTCTCAATTGATTAAGGCTTCTTTCCTCTTTCTTTTCTCTTTTTTTGAGACGGAGTCTTGCTCTGTTGCCCAGGCTGGAGTGCAGTGGCTTGATCTCGGCTCACTGCAAGCTCCGCCTCCCAGGTTCAAGCGATTCTCCTGCCTCAGCCTCCCAAGTAGTTGGGATTACAGGTGCCTGCCACCAGGCCCAGCTAATTTTTGCATTTTTAGTAGAGACGGAGTTTTGCCATGATGGGCAGGCTGGTCTTGAACTCCTGACCTTAGGTGATCTGCCCCCCTTGGCTTCCCAAAGTGCTGGGATTACAGGCATGAGCCACTGTGCCCGCCTGCTTCTTTCCTCTTTCTGTAAGTCAGGCCTGAGTTCAACTTCAGGGAAGCTGAGTTGGGCTTCTCCTTTTCAGTGGAGAAGGGCAGGAAGGAGGGTGTCTTCCATTTCTTGCTTTTCCTCCTCCCTCTCCTGCCAGACTCTCTGCTGTCTAACCCAGTGGGGAGGAGAGACAGAATAAAGAAAAAAAAAAAAATCTGCATTACTGGTATGGTTGGAATCTGTCATGTGTGTCTCTTGGTTGAGGCAGAGATCACACTTTGAGATTGTTTTCCCCAAGGCATTTTCCACTGTTGTTGTTGTTGCTGCTGTTGTTTTCTTTTTTTTAAGAGACAAGATCTGGCTTTATCACTCACTGAAGTCTTGAACTCCTGAGCTCAAGTGATCCTCCCGTGTCAGCTTCCTGAGTAGCTGGGACTACCATGCCTGGCTAATTATTTTTATTTTTGATAGATGCAGAGTCTTGCTACATTGCTCAGGCTGGCCTCAAACTCCTGTCTACAAGTGATCTTCCTATCTCAGCCTCCCAAAGTGCTGAAATTACAGGCATGAGCCACTGCTCTCAGCCCTCCATTGGTTTTTAAATAATCTCCTCATGGGTTACCTTCACCATGAATTTTTCTTCCGAGTTACCGTACGGCTGACTCACAGGAACCCCTCCTTAGCCCTAGGCATCTGGTGGTAAATGTTCTTTCAAGAAGGAGCATTAGGATGCATGACCTATGCGGCCATAGACAGCAATCAAATCTAGCCCTTGTCAAATGGTTACACATCTGGTCCACCTATACCTGATCAACCTGGCAGAAAAGCTGCTATCAGCAGAGACCCTCTATCCATACTCAGTGACCATGGACAGCTTCTGATTGCCCCTCACCTTTAGGCATGCTCAAGTCCAAGTCCGGTACCAGCCCCTCTGTCTCTCCAAACACAAAAGTCAAGTTCGAGGAATGGTTCTGAGAAACTCTCTTCACTTGGCTGTAATTAACGAAGCAACAGTTCCTTCTGCCACCAGAGGGTGTGCAGCAAGGATGGGCAGCGCAACCTGGTACCAACTCTCTAAAGAAATTCTCTTCTCTCTCTCTTTTTTTTTGAGATGGAATTTCACTCTTGATGCCCAGGCTGGTGTGCAATGGCATGATCTCAGCTCACTGCAACCTCCACCTCCCAAGTTCAAGCGATTATCTTGCCTCCGTCTACCGAGTAACTGGGACTACAGGCACGCACCACTGCGCCTGGCTAATTTTTGTACTTTTATTTATTTATTTATTTTTTTTGAGACGGAGTCTCGCTCTGTCGCCCAGGCTGGAGTGCAATGGCCGGATCTCAGCTCACTGCAAGCTCCGCCTCCCGGGTTCACGCCATTCTCCTGCCTCAGCCTCCCGAGTAGCTGGCACCACAGGCGCCCGCCACCTCGCCCGGCTAGTTTTTTGTATTTTTTAGTAGAGACGGGGTTTCACCAGGTTAGCCAAGATGGTCTCGATCTCCTGACCTCGTGATCCACCCGTCTCGGCCTCCCAAAGTGCTGGGATTACAGGCTTGAGCCACCGCGCCCGGCCATTTTTGTACTTTTTTAAGAGACAGGGTTTCACTATGTTGGTCAGGCTGGTCTCAAACTCCTGATCTCATGATCCGCCTTCCTCAACCTCCCAAAGTGCTGGGATTACCGGCATGAGCCACAACACCCGGACCCCTTGCCCTCATTTTTGACAGACAGTTTGCTAGACACAGATCCTTGGTTGATAAGTTTTTTCTTTCAGCACTTTGAATATGCCATCCCACTGCCTTCTGGCCTCCACTGTTTCTCATGAGGAGTCACCTATTCATCATATCAGGGCCTCCTTTTCAGTGATGAGTCATTCTTCTCCTGCTGTTTCAAGATTTTCTCTTTGGCTTTCAGGATTTTACCATAATGCATCTGAGTGGATCTCTGTTTTGTGTTCATTCTACTTGGGTTCATTTTGTTTTGTTTTTTGTTTTGTTTTGTTTTGTTTTTGAGAGGGAGTCTCGCTCTGTTACCCAGGCTGGAGTGCAGTGATGCGATCTCGACTCACTGCAAGCTCCGCCTCCCAGGTTCACGCCATCCTCCTGCCTCAGCCTCCCGAGTAGCTGGGACTACAGGCGCCGCCACCACGCCTGGCTAATTTTTTATATTTTTAGTAGAGACGGGGTTTCACCATGTTAACCAGGATGTTCTCGATCTCCTGACCTCGTGATCCGCCTGACTCGGCCTCCCAAAGTGCTGGGATCACAGGCGTGAGCCACTGTGCCTGGCCTCTACTTGGGTTCATTGCATCTCTTGGATGTGTAGATTAATGTTTTCCATCAAATTTAGATCATTTTAGATATATTTTTCCTTTGATTTTTTTTTTTCTTGCCCTTTTCTCTCCTCTCCTCTGGTATTCCCATCAGCTGTATTTTGATGAGCTCAATGATGTCCGAAATTTCTCTGAGGCTCTGTTCATTTTTTATCATGGTAAATATACATAACAAAATTTACCATTTTAACCACTTTTACATGTACAATTCTGTAGCATTAAGTATATTCACAAATTTGTTCAATCATCACCACTATCCATTTACAGAAATTTTTCATCATCCAAACAGAAACTCTATACCCATTAAAGACTAGCTCCCCACTCCCCTCTTCCCCAACCCGTGTTAATCTCTATTATTCTTTCTGTCTCTAAATCTGGCCAACTTTTATAGTATGATCATAACAATCCCCTTTTCATCAGGTTTTCATGGAGGGTAGGAGGGGTAATTCTTTGACTTAAAAATATAATTTGAAGAAAATGACTGCTTAGGAGAGAGAGAAAGAAAGATAGTGAGACAGAGAGAGAAAAGAAAGAAGAAAGAAAGAAAAGAAGAAGAGGAAGAAGAAGAAGAAAAAGAAGAAGAAGAGGAGGAGGAGGAAGGGGAAGGAGAAGAAAAGAAAAAGGAAGAAAGAAAGAAAGAAAGAAAGAAAGAAAGAAAGAAAGAAAGAAAGAAAG
>NC_045434.1:80869261-80900818 GCF_002776525.5 Piliocolobus tephrosceles
AAGAAAGAAAGAAAGAAAGAAAGAAAGAAAGAAAGAAAGAAAGAAAGGAAGGAAGGAAGGAGAAAGGAAGGAAGAAGAAGAAGAAAGAAAGAAAGGAAGGGAGAGAGAGAGAAAGAAAGAGAAAGAAAGAAAAAGAAAGAAAGAAAGAAACAAAGAAAGAAAGAAAGAAAGAGAAAAAGAGAAAGGCAGGCAGGAGGGAGGAAGGAAGGAAAAGGAAGAAGGAAGGAGGGAGGAAAGTAGAGAGGGAAAAAGGGAGGGAAAAAGAAAGCTATGAAAACCATTGACTACAGGTCGAGATGGGAATGGGGATAATTCATCATTTTTTCTACCCTGACATAACTCCCGAGAGTTGTAGACTATTCATTGGCTTTCACAGATTTGTCAAGAGGACAAATCTCAGCTTAATTAGCAAAGGATAAAATCGTGAAATTAGTGGATTCCCTAATTTGGGCATGCCTCAGAGATGAATATGATTGCAAGGGCAGGTTTGGAAAAGGGAATGACGCCTGAATATACTGGTATTCCCAAAGATTTTGGACCTCAAAGTTTGGGCTTTCAAGGAACTACCATTTAAATCTGCAGTTTGCTGTAAAGATGGTTAAAAGAGTTCTGGGTCAGGCGCGGTGGCTCATGCCTGTAATCCCAGCACTTTGGGAGGCTGAGGCAGGCGGATCTCCCGAGGTCAGGAATTTGAGACAGCCTGGCCAATGTGGTGAAAACCCATCTCTGCTAAAAATACAAAAATTAGCCAGGCGTGGTGGCACGTGCCTGTAATCCCAGCTACTTGGGAGGCTGAGGCAGGAGAATCGCTTGAACCAGGGAGGCAGAGGTTGCAGTGAGCCAAGATCACGCTACTGCACTCCAGCCTGGGTGATAAAGTGAGATTCTATCTCAAAAAGAAAAAAGAAAAAAATTATACTGCATTTGAAGTGCATTCAAAAACTATGAGAACACGATGTTAGGTGTGAGCTTGTGAAAACAAAAGCAGACAAAACTTATGAGAACACTTGTACCTCCCTAGCCTGAGGGGCATGGTGTATAGCCTCTTTCAGGACTGATGGTACATGCCCCTTTGAATATTCACTGTGGAAAATCTTTTTTAGCAAGCATAGCTAAATTTTATCTGCTCCTCTAAACATTTGCCAAAAGAAGAAATAGTTTATTTTCAGGTTCAGGCTCTACAAATTCTCTTTCTTTTCTTTTTTTTTTTTTTCTTTCTTTTTTTTTTCCTTTTCCAGAGTCTCACTGTATCTCCCAGGCTGGAGTGCAGTAGCATGATCTCGGCTCACCACCACCTCCACCTCCCAGGTTCAAGCAATTCTCCAGCCTCAGCCTCCCGAGTAGTTGAGATTACAGGTGCCTGCCACCACGACCAGCTAATTTTTGTATTTTTTAGTAGACACGAGGTTTCACCATGTTGGCCAGGCGGGTCTTGAACACCTGACCTCAGGTCATCCACCTGCCTTGGCCTCCCAAAATGTTGGGATTACAGGCGTGAGCCACCACACTGGGCCCTCTTTTCCCTCCTTTTTCCTTTTCCTTTCTTTCTTTTCTTTCTTTCTTTTTTTTATTTGACAGTCTCACTCTGTCGCTCAGGCTGGACTGCAGAGGCTTGGCTCACTGCAACTTCCACATCCTGGGTTCAAGAGATTCTTGTGCCTCAGCCTCCCGAGTAGCTGGGATTACAGATGCACACCACCACACCCGGCTAATTTTTTGTATTTTTAGTAGAGATGGGGTTTCATCATGTTGGCCAGGCTGGTCTTGAACCCCTGCCCTCAAGTGATCAGCCCACATTGGCCTCCCCAAGTATTGGGATTACAGGCATGAGCCACCACACCTGGCTTCTACACATTTTATGAGGAATAAATAATGTTGATAATCTCTCAGTTTTCTTCTTTCTTCCTGTATCTTCCTCCCCAATGGTCCTGCAGCAGTTCTAATCCCATTCCCATCACCAGTTGATCAGAAACCTAGCATTTTTAGGAAGGTAGCAGCCTTTATTTATTTATTTATTTTTTATAGTTTTATTTTTATTTTTACTTATTTATTTATTTATTTTTGAGACAGAGTTTCACTCTTGTTGCCCAGGCTGGAGTGCAATGGCATGATCCCGGCTTACCGCAAGCTCCACCTCCCGGGTTCAAGTGATTCTCCTGCCTCAGCCTCCGGAGTAGCTGGGATTACAGGCATGTGCCACCATGCCCAACTAATTTTGTATTTTTAGTAGAGCTGGGGTTTCTCCATGTTGGTCAGTCTCCATGTGGAGACAGAATTTTGCCATGTTGCCCAGGCTGGGCTTGAACTCCTGGGCTCAAGTGACGTGTCTGCCTCAGCCTTCCAACGTGCTGGGACTACAGGTGGGAGCCACCATATCCAGCCTGCATACTTTTTATGTTATCAGAAATGCTATCTTTCTCTTTGGTTACATTTCTTGATCATGGTGTCTCCCCAGCCAGGTAAGTATCTCTTTGATTAAATTTCTTTTTTTCTCTTTTTTTTTTTTTTGAGACGGAGTCTCACTCTGTGGCCCAGGCTGGAGTGCAGCAGTTGTGCAATCTCGGCTCACCACAAGCTCCGCCTCCCGGATTCACGCCATTCTCCTGCCTCGGCCTCCCGAGTAGCTGGAACTACAGGCACCTGCCACCCGGCCCAGCTAATTTTTTGTATTTTTAGTAGAGATAGGATTTCACCGTGTTAGTCAGGATAGTCTCAATCTCCTGATTCGCCCGCCTCGGCCTCCCAAAGTGCTGGGATTAGAGGCGTGAGCCACCGCGCCCGGCCTATTATATTTCTTAACTGGCTGTTGCTGGTGTATAAAAATACAAAACATTGGCTGGGCATGGTGGCTTATTTCTGTAATCCCAGCACTGTGGGAGGCCGAGGCAGGCAGATCACTTCAGGTCAGGCGTTCAAGACCAGCCTGGCCAACAGGGCGAAACCCTGTCTCTATTAAAAATACAAAAATTAGGCCAGTCGGTGGTTCACGCCTGTAATCCCAGCACTTTGGGGGGCCGAGGTGGGGGGATCACCTGAGGTCAGGAGTTTGAGACCAGCCTGGCCAACATGGTGAAACCCTGCCTCTACAACGAATACAAAAATCAGCTGGGTGTGGTGGTAGGCGCCTGTAATCCCAGCTACTCAGGAGGCTGAGGCAGGAGAATCACTTGAACCTGGGAGGCGGAGGTTGTAGTGAGCTGAGAATGCACCACTATACTCTAGCCCCGGCAACAAGAGTGAAACTCTGTCTCAAAAAAAAAAACACCCAAAAATTAGCTGGGTGTGGTGGCATGTACCTGTAGGCCCAGCTACTCAGGAAGCTGAGGCAGGAGAATCCTTTGAACCTGAGAGGCAGAGGTTACAGTGAGCTGAGATTGTGCCACTGTACCCCAGGCTGGGTGATAGAGTGAGACTCCATCTCAATAATAAAAATAAAAATATAAATAAAAAATATTTTTGCACATTTAGTGTTTTTTGTTTATTTGTTTGTTTTTGTTTGTTTGTTTGTTTTAAGATGGAGTCTCACTCTGTTGACCAGGCTGGCGTGCAGTGGCGCAATCTTGGCTCACTGCAACTTCTGCCTCTCGTGTTCAGGAGATTCTCTGCCTCAGCCTCCCGAGTATCTGGGACTACAGGCGCTTGCCACCACGCCCGGCTAACTTTTGTATTTTTAGTAGGGACGGGGTTTCACCATGTTGGCCAAGGTGGTCTCGAACTCCTAGCCTCAAGCGATCCACCTGCCTCGGCTTCCCAAAGTGCTGGGATTACAGGCATGAGCCACCACGCCCAGGCCCTGCTTTCTTTCTTTTTTTTTTTTTTTTTTTTTGAGACGGAGTCTCACTCTGTCGCCCAGGCTGGAGTGCAGTGGCACGATCTCCGCTCACTGCAAGCTCCGCCTGCTGGATTCCCGCCATTCTCCTGCCTCAGCCTCCCGAGTAGCTGGGACTACAGGCGCCTGCCACCTCGCCCGGCTAGTTTTTTTGTATTTTTTTTAGTAGAGACGGGGTTTCACTGGGTTAGCCAGTATGGTCTCGATCTCCTGACCTCGTGATCCGCCTGTCTCGGCCTCCCAAAGCGCTGGGATTACAGGCTTGAGCCACTGTGCCCGGCCCATGCCCTGCTTTCAACATGATGTGTATGCAGTAGATTAGCACTCTTTAAGGGAAGTGTCTAACCTGATGGGCCTGAAGACAAATACACAGAATCCTGTACATCCCTTCATGGACAAGGCAATTAGCTGACGAGGCAATCTCGTCTATCCTTTCATGGACAAGAGATCATCCCTCCACAGGAGTGAGGCCCTGAAGCCCAGAGAAGGCTATGGACTGGGAGAAACTTGCACAGGGTCGGAGGGAGACAGGTCCAGTGTATAGATAGAGCCCAAGACTGGAGGTCACCGTGGTACTAAAGATAACAGGAGTAAATGGCAGTACATCACGCCCCCAAACTGGCCAGGACTAGCTACACTGAGTGAGGCCAGCATGGCAGAGGACAAAACAGGCAAGGGATTATTTCCCCCGCCACACTAAGTCAGCTTTAGTTATGGACAAATTTGCAATTTTTTTTTTTTTTAAGACAGAGTTTTGTTCTTGTTGCCCAGGCTGAAGTGCAATGGTGCAATCTCAGCTCACTGCAACCTCTGCCTCCCAGGTTCAAGCGATTCTCCTGCCTCAGCCTCCCAAGTAGCTGGGATTACAGGCATGTGCCACCAAGCCCAGCTAATTTTGTAGTTTTAGTAGAGATGGGGTTTCACCATGTTGGCCAGCCTGGTCTTGAACTCCTGACCTCAGGTCATCCACCCGCCTCAGCCTCTCAAAGTGCTGGGATTACAGGCATGACCCACTGTGTCCAGTCCTATGTCATCTATTTCTTGACACCAATAACAGACAACTACTCTAGTCCGTAATTAGTTTTCGATAAATATTTTTCTTACTTAAAATATATTATTTAAATATAAAATTAGCACATGCAAATTTATACTTAAAACATTCATGAATTTGGTCTGGGCCCTGTAGCTCATGCCTGTAATCCCAGCACTTTGGGAGGCTGAGGCAGGTGGATCACCTGAGGTCAGGAGTTCGAGACCAGCCTGACCAATATGGTGAAACTAAAAATACAAAAATTAGCCAGGCATGGTGACGTGAGCCTGTAATACAAGCTACTCAGGAAGCTGAGGCAGGAGAATCACCAGAACCCAGGAGGCAGAGATTGCAGTGAGCCAAGATTGGGCCACTGTACTCCAGCCTGGGCAACACAGCAAGACTCTGCCTCAAAAATAAAATAAAAAAAAAAAAAAGAAATAGATAACATCAAATTCTTATGATTATTTGCCTGAAATGAATAAAGAATGTTTTCTGTATTACTCTTCTACAAATTAGTCAATACCATTCAATCTCAACTGTTATCACTATTGAAATAGTCTCAAAAATAAACTGCCCTTTCAAAAATCAAGCAAATGGAAAAGGAAAAATCTACATTCATTTCAAAAGTATAGCTGCCCTCATCTGAAAACTACTTCATCTTAAATTTCCTAATATGATCACGGCTGGCTGCTATTCACCACAGCTTCCAACAGCAGACTGGAGAGTGTCTTTCCAGAATTACTAGTATGTTTGCTTCAAGACAAATTATTTGACAAAGCTAGATAATCCACTAAGAATCTTATTTTATTTATCCTTTTTTTTTTTTTTTTTTGAGACAGTCTTCCTCCGTTGCCCAGGCCGGAGTGGAGTGGTGCCACTCGGCTCACCAGAACCTCCGCCTCCCAGGTTCAAGCTATTCTCTGCCTCAGCCTCCCGAGTAGCTGGGATTACAAGCACCCACCACCACGCCCAGCTAATTTTTGTATTTTTAGTAGAGACGGGGTTTCACCATCTTGGGCAGGCTGGTCTTGAACTCCTGACCTCATGATCCACCTGCCTCGGCCTCCCAAAGTGCTGGGATTACAGGTGAGAGCCACCGCACCCGGTTATACTTCTTAGCTTACTTTTTTGTTACGCATACACATTAAGAACTTTTAAAAGTCCAAATTAAAGAAGCATGCCTAGACATCATTAAAATAGTTATCAATGCCCACTACAATCCTGTAGCTAAAATAGTTTACTTTAGAATGTCAAACTTGATTTTGTAATAGTCAGGACAGGACAGGCTAAACATTTGCTATATTAAGACCATGCATGTGTCCATAGACCTAGTTCTTTCCTTACGTCTGTTTTTATAAATGCTGGTGATAAACCAGGTCTGATTAATACATAATCATTTCGTGTGATTATGTAACGGCTGTAATTCTAGGTTATCTTTGGTCAACCTTAAGAAAAACGGCAGTACATGTAATGAGTTTTGCAAAAGATCAGTGCTAATTTGCAGACTCTTGTTTAAAGAAGGTATAAACAAAAAAGAAAATTTCATGATTACCAGTTGCTATTAAATGAATCGTAACTTTTTTTAAAAAAAGAATGTCCAAGCCAGGTGTGGTGCTCATGCCTGTAATCCCAGCACTTTGGGAGGCCAAGGTGGGCAGATCACTTGAGGTCAGGAGTTCAAGACCAACCTGGTCAACATGGTGAAACCCCGTCTCTACTAAAAATACAAAAAGTAACTGGATGTGGTGGCACACGCCTGTAATCCTGCTACTCAGGAGGGTGAGGCAGGAGAATCGCTTGAACCCAGGAGGCAGAGGTTGCAGTGAGCCAAGATCAGGACACTGCACTCCAGCCTGGGCAACAGAGTGCAACTCTGTCTCAAAAAAAAAAAAAAGGTATGTCCAAATTCACATTTTTTTTTCAAACTCTGCATTTTTCTTTCTTTTTCCTCTTATTTATTTATTTTTTAATGTTTTTGAGACAAAGCATCACTCTGTCACACAGGCTAGAGTGCAGTGCCACAATCTCAGCTCATTTCTCAGCTCACTGAAGCTTCGACCTCCTGGGCTCAAGCAATCTTCCCACCTCAGCCTCACCAATAGGTGGGACCACAAGCATGGGCCACGACGCCCAGTTAATTAATTAATTAATTAATTAATTTTTTTTTTTTTTTGAGAGGGAGTTTGGCTCTGTCGCTCAGGCTGGAGTTCAGTGGCACGATCTTGGCTCACTGCAAGCTCCGTCTCCCGGGTTCATGCCATTCTCCTGTCTCAGCCCCCCAAGTAGCTGGGACTACAGGCATCCGCCGCCATGCCTGGCTAATTATTATTATTATTATTTTCTTTTGAGACAGAGTCTCTCTTTATCGCCCAGGCTGGAGTGCAGTGGCCGGATCTCAGCTCACTGCAAGCTCCGCCTTCCGCTTTTACGCCATTCTCCTGCCTCAGCCTCCGAGTAGCTGGGACTATAGGCGCCAGCCACCACTCCCGGCTAGTTTTTTTTTTTTTTAGTAGAGACGGGGTTTCACCGTGTTAGCCAGGATGGTCTCAATCTCCTGACCTCGTGATCCGCCCGTCTCGGCCTCCCAAAGTGCTGGGATTACAGGCTTGAGCCACTGCGCCCGGCTATTTGTATTTTTAGTAGAGACAGGGTTTCACCCTGTTAGCGGAGATAGTCTGGATCTCGTGACCTTGTGATCCGTCCACTTTGGCCTCCCAAAGTGCTGGGATTATAGGCCTGAGCCACCGTACCTGGCCTAATTTTTGTATTTTTGTACACAGGTGGGTTTTCACCATTTTGCCCAGGTTTGTCCCAAACCCCTGCCCTCAAGTGATCCCCCTACCTCGGCCTTCCAAAGTGCTCAGAATACAGACACGAGCACCTGGCCTGCTTTTGGACTGGTGTGCCAGTTCACACATGCCTGTGATAGCAACTGCGTTCTGAACTGCAGGGATGCATTTACTTGTCAGCACCTGAAAACTTCTTCCTTAGTTGAGACCAATTAACAGCTTCATGTGCCATCTGCCAATCCAGATGAAACTTGGCAAATACAAAGCTGTCCTTTTCCAGGTGACGCTCCCCACCTTCTTTTTCCTCCACCATGTCATTAACAACTGAAAAGCTCCTGCATGATCAGACCTGTGTGTCTATCCATCATCAAATCCTACTCCTTTTTCGACACTGGGACCCTCCCGAGGCTGTCCCAGCCCCGCATTTGCTAGCATGCCCTGCAGACATGACCCTTGCTGGGCGCTGATGAGCCTTCAGGCCTCCACTCCAGGTGTCACTGTTTTGTCTCCCCTCTGCTCACAGAGCCTTCTCTGCTAGACGCCTCAGCCGTGCTGGCCCTCTCTTTCTCAGAAGTGAATGTACTGAGCAGGTCTTAGGGATTTACTAATGATGCTCCTGGGGTTGGATGTGGTAGCTCATGCCTGTGATCCCAATACTTTGAGATCACTTGAGCCCAAGAGTTTGAGATCAACCTGGGCAACAAGATGAGGCCCTGATTCTACCAAAAAATTCCAGGCATGGTGGTGCACGCCTGTGATCCCAGCTCCTCGGGAGGCTGAGGTGAGAGGATGGCTTAAGCTCAGGTCAAGGCTGAAGTGAGACATGAGGCCACCACTGCACTCCAGCCTCGGCAACAGAGCAAGACTCTATCTCAAAAAAATAAAACCCACTATAAACATAATACTATTATCACACTTAAGAAATTGATAATTCCTTAATGTCATCACATATCCAATTGATATTTGAGTTCAATTATTTCATGTCAATGTTTTAAAACTATTTCAATCCGAATCTAAATAAGGTCAACACATGCAATTGGTTTGTATGTCTTTTGAACTCCTTTTAATCTATAGGTTTCTCTTCTCCTTTTTTTTCCTTGAATTTTATTTATTACAGAACCCAGACACTGTCCTACATAGAGTCTCCCAGAGTTGGATCTTGCTAGTTTCATCCCCGTGGCCTAGTTTAACACATTTCTCTGTCCTTTCTATTTTATTTTCTTTTTATTCTTGAGAAGGAGTCTTGGTCTGTCGCCCAGGCTGGAGTGCAGTGGCTCCATCTCAGCTTACTGCAACCTCTGCCTCCCAGTTCGAGCGATTCTCCTGCCTCAGCCTCCTGAATAGCTGGGATTACAGGCGCCTGCCACCACGCCCAGCTAATTTTTATATTTTTAGTAGAGACGGGGTTTCACCCTACTGCTCAGGCTGCTCTCGAACTCCCGACCTCAGGTGATGGACCCGCCTCGGCCTCTCAGAGTGCTGGGATTACAGGCGTGAGCCAACGCACCCGGCCAAATGTCCTTTCTATTTTCATAAATTAGCAGTCAGATCTAGGGGCTTGATCAGATTTGTGTGCGTGTGTGCCGTGTGTGCGTGCACAGCATGTTGATTAGGAGGCACACCCGCTTTGGTTATCTTCTTTTTGTAATCTTTAAGTTGCTCTTTGATGTAGACGTGGTAACTAATGTTGAAACAAAATTAGTTTGGTTTCAAAACATTTCTTTCAGGAAGAGGTTGTGGTTGATTACTTCTGCGACAGATAGATGAAAGGTTGAGCAATCATCTCTTCACAAACATGGTCACTCTAGAATAATTCAAGCACAACAACAAATCCCATATCATCTCCCCCTCTTAACAATGGTGTTTTATTTGATTAGCTTTTAATTGTCACGCACTCTGCATTTTTTCCCTGAGGCATTATTTCCAGAAGGCAGCGAAATATGACTCAATGGCTAATTTGCTTTTAAAAATTAAACAAAATTTAGGCCAGCTGCCATTTAAGAAGGGCTCCGGCACCTCCAGACTCGGTGTGATCGCAGCCGTGCCTGGTGCTCCGCTCGCGGAGGCGCTAAGGCGGCAGGTTTATCTCACTTGAGACCTTTCCTTCCTTTTGCATCTTCTCCGGGCTCCGGCGCAGCAGGCCTCAGGGGCGGGCACTCGCAACAACGCGGCATCCTGGCTGGTGGCTAAGTCACCAAAACTCAGAACCCAGCGTCCCAGAATTGCTGAGAGCCAGCACCGCACTGAGGCCCGAGAGCGCCACGCGCCCTCCACCCAGCGAGGCGGGCGGGCCGCGAGGGGCGGGGCCTCGGGACTCCGCCCACGCCTCCGTCTCCTCTGCGCTCTGCCGCAGTCGGCCGACACCACACGAGTCGGGAAGCCGCCGCAGCCACCTCTAAGGAGCCGCCTAGGAGCAAGAGCCGACAGCGAGCCTGCGAGCCACCGCCGCCGCCATGGGGAGCCGCGTGTCGCGGGAAGACTTCGAGTGGGTCTACACCGACCAGCCCCACGCCGACCGGCGCCGGGAGATCCTGGGTGAGGGCCAGCGGGCGCCCCGTTATGTGCGTGCGCGGCCTCCCGGCGCCGGGGCGCGCTCTCCCCTCGCGAGCCCTGCGCGGCCGTGGGCGCCGGAGGCCCGTTAGCAGCCCGCTCCCCGCCGCGTCCCGCCGCCGCTGGGGCCGCCAGCCCGCGGGTCAGCGCGGGAGAGGCTGGGCGAGGCGCGGGGGAGGGACGGGTCCTCGGGGCCGCGCAGCTCCGACCCTTCCGCGAAGAGGCGCAGGCGCGTCCCCGAGCGCGGGAGTCCCCGTCAGGGCCACGCCGGCCGGTTGGGGCGAAGGGTGCCCCCGGCTGCGCCAGCTTTGGGTTAGATTCTCGCGCTGAAAGATTTCTGTGCCCTCAGGTGGGCGCCCTTTCCTCTCCCTCCTCCCCCTCTTCCAGAGAGGGCCGAGGTGAGCGAGTGCCGGCGCCGGGGCTGCCCGAGCGCGGGGCAGGGTGTGGTCCTCGGCATCCCGGGGCCTACCCGTGAGCCCGGCTCACGGTGTCGGGCGCTAGCGGGCAGTACTGGCGGGGGCGGCCGCAGTCCCGGCCTCGGGCCCGGGGAGGGGGCCGGCGATCCTCCGTATGCCCCCTGGGGCTTCTTGGACTGGATGGGCCCTGATCATTTCACGTCACTTGTCCCATTGATCCTCACGACAAGCCTGGGACGTAAGAACGGCGGATTCGTAGACATATTTCATCCATCTCGGTTTTGTGGATGAAAAGACTGAAAATGGAAGACTTGCCAAAAAGGGAAAATACGTGGCGTGGCCTGCTGGTCCCCTGACAGCTTATTGAGAGCACTTAACTCTCCAGAGGATTTGGCCTTTCTGTGTTAGAGAATGCTCATCTCTCCCAGGCTACTCCTAATATACTAGGGATTGCGTGGAATGCTTTACAAACATTACCCAATTTCATCCTCCTGGTAATTCTACTAGGTTGGTATTATCGCTGTTTTAAAAAATGAAATAAGAACGCGTGACTGAATGCTAAAGAGATTCTAATGCGCATTCGGTTGCCTCTTCCAGAGCACGAGTTTGGTTTTTGTTTGTTTGAGATGAGTCTCACTCTGTTGCTCAGGCTGGAGTGCAGTGGGGAGATCTCTACTCGCTGCAACATCTGCCTCCTGGGTTCAAGAGATTCTCCTGCCTCAGCCTCCCAAGTAGCTGGGATTACAGGCGCCCACCACCACGCCTGGCTAACTTTTGTATTTTTTTAAGTAGAGACAGCGTTTCACCATGTTGGCCAGTCTTGTCTCGAACTCCTGACCTCAGGTGATCGATCCGGCCTCCCAAAGTGCTGGGATTACAGGCGTGAACCACCGTGCTTGGCCAGAGCATGAGCTTTCTTTTTTTCTTTTTTTCTTTTGAGACAGAGTCTGGCTGTGTCACCCAGGCTGGAGTGCAGTGGCACGATCTCAGCTCACTGCAATCTCCACTTCCCGGGTTCACGCCATCCTCCTGCCTCAGCCTCCCGAGTAACTGGGACTAAAGGCGCACGCAGCCACGCCCGGCTGATTTTTTGTATTTTTAGTAGAGACGGGGTTTCACCGTTTTAGCCAGGATGGTCTCGATCTCCTAACCTTGTGATCCGCCCACCTCAGCCTTACAAAGTACTGGGATTACAGGCGTCAGCCACCGCGCCCGGCCGATCACTAGCTTTTTAACCTATGCTGTTTCTTCAAAAATTGAGGAAACAGTAGCTCAGGCCTGTAATCCCAGCACTTTGGGAGGCCGAGGTGGGAGGGTTGCTTCTGCCCAGGAGTTGAGACCATGGTCACGGTAGCTCAGGCCTGTAATCCCAGCACTTTGGGAGGCCGAGGCGGGAGGATCGCTTCACCCCAGGAGTTGAGACCAGCCTGAGTAACACAGTGAGACCCCCATTTACACACACGCGCAAAATTTTTTTAAATCGCGGAAACAAATAGTGAGTTGAAATGAGACATTATTTCTTTTTTTTTTTTCTGAGACTACAGGCGCCCGCCACCTCGCCCGGCTAGTTTTTTGTATTTTTTAGTAGAGACGGGGTTTCACCGTGTTAGCCAGGATCATCTCCATCTCCTGACCTCGTGATCCGCCCGTCTCGGCCTCCCAAAGTGCTGGGATTACAGGCTTGAGCCACCGCGCCCGGCCGAGACATTATTTCTTATGTACAGTATTTCGTTAGATTTTCTTCTCAACATTCATTTGCCCAGTGAAAAGAAAAAGCGAGTAGCTGGGACCACAAGCGCATACCACTATGCCCGATTGATTTTTCTGTTTTTTTGTAGAGATGGGTTTCTCTGTGTTGCCCAGGCTGGTCTTGAACTCCTGGGCTCAAGCAGTCCGTCCGCTTTGGCCTCCCAAAGTGCTGGGATTTTAAAGGCGTAAGCCCCTGCACCCGGTAAATTTCGATTCTTGAATTCCCTTCCTCCTTTCCTTCTCCCCTACGCTCCATTAGAGACAGGGTCTTGCTTTGGTGCTTAAGCTGGAGTGCAGTGGCTGTTCACAGGCACGATGATCACGGCAGCATGGGCTCAAGTGATGGGCATACCTCAGCCTACCAGTAGTAATTTGTTTGGCAAATCACCTACACATGCTTGATATGAGATAGCATGATACTTTTTTTTTTTTTTTTGAGACAGAGTCTCATTCTGTCACCCAGGCTGGAGTGCAGTGACCCAATCTCGGCTCACTGCAAACTCTGCCTCCCGGGTTCAAGCAGTTCTGCCTGCCCCAGCCTCACGTTTTTCTATTTTTATTTTTAGTGGAGACACGGTTTTGCCACATTGGCCAGGCTGGTCTCGAATTCCTGACCTCTGATGATCTGCCTGCCATGGCCTCCCAAAGTGCTGGGATTACAGGCATGAGCCACCCTGCCAGGCCACATATGATACATTTTATCAATGCCTTGTCTACACGTTACATAGGAATAATCTGGTGTCCTACCTGTGTAAAAACCAACTCTGGAATACTGAAGCTGAGCTATTTAATATTCTGAAAATCAGGACGGGTGTGGTGGCTTTTGCCTGTAATCCTAGCGCTTTGAGAAGCTGAGGCAAGAAGATCTCTTGAGGCCAGTTCAGAACAGCCCCATCTCCATGAAAAATTAAAAAATTAGCTAGGCGTGCATGCCTGTGTCGTGCTACTCAGAAGGCTGAGGCGAGAGGAACACTTGAACTCAGGAATTTGAGACCAACCTGGGCAACATGGTGAAACCTTTCCCTCTCTCTAAAAAAAAAAAAAAAAAAATTTAATTAGTGGGGCATGGTGGCATGTGCCTGTGGTTCCAGCTACTCAAAAGGCTGAGGTGGGAGGATCACTTGAGCTGGGGAGGTAGAGGCTGCAGTGAGCCGTGATTGTCTCACTGCATTCCAGCCTGGGCAAAAGAGTGAGACTGTCTCAAAAAAAAAAAAAAAGAGATGAAGGAAGTAAGAAGGTGCTGATTAATACCTCACACTGAGCCTTTTTTCCTCCACAAACTTATCACTGAGCCATTTCACTTGGAAAGTAAAAGGACTACGTCTTTCTCAATGAAAGTACGTTTTCCATGCAGGTGTAAATACCAGTGTTCCGTTTCAGGGTGGGAGATGGAATAACCTGTAGAAAGAGAATAATCTTTAGATTTGTTTAAATTATACACAAATGATAAGAGATCTTTCTGAAAGTGTTCAGTGTTTTGGCAGGGGAGGGAAGGGGCCTGATAGAACAACCAACATTTGTACACTTTAAGTTTACATTTAGAGTTCACATTAAAAGTTCATTTATAAGGTATCTCTTTGAAATTAGTGAGGATGAGCTGGACTGGGTGGCTCATGGCTGTAATCCCAGCCCTTGGGTGGCTGAGGCGGGCAGGTCACCTGAGATAAGGAGTTCAAAACCAGCCTGGCCAACATGGTGAAACCCTGTCTCTATTAAAAATACAAAAATTAGCTGGGCGTGGTGGCAGGCGCCTGTAATCCCAGCTACTGGGAAGGCTGAGGCAGGAGAATTGCTTGAACCCAAGAGGCAGAGGTTGCAGTGAGCTGAGATCGCACCATTGCACTCCAGCCTGGGCAACAGAGCGAGAGTCTGTCTGAAAAAAAAAGAATAAATCACAAGAAATGCTTCCTTCACTGCTGTGCTTTCTCAGTGATACAGTTTTTTAATGTTTTATTTTTTGAGACAGAGTCTCACTGTGTTGCCCAGGCTGGAGTACAGCCTAAATTCTTGGGCTCAAGTGATGTTCCCACTTCAGCGCCCCAAGTAGCTGGGACTACAGGCTTGTGCCACCTCACCTCAGCTAATGTTTTTTTATTTTTGGTAGGAATAGTCTCTGTTGCCCAGGCTGGTCTTGAACACCAGGCCTCAGGCAGTCTTCATGCCTCAGCCTCCCAAAGTGCTGGGATTAATGGTGTGAGCCACAGCAGCTGGCCAATAGCTTTGTTGAGATTATAATTCAACTATCATGATTTATTCATTTAAAATGTACAGTTCAGTATTTTTTTGGTATATTCACAGAGTTATGCAGCTGTCACCACCATGTAACTTTAGAACATTTCATCATCACAAAAAGAAACCCTATACTCATTAGCAGTCCCTCATATCCCCTACTTCTACCTAGATAACCACTAATTTACTTTGTGGTCTATAGATTTGCTGATTCTGGACATTTCATGTACATGAAATCATAAAATACATGATCTTTTATGACTGGCTTTCACTTAGCATAATATAACATTTTTTAATTTTTATTTTTATTTTTTATTTTTTTATTTTTTGTAGAGACAGGGTCCTGTTATGTTGCCCAGGCTGATCTTGAATTCCTGGGCTCAAGCGATCCTCCTGCCTTGGCCTCTCAGAGTGCTGGCATTATAGGTATGAGCCACTGCACCCAGCTATTAGCATAAGATTTTAGCTGGGCACAGTGGCATGCTCCTCTTGTCCCAGCTACTAGGGTGACTAAGGCAGGAGGATCACTTGAGTCCAGGAGTTTGAGGCTGTAGTGAGCTATGATGGCATCACTGTACTTCAGCCTGAGTGACAGAGGTAGACCCCGTTTCTAAATATAAATATTTTAAGGTTCATTCATGTTGTAGCACATGTCAGTGTGTCATTCCTTTTTGTGGCTGAATAATATTCCTTTCTATGGATATACCAGGTGTTCAACATTTTGAGGAACTGCTCTACAGTTTTCCAAAGCAGCTGCACCATTTTACATTCCCATCAGCAAAGTATGAGGGTTCTAATTTCTCCACATCCTTGTTTTTACCTACCTTTTTTTTATTACAGTAATCCTAGTGAGTGTGAAGTGGTATCTCTGGTTTCAGTTTGCACTTTCCTAATGACTAACGATGTTAAGCATCTTTCCTGTGTTTCTTGACTGTTTCCATATCTTTTGGAGAAATGTCTTTTGAGATCCTTTGCCCATTTTTTTTTTTTTTTTTTTTTTTTTTTTTGAGACAGAGTCTCGCTCTGTCACCCAGGCTGGAGTGCAGTGGCCAGATCTTGGCTCACTGCAAGCTCCGCCTCCCAGGTTCACGCCATTCTCCTGCCTCAGCCTCCCGAGTAGCTGGGACTACAGGCGCCCGCCACCTCGCCCAGCTAGTTTTTTGTATTTTTTTTAGTAGAGACGGGGTTTCACCGTGTTAGTCAGGATGGTCTCGATCTCCTGACCTCGTGATCCACCCGTCTCGGCCTCCCAAAGTGCTGGGATTACAGGCTTGAGCCACCGCGCCCGGCCCCTTTGCCCATTTTTTAATTGGATCATTAGTTGTAAGAGTTCTTCATATATTCTGGATATAGGTCCCTTATGAGATACATGATTTGCAAACATAACCCTGCTTCTGTGGATTATCTTTTCACTTTCTTGACAGTATTATTTGCAACAGAAAAGTTTTTGATGCAGTCCAATTTCTCTGTTTTCTTTTGTCACTTGTGCTTGTTATAGTATCTGAGGAACCACAAAGGCTATGAAGATTTATTTCTGTTTTCTTATCAGAGTTTTATAGTTTTCTTATAAATTTGGGTCTGTGATCTGTTTTGAGTTCATTTTGTGTATGGTGTGAGGTAGGGGTCCGAATCCATTCTTTTGCCTGTTGCTAACAAGTTGTTGTGGCACCATTTATTGAAAGGACTGTTCTTTCCCTGTTTATATTGGCAGCCTGTAGTATTGGTTTTTATATACTATTACAACTTTGGGAAAATTCAGTACAGAATTACTTGGAGCATGTTGATTTGTCTGAGAAGACTGTGAATACCAGTTTCATGATTTTAGGGTAACTACAAAATGCATATTATATTCTATCCATTGTCAGATGTGTTAATTTAATTGTTTTATATAAGGTAAAAATGCTGTACCTCTGTCTAAACACAGAAATAACACACATTTTAATACAAAAAATGTGGAACTTCTAAAACTTTGAGGCTAATTTTTCCTGCATAAATTTGCAAATGTTTGTGACATATTTCGTAACTTTACTAGTAGAATCCTGCCCTGTGTTTTTAGTATTAGCTAAAGTCTCTAGTAAAGGGAATATTATTTGCAGAACAAATTTAATGTGTTAGTTTAATGAGTGTTAATTTAATTATAATTGCTAAACTATTATATACTTTTCTTAGTTCCTGTTTTTTTGTTTTTTCTTTGCAGCAAAGTATCCAGAGATAAAGTCCTTGATGAAACCTGATCCCAATTTGATATGGATTATAATTATGATGTTTCTCACCCAGTTGGCTGCATTTTACATAGTAAAAGACTTGGACTGGAAATGGGTCATATTTGGGGCCTATGTGTTTGGCAGTTGCATTAACCACTCAATGACTCTGGCTATTCATGAGATTTCCCACAATGCTGCCTTTGGCAACTGCAAAGCAATGTGGAATCGCTGGTTTGGAATGTTTGCTAATCTTCCTATTGGGATTCCATATTCAATTTCCTTTAAGAGATATCACATGGATCATCATCGGTACCTTGGAGCTGATGGCGTCGATGTAGATATTCCTACCGATTTTGAGGGCTGGTTCTTCTGTACCGCTTTCAGAAAGTTTATATGGGTTATTCTTCAGCCTCTCTTCTATGCCTTTCGACCTCTGTTCATCAACCCCAAACCAATTACTTATTTGGAAGTTATCAATATCGGGGCCCAGGTCACATTTGACGTTTTAATTTATTACTTTTTGGGAATTAAATCTTTAGTCTACATGTTGGCAGCATCTTTACTTGGCCTGGGTTTGCACCCGATTTCTGGACATTTTATAGCTGAGCATTACATGTTTTTAAAGGGTCACGAAACTTACTCATATTACGGGCCTCTGAATTTACTTACCTTCAATGTAGGTTATCATAATGAACATCATGACTTCCCCAACATTCCTGGAAAAAGCCTTCCACTGGTAAGTAAAGGATTTGATACATATTCTAATTTCATTTTTTTATTTGTTTTTTGAGACTGTGTCTTGCTCAGTCACCCAGGCTGGAGTGCAGTGGCATGATCTCGGCTTACTGTAACCTCCATCTCCTAGGTTCAAGCGATTCTCGTGCCTCAGTCTCCCAGGTAGTTGGGATTACAGGCGCATGCCACCATGCCCAGCTGATTTTTGTATTTTTAGATGGGGTTTCACCATGTTGACCAGGCTAGTATTTTGTCAGTCCAAGCTGCTCATAAAAAAAAAAAAAAAAAAAAGCAAGAATATAAATACTGCATCTTCCAGCCTAATTTTACAAAGGGTTCACTCTTGGGTCCTTAAGCTTAGTGGTTACACTTAGGATTTATTTTTAATTTTTTTTTTTTTAGAGACAGGGTCTTGCCCTGTCACCTAGGCTAGAGTGCAGTGGTGCGATAGCTCACTGCAGCCTCAACTCCTGGGTTCAAGCAATCATCCCACCTCAGCCTCCTGAGTAGGCAGGACTATAGGCATGTGCCACCCCGCATGGCTGATTTTTTATTTTTTGTAGAGGCAGAGTCTTGCTATGTTGCTCAGGCTGGTCTCAAACTCCTGGATTCAAGTGCTCAGGCTGGTCTCAAACTCCTGGATCCTCCTGCCTCAGCCTCCCAAGTAGCTAGGACTGCAGGCACATGCTATGACAGGCTAATTTTTAAAATAATTTCTTTTAATCCTCCAAATGGTTTATTTAAATTTTTAAATGTTTTTGTAGAGATGGGGTTTCCTGGCCGGGCGCGGTGGCTCAAGCCTGTAATCCCAGCACTTTGGGAGGCCGAGACGGGCGGATCACGAGGTCAGGAGATCGAGACTATCCTGGCTAACACGGTGAAACCCCGTCTCTACTAAAATACAAAAAACTAGCCGGGCGAGATGGCGGGCGCCTGCAGTCCCAGCTACTCGGGAGGCTGAGGCAGGAGAATGGCGTGAACCCGGGAGACGGAGCTTGCAGTGAGCTGAGATCCGGCCACTGCACTCCAGCCTGGGTGACAGAGCGAGACTCCGTCTCAAAAAAAAAAAAAAAGAGATGGGGTTTCCTGGATGGGTGCAGTGGCTCACGCCTGTAATCCCAGCACTTTGGGAGGCCTTGGTGAGTGGATCATCTGAGGTCAGGAGTTTGAGACCAACCTGGCCAACATAGTGAAACCCTGTCTCTACTAAAAATACAAAAAAATCAGTTGGGCATGGTGGCAGGCACCTATATGTAATCGGGAGGCTGAGGCGGGAGAATCGCTTGAACCCTGGCAGCAGAGGTTGCAGGGAGCCAAGATCGTGCCACTGCGCTCCAGCCTGGGTGACAGAGCAAAACTCCGTCTCAAAAAAAGAGAGAGATGGGGTTTCCCTGTGTTTCCCAGGCTGGTCTCAAATTCCTGGGCTCAAATGATTCTCCTGCCTTCCAAAATGCTGGGATTATACGTACGAGCCACTGTGCCCATCCAGATAGTTATTTAACTTGAGATGTAGCAACATTTTTAACTTGAGATGGCAGAATTGCATACTTGATAAAGCTTACCTTTTTTTTTTTTTTTTTGAGGTGGAGTCTGTCACCCAGGCTGGAGTGCAGTGGCACAATCTCAGCTCACTGCAACCTCCACCTCCCGGGTTCACGCAATTCTCCTGTCTCAGCCTCCTGAGTTGCTGGGACTGCAGGCGCATGCCACCATGTCTGGCTGATTTTTTTGTTATTTTTAGTAGAGATGGGGTTTCACCATATTGGTCAGGCTGGTCTTGAACTCTTGACCTCAGGTGATTCACCCGCCTTGGCTTCCCAAAGCCCTGGGATTACATTTGTGAGCCACCACACCCAGCCAACTGCTTAACTTCTATCTAATTAGCATGCCACAATTTATTTGTAAGTATTTGTAAGTTCCTGGATGGCAGGGATCAGATGTTGCCTTTATATTCTATGGTGTCATCCATGCAGTGCATTCTTTAATAATATCAAGTTAATCTAATTGCATGTATTTGTTGTTAATTTTACATATAAGCCAGGAATTTAGTCCCTTGGAACGTGATGGAAGAGAGTCCTAGAGGGTCGAGTGTATTCAACTGCTGCTGAAATGTAGACTGCTTTTTGTTTAGAATTCCCTCTGCTGCTCCTGCTGCTTTTATTTTTTTAAGAGAGAGGAGGGAGGCAGGTCTCATGGTTTCCCTTCTCAGTGTTTGTATCAACCATTCATCAGTCATCTTTGAAAGAACCCAGTAATACTCATTTTTCATCTTGCTGTATTTTTTTCCCTTCTAGGTGAGGAAAATAGCAGCTGAATACTATGACAACCTCCCCCACTACAATTCCTGGATAAAAGTACTGTATGATTTTGTGATGGATGATACAATAAGTCCCTACTCAAGAATGAAGAGGCACCAAAAAGGAGAGATGGTGCTGGAGTAGATATCATTAGTGCCAAAGGGATTCCTTTCCGAAACTTTAGATGATAAAGTGGAAGTTTTGCATTATTAAACTTGAGACCAGGGATGCTTAGAAGCTCCCCTGGCACAATTTCAGAGTAAGAGTTCAGTGATATGAAGAAATGAATCTGGCTTTTAAACAGTCAGCCTGACTCTATACCACTCGGCTTCACTCACAGGAAACTTGTGACTTGTGTATTATCGTCATTGAGGATGTTTCACTCATGTCTGTCATTTTATAAGCATATCATTTTAAAAGCTTTTAAAAAGCTATTTCGCTGGGCAGGGCTCATGCCTGTAATCCCAGCACTTTGGGAGGCCAAGGTGGGTGGATCACCTGAGGTCAGGAGTTTGAGACCAGCCTGGCCAACATGGTGAAACCCCGTCTCTACTAAAAATGCAAAAATTAGCTGGGCATGGCAGCACATGCCTGTAATCCCAGCTACATGGGAGGCCGAGGTGGGAGAATTGCTTGAACCCAGGAGGCGAAGGCAGAGGCTGCCGTGAGCCAAGACTGTACCACTGTACTCCAGCCTGGGCAACACAGCAAGACCCCATCTCAAAAATATATATAAAAAACAAAAAGCTATTTCTAGTTTATTTCACTATAAAGTTTTGCTTTATTAAAAAGCTAATAAACAGCTATTAATCACAGTGTGTTAGTATTTGTTACATTTTTGTATTTCACTATCTTTATTACATTTTTGTATTTCACTATCTTTATAATATGGTAACCTGGGTACTGGGGGAACTTTAAAATTTCATCTCAAAAATAATTTTTAAAAAGCCTGAGATATGATATAGCATAAAAGACTGGATGAAAATATATTTCACTGTAAGCTGAATTGCTCATTTAAAAATTTAGCTATCATATATGGGACTCGAATTAGACACTGTTGAATCCTGTACAGCCTTACTCATAAAT
This sequence comes from Piliocolobus tephrosceles, assembly GCF_002776525.5. Classification (NCBI taxonomy): domain Eukaryota; kingdom Metazoa; phylum Chordata; class Mammalia; order Primates; family Cercopithecidae; genus Piliocolobus; species Piliocolobus tephrosceles. The sequence goes on from NC_045434.1 coordinate 80,890,179, forward strand.
AAAGTACTTACTGAATTTCCACCATTCAACTTCATGTTTCAGACGTGTTGACTCTCACATTAGAAACTGCTCAATTGATAAAGACTTTCATGTTATTTCACTGCAGTGGGAACTGGCTGTTGTCTGATGGTAGATCATGGGTCTCAGGTAGCTGGTAGCATGGGCTGTTAGGTCAGCAGTCTTGCTTACCTCAGATATGTCACTTGTATAAATTTAGTGTAATACGTTGAATTATTTTAAAAATACATTAACAGCTGGGTGTGGTGGTTCACACCTGTATTCCATACTTTGGAAAGCTGAGGCGGGAGGATCGATCGTTTGAGACCAGCCTGGGCAATATAGTGAGACCCTTTTTTTTTTTTTTTTTTTGGAGATGGAGTCTCACTGTATTGCCCAGGCTAGAGTGCAGTGGCGCAATTTTGGCTCACCACAACCTCTGCCTTGTGGGTTCAAGCGATTTTCCTGACTCAGCCTCCCAAGTAGCTGGGATCACAGGCGTGCACAACCAAGCCCAGCTAATTTTTTTTTTTTTTTTTTGTATTTTTAGTAGAGACAGGTTTTCACTGTGTTGGCCAGCCTGGTCTCGAACTCCTGATCTCAGGTGATCTGCCTGCCTTGGCCTTCCAAAATGCTGGGATTACAGGCATGAGCCACTGCATCTGATTTTCAAAAAATTAGAGTAGTGTGGGGGTATGCACTTGTAGTCCCAGCTACTCGGGAGGCTGAGATTGAGACTGCAGTGAGCCATGATCCCACTGCTATACTCCAGCTTGGGTGACAAACACCCTCTTAAAAAAAAAAAAAAAGTTGACTGTGTTGCAGTTTCATAAAGAATAAAACAACACCTAGACTGCTGAGGGTGGGGTGAGGAGTAGAATCCTCTGTGGGACTGCCAGACCTGCCTCACAGACCTCATTTCATCCCCAAAATACTTTGCTTTCCCTTTCTGACCCTCTTGCCTAGGAAAATTCATAGTATCTTCTAATCTGTTGCCCAAAGAACAATCAAAGAGTGACAGTAGGACCAACTTTACAATTAAGATTTTTTTCAGTCACTAAAAAAGTATCTGCAAAACATACCCCTGGATTTGATGCTAGATCGTAGAGATCATGTACTCCCATCAAGCCTATAGAACTCTAGCCAATGGCGCTGGTTGTGGTGGCTGTAATCCCAGCACTTTGGAAGGCTGAGGCAGGTGGAGCACGAGGTCAGGAGTTCAAGACTAGCCTGACCAATATAGTGAAACCCCATCTCTACTAAAATAATAATAATAAAAAAAAATAACTGGGCATGGTGGCACGTGCCTGTAGTCCCCGCTACTTGGGAGGCTGAAGCAGGAGAATGGTGTGAACACAGGAGGCAGAGCTTGCAGTGAGCGGCGATCATGCCACTGCACTCCGTCTGGGCGACAGCAAGCCTCCATCTCAAAAAAAAAAAAAAAAACAAGAAGCAAAACTCCTACCTCAGCCTCCTGAGTAGCTTAGGACCACAGATGCACACAACACCAGGCCTGGCTAATTTTGGACTTACTCTTTAGAGGTTATGGGGCCCAGCCTTTTTACTGCCCAGATTGGTAGATCTCTTAAGAATGGATCGATTTGGCAGATGGGAGCCAGAATAATTGGGACGCCTGCTACGAAGACTGAAACTTCCATTCAGGAAAGAAGTGGTTATATGTACTACAGGCGCCCACCACGATACCCGGCTAATTTTTTGTATTTTTAGTAGAGATGGGGTTTCACCGTGTTAGCCAGGATGGTGTTGATCACCTGACCTCATGATCTGCCCGCCTTGGCCTCCCAAAGTGCTGGGATTACAGGCGTGAGCCACCACGCACGGCTGGAGTTTCGCTTCTTGAACCCAGGAGACGGAGGTTGCAGTGAACTGAAATCGCGCGCCGTTACACTCCAGCCTGGGTGGTGTGTAAAATCATTCAGTAGCTTTGCATGAGTTCTCCCTTCTGTGTAAACTCCTTTCTCCGTTTCTCTTCTGGTTCAAAGCTTCACACCTTCAAGGATCACACCAGCCTTCTGTTACCCACCCCCATCCCCAGCGTCAGGTGTCAATGTTTTTGACTTTGAGAACCAATGATTCATGGCCCTAACCATACCATTGTGTAAGTAGGCGCTGTTTCTCCATAAGTTGTAACTCCTTAAGGGCAGGACACATCTTTTATTTCTGTTTCCCAAACCTAGCAGGCTGTTTGACTTAAAGTAAGTGCTTGATAAATGGAGAGAGACCAGGTCCTTGAACTTGAGAAGGTTTTTCTAAAACAAAAACACAGCCAAAGACAGAGGGCATTTGTATAATCTTTGGGTAAAAGTGTGTTTTACTAAACATAATGGACATTCGGTGAGAATCCTTCCTTTGCCCTGAGCCCTGTACCAAGTGTTTTACGTGAACTATTGTACTTTTTTTTTTTTTTTTTTTTTTTTTTTGAGACGGAGTCTTGCTCTGTCGCCCGAGCTGGAGTGCAGTGGCCAGATCTCAGCTCACTGCAAGCTCCGCCTCCCGGGTTTACGCCATTCTCCTGCCTCAGCCTCCGGAGTAGCTGGGACTACAGGCGCCCGCCACCTCGCCCGGCTAGTTTTTTGTATTTTTAGTAGAGACGGGGTTTCACCGTGTTAGCCAGGATGGTCTCGATCTCCTGACCTCGTGATCCACCCGTCTCGGCCTCCCAAAGTGCTGGGATTACAGGCTTGAGCCACCGCGCCCGGCCGAACTATTGTACTTTTTTGCTGTTTCTTTTTTGTTGTGTTTTTGAGACAGAGTCTTGCTCTGTGGCCCAGGCTGGAGTGCAGTGGTGCAATCTCAGCTCACTGCAACCTCCACCTCCCAGGGTCAAGCAATCCTCTCACATCAGCCTCCCAAGGAGCTGGGACTGGCTATAGGTGTACACCACCACACCTAGCTAATTTTTGTATTTTTTGCAGTGATAGGGTTTTGCTGTGTTGGCCAGTCTGGTCTCAAACTCCTGAGCTCAAGTGATCCAACCGCCTCAGCCTCCCAAAGTGCCGGGATTACAGGTATGAACCACAATTTATTTAAGTCTCAACATTTATATGCTATAAGTAGTACTATTAATATCTTCATTTTGTAGATGACAGAAGCGGCTTAGAGAGATTAACTGGCCGAAGGTCACACTTAGTAAACTGCAGAGACTGAACCTGAAATGCAGACTATGTGGACTCCAGACCCAAAACCCTTAACCACACTCCATTTGGCTTACATTATTAGCCTAGTCCTGAAACAGTAATGAGAATGAAAAACACATGTTCCTACTACTGCGCACATACGCTACTGCTTCATTAACCATTTCCCATATGCCAGCATTTTGTCTAGATCTCCGTTTTTTCCAACTCTTGAATCTAAAATTCAAGTGTGAAACATTAATATTTAAATCCATAGCAAAAAATGCATTTATGTATTCATTTATTCATTCTACAGATGCTTTTGGCAGGCTTGCAGTAGGCAGTGAGGATACAAAGATAAAATGTGCCCCCAAATTAAGGAGCTAATGCTCTAGTGCTGGGAAGTACATGTTAAGAAAGGACTTAACATAAAACAGGAGAATCAGGATGTGGCTGGGACTGAGTGGAGGGCACACATTGCTATTGCTGATCTGGGTGAGTGCCCTGCCAGGCTGTACGTGCACATATTGTGCTAATCCAGGGCAGCCTGGGAAGGTAGGTATTGTCTCCTACACTTTCCGCATGAAGAAACAGGGTTAACCAAGCAACTAACCTGAGGTCACACAACATGGGCCAGGGCCTGAAGCTATGTGTGTTAAAGCCAATGCTTTGTGCTATTCCTCTTGGAAGCTCTTTGGACAAGTTCATGTGTTTCTTGTTAGGAAAATCTTCCAGAAATCTTAGCCATTTGGAAGGAAGCAAGAATAGTTTGATGACCTAGGGCTAGGAAGGCTCTGAAAAACTGTACCCTTGGAAATCCAAGAACATTATTATTATTATTATTATTATTTTGAAACAGGGTCTGGCTTTGTCACCCAGGCTGAAGTGCTGTGGTGAGATCACGTCTCACTGCAGCCTTGACTGCCTAGACTCAAGCGATCCCCCCGTTTCAGCCTTGAGTAGCTTGGAGCACAGGCGTGCACCACCACGCCTGACTTTTCTTTTTTTTCTCTTTTTTTTTCTGAGATGGAGTCTGCTTCTGTCACCCAGGCTGGAGTGCAGTGGTGTGATCTCGGCTCACTGCAACCTCCATCTCCCGAGTTCAAGCGATTCTCCTGCCTCAGCCTTCCCAGTAGCTGGAACTACAGGCACCCGCCACTATGCCCAGCTAATTTTTTTATTTTCTTGTATTTTTAGTAGAGATAGGGTTTCACCATGTTGGTCAGGCTGTTCTCGAACTCCTGACCTTGTGATCCACCTGCCTTGGCCTCCCAAAGTGCTGGGATTACAGGCGTAAGCCACCGCACCTGGCCCCTATTTTTATTTTGTATAGGGACAGAGTCTCACTATGTTCCCCAGGCTGGTCTTAAATTCAAGTGGTCCTCCTGTCTCAGCCTCCCAATGTGTTGGGATCACAGGCATGAGCCACTGCCTCCAGCCCCAGGAGTGTCATTAATAAATCCCTAAGACCTGCTCAGTACATTCACTTCTGAGACAGAGGGCCAGCATGACCGAGGCACCTGGCAGAGGAGGCTCTGAGAGCAGAGGGGAGACAAAACAGTGACACCTGGAGTGGAGGCCTGAAGGCTCGTCAGAGCCCAGCAAGGGTCATGTCTGCAGGGCATGCTAGCAAATGCGGGGCTGGGACAGCCTCGGGAGGGTCCCAGTGTCGAAAAAGGAGTAGGATTTGATGATGGATAGATACACAGGTCTGATCATGCAGGAGCTTTTCAGTTGTTAATGACATGGTGGAGGAAAAAGAAGTTGGGGAGCATCACCTGGAAAAGGACAGCTTTGTATTTGCCACGTTTCATCTGGATTGGCAGATGGCACATGAAGCTGATAATTGGACTCAACTGAAGAGGAAGTTTTCAGGTGCTGACAAGTAAATGCATCCCTGCAGTTCAGAACGCAGTTGCTATCACAGGCATGTGTGAACTGGCACACCAGTCCAAAAGCAGGCCAGGTGCGGAGGCTCATATCTATAGTCTCAGCTATTTGGGAAACAGGTAGGAGGATTGCTTGAGCCCAGGGGTTTGGGACAGGCCTGGGCAAAATGGCGAAAACCCACCTCTATAAAAAATACAAAAATTGGCCACACACGGTGGCTCAAGCCTGTAATCTCAGCACTTTTGGAGGCTGAGGCAGGTGGATCACCTGAGGTCAGGAGTTCGAGACAAGCCTAGCCAAAATGGCGAAACCCCATCTCTACCAAAAATACAAAAATTAGGTAGGTGTGATGGCGCACACCTGTAATCTCAACTACTTGGGAGGCTGAGGCAGGAGAATCACTTGAACCTGGGAGGTGGAGGTTGCAGTGAGCCAAGATCATGCCACTGCACTCTAGCCTGGGCAACAAGAAACAAAAATAGCCAGATGTGGTGGCATGCACCTGTGATTCCAGCTACTTGGGAGGCTGAGGTGGGAGCGTCCCTTGAGCCCAAGAGATACAGACTGCAGTGAGCCGAGATCACGCCACTGCCCTCCAGTCTGGTTGATAGAGCAAGACTCTCTCTCAAAAACAAAAATGAAAAGCAAGGGTGAGGACAGTGTCCTGGGGAGTTCTCTGTAACCCTGGCTGCATGGGAGTGTTTGAATAGACAGCACCCTCTGGGAAGAAAGGTGAAACCCAAAGAAACATAAGCTGCTTTTTTATGGAGTCAAGAGTGGATCTCCCGGTTACTAGGTACACATCCCTGTATTAGTAATCCCTGGGAAAGAAATACAATAGATACCTTGTGGAAAAGGCCTGGAGGAATTGAGCTGCCCTCAATGTTGCATTCTAAATCCTTGCAGGTTAGCAATTTGCTAACCCAAGGAAGGCCTGTATAATTTCCCTCCCCTATTAGTGTATTACCAAGGGCTGCTCTCACAGTCTTCAGGGAGGAGCCAGTGACACCCAGAATAGCCCTTCATTTCTCTACTTGGTGGTGTAAGCCTTACATTCCCCTCCCTTTAGGTAGCTGAGAGAGAGATATTTTTTGGCACAAGGGGTTGTCCCATTCCCTTCTCACTTTGAACTGTAGTCTCCACTCCTTAGCCACCATAAACACAGGTTAAGAAATCTGCTTTCCCCCTCTATGCTTGCTGTCAAATAGGCTAGAAAGTGTAGAGAGTGGGTTCTTTAAAGGCCGGGCGTGGTGGCTCATGCCTATAATCCCAGCACTTTGGGATGCCAAGGCAGTGGGATCACTTAAGCCCAGGAGTTCGAGACCAGCCTGGTCAACATGGTGAAACCCTGTCTCTACTAAAAATACAAAAATTAGGCAGATGTGGTGGCGGGAGCCTGTAATCCCAGCTACTCGGGAGGCTGAGGCAGGAGAATCACTTGAACCCGGAAGGCAGAGGTTGCAGTGAGCCAAGATCACACCATTGCACTACAGCTTGGGTGACAAGAGAAAAATTCTGTCCCCAAAAAAAAAAGTTTGGGTTTTTTTTTTAATGAGACCTGTCTTGGTGGTGTGCACCTGTCATCCCAGCTACTTGGGAGGCTGAAGTGCAAGAATCGCTTGAGCCGGGCGCGGTGGCGCAAGCCTGTAATCCCAGCACTTTGGGATGCTGAGACGGGCGGATCAAGAGGTCAGGAGATCGAGACCATCCTGGCTAATATGGTGAAACCCCATCTCTATTAAAAAATACAAAATCTAGCCGGGTGAGGTGGTGGGCGCCTGTAGTCTCAGCTACTCAGGAGGCTGAGGCAGGAAAATGGCGTAAACCCGGGTGGTGGAGCTTGCAGTGAGCTGAGATCCGGCCGCTGCACTCCAGCCTGGGCGACAGAGCGAGACTCCGTCTCAAAAAAAAAAAAAGAATCGCTTGAACCCGGGAGGCAGAGGTTGCAGTGAGCAGAGATTGCGCCACTACTACACCCCAGCCTGGGTGACAGTGAGACTCCATCCCCCGCCCCCCAACAACAACAAAAAGGATCAGAGACAAGTGTAAGCAAATATTAGGAAAATGACACTCCCTATTTTAATCAAAACATGATCTCCTTGTAATACACACAGTGTAAAGTAGATAATCTTACCCTCATTTTAGGGACTAGGAAACTGAATCACGGATGTTAGGTAACTTGCATCAAGTTGGCCAGCTCGATCTCTGAGCAGTGGCAGAACCAGAACCCGATTTGAACCAGCCTCACTCTAAGCCCCAGCCCTTGCCACAACCCCACCACCCATCAATTACATATCCACAAAAAACCTCTGTCTGGTCACGTATGAAATGAGGGATTGGAGCCATCCAGTTGGGACTCCTGGAGTCTGAATGCCCCACCACAGACAGCAGTGATCAGAAAGAGACTCTTCTCTGGGGAGAGCTAGGCCCCATCCACTCCCCAGTCATCTCCCCACATTCCAGGGAGATGCAGTGAGCTCTTCTCTGCAACCAGCTGAGGCTCATGACTGCACTGCCAGGGAAGAGAGTAACATTGCTCCAGACCCATTTGCACCTGACTGCTCTAAAGGTTACCTTGGCTCTGGAAAACTTTGCTGAGTAAGTTAATAACATAAGCAAGGGTGTAGGAAGAACTTTAACCTACCTCACAGAATTCTATACTAAGAGGCCAAACTGTTTTTGAGAACCAAAGGACAATGTATACAACGAGCCTGCTTATTCCTACAGAATCCTAACTGGGGGCTGACGAGATTGATGGGGCTCCTGCCAAGTGCCAGGGCCTGTGTTCATCTCTTTATGGACTGTTTAATCCTTACATTGGTATTATCCTCATTTTGCAGTCAAGAAAATAAACTAATAGGAAGGAATAAGTAACTTGTCTAAAGTCATACAGCCAAAATTTTAACCCAGTGTCTACAGTCAAAGTCCATGACATTTCATTTTTCTTTTTTTTTTTTAATTAAAAAGAGGCTGGGCCAGGCATGGTGGCTCATGCCTGCAATCCCAGCACTTTGGGAGGCCAAGGTGAGTGGATCACTTGAGGTCAGGAGTTCGAGACCAGCCTGGCCAACACGGTGAAACTCCGTCTCTAGTAAAAATACAAAAAATTAGCTGGGTGTGGTAGAGCGCACCTGTAATCCCAGCTACTCGGGAGGCTGAGGCAGGAGACTTGCTTGAACCTGGTAGGAGGAGGTTGCAGGGAGCCGAGATTGCGCCACCGCACTCCAGCCTGGGCGACAGAGGGAGACTCAGTCTCAGACAAACAAACAAAAAGAGACTGGGTCCAGGTCTCACTATGTTGCCCAGACTGTTCTTGAACTCTTGTTGTTATTGAGACAGAGTTTCCTTTAGCTCTCGTTGCCCAGGCTGGAGTGCAGTGGTACGATCTTGGCTCACTGCAACCTCTGCCTCCCAGGTTCAAGCAATTCTCCTCCCTCAGCCTCCCGAGTAGCTGGGATTATAGGCATGCGCCACCACACCTGACTAATTTTTGTATTTTTTACTAGAGATGGGGTTTCACCATATTGATTAGGCTGGTCTCGAACTCCTGACCTCAAGTGATCTACCCACCTTGGCCTCCCAAAGTGCTGGGATTATAGGTGTGAGCCACCGCGCCCAGCCAAGAGAAAGGCCTTGAACTCTTAAATTCCTCACCTCAAGTAATCCTCACATCTCAGTCTCTCAAAGTGCTGGGATTACAGGAGTAAGCCACTACACCTGGCCAATATTTGTATTTCTTTTTTTTCTTTTTTTTTTTTTTGAGATGGAGTCTCACTCAGTAGCCCAGGCTGGAGTGCAATGGCGTGATCTCTGCTCATTGCAGCCTCCACCTCCTGGGTTCAAGTGATTCTCCCACCTCAGTCTCCCGAGTAGCTGGGGCTACAGGTGCACACCACCACGCCTGGCTAGAGATGGGGTTTCATGACGTTGGCCAGGTTGGTCTTGAACTCCTGACCTCAGGTGATCTGCCCACCTCAGCCTCCCAAAGTGTTGGGATTACAGGCATGAACCACTATGCCCGGCCCAAAATTTGTATTTCTTTTTTTTTTTTTTTGAGACGGAGTCTCGCTCTGTCGCCCGGGCTGGAGTGCAGTGGCCGGTTCTCAGCTCACTGCAAGCTCCATCTCCCGGGTTTACGCAATTCTCCTGCCTCAGCCTCCCGAGTGGCTGGGACTACAGGCGCCCGCCACCTTGCCCGGCTAGTTTTTTTGTATCTTTTAGTAGAGACGGGGTTTCACCGTGTTAGCCAGGATGGTCTCGATCTCGATCTCCTGACCTCGTGATCCGCCCGTCTCGGCCTCCCAAAGTGCTGGGATTACAGGCTTGAGTATTTCTTAAAAAGGATTTTACAATGATAATTTTCCTCAAATTCAGAGCCCCCTTTCTACTTAGTAAAACCGATGGGTTTTTCTAATGATAACATGAACTCTCCCACTCCCAGGAACACAGGCAGCAGGCCAAGCAGTGGCTCTCAGTGAGGGTGTGGGTGTGGGGTTGGGGGATGGGCAGCCCATGAACACCCCAAGCTACTTCCACACTCCAGTGGTCAGGAGAACGCAGAATTGAAAGCAGGAACAGGAGTCTGTGGCCTGGAGCTCACATTTAACCAAATAGTTTTCAGAGAAATAGTTTTCAGAGCTGGCTCAGAAACACAGTTCTCCAAACTACAGCACTCTGCAAAGCCCAGCTGAGATCATGCGATCACCATCCTAGGACAAGCAAGCAGAACTCCTCAGCCTGGGCTCCTGTTTGCCAGCTGGAAGGGACAGTGGACATCTGGATGTTGTGAGTGCCTCAAGTCACTGACTCCCGCTCCTCATGACCAAGGGGATGATGAGCAGCTGTTTAATAAGCCCCCAGTGGCAAACCCGGTGGCCGGGGGCCCAGGAAGGACCCTAACTTGGGAGTGTAGCCCCTTAGGCATCTCAGAGCCAGGGACAGGAAAGAAAATCAGGTTGCGTTGCCAGTGTGACTGAAGCAAATTACCTTCCCTGGGCTGCTTTCCTTTATCTATCGCTTCTCACCTCCCTCCGGGGACCCTGAGGTGCCTTGGAAATCAGATGGAAAAGCACTGTCACTCACTGCGGGGGCTGTAGTTATGCTGGTTACTGATGCCAATGTGAACACCAAGCTACTGCAGTGAGTCATTTGGGACAGTGTCAGCAGTCAGAGCACAGGTCACAATTGTTCCAAACCATGGCAGTCGGTGCTTGCTGCCCAAACTATTGTCTGAGTTTATTTTTTAAGAAATTTAGGCCAGGCACAGTGACTTACACCTGTAATCCCAGCATTTTGGGAGGCCAAGACAGGCGGATCATGAGGTCAGGAGATCGAGACCATCCTGGCTAACACAGTGAAAACCTGTCTCTACTAAAAAATACAAAAAGAAATTAGCCGGGCGTGGTGGCGGGCACCTGTGTCCCAGCTACTCGGGAGGCTGAGTCAGGACAGCAGCTGAACCCAGGAGGGGTCCTTGCAATGAGCCCAGATTGCGCCACTGCACTCCAGCCTGGGCAACAGAGCATGACTCTGTCTCAAAGAAAAAAGAAAAAGAAATTTAAAAAAATTATAGAAGGCCGGGCGCGGTGGCTCAAGCCTGTAATCCCAGCACTTTGGGAG